>NW_006921924.1:3557626-3558824 GCF_000298275.1 Orycteropus afer afer
GTCTAAGGCACTTGACTGCTAACCAGAAGGCTGGCAGTTCAAACCCATCAGCCACTCCTTGGAAGGAAGATGAGGCAATCTACTTCCGTAGTGATATTGCCTCGGAAACCCAAGGAGGGGGTCGCTATGAGTGAGGTCCGACTCGACAGCATATAACAACAACAAACAACAACAATCACAATTCATAATTACTCAGTATTTTAAAAGAAGGCAAAAAAAGACATTACTGACCTCGTTTCTTACAGTCAACATTACAATACTATATGTATAAGTAAATAATTGATTCCTGCTACTCATGACAATGCTCCAATTTAATCAGATCCAAATAATCCAATATTTTCAATTGAGTTTCAAAACCTTGTGTCTACTACCTTATTTAATGAAATGAGCTATTTATAAAATGTTTTAATTACAAGCTGTGGAGTCAAGTTTGTTATTAGTTCTTATTTCATTACTTCAATTCAGTACTCAGTCTCATGTTGATTGCTTTCTTTGTTTGATTTTCTTCTTTTCCATTTTTCCACAATAGATACTGTAAGTCTTCATTGTTTGAAAACTAATTGCATGTCAATCATAAAAATTTAGCATCTTGATGTGCATGGATATGCTAATTCCATGGATCACTTGGGCAACAGGATTATTTTCCTGTTAGGTTTTAAAATGCATTACTCATGCAGAGATTGGCTAATGGCTCATTGAAATGGGCTTTTAATATACAGACTTCAGAATTACCTCTTTGCTTATAGGATAAATGGGTGTAAGGAAAAAAAAAATCTAACATAAAAACAATGGAACCTACCTAAAACCCAAACTCACTGCCATCAAGTCGATTCCAACTGATAGCGACCTTCATTGGGTTTCTACTTCTTTACGGAAGCAGATCACCTCATCTTCCTCCTGTAGAGCACCTGGTGGGTTTGAACCACTGAAACTCTGGTTAGCAGCCAAATGCCTCACCCAGTATGCCACCATAGCACCATTACCAGTGATTGTGTTGTTGTTGTTATTTGCCATCGAGTTGGCCCCGACTCCTAGCAACCCCTCCATGGGTTTCCGAGGCAGTTATCACTACAGAAGTAGGATTACCCAACCTTCCTTCCGAGTGGCTGGTGGGTTTGAACTGCCAGCCTTCTGGTTAGCAGTCAAGTGCCTTAGGCACTATGCTACCAGAGCTCCTTTACCAGTGATTAGTAGGGAT
>NW_006921924.1:3559134-3560700 GCF_000298275.1 Orycteropus afer afer
ACGTGAGTTAAATGTTAATATAATGAAATCAGTTATGTCCCATTAAATTGGATATGAGCTACAAAAGTGTCAGATACTTCTGACAAAAGGAAAATTTTATTTTCATAAATGAAATTATAATTATCATGTCATTGTTGTTAGGTGTTGTTGGGGCAGTTCTGACTCATAGCAACCCTATGTACAACAGAAGGAAGCACTGCTCGGCCCTGTGCCATACTCACAATTATTGGTATATATGAGCCCATTGTTGCAGTTCCTGAGCTAATCCTTTGTTGAGCTGACTCTCTACTTTGATATCCTTTTCCAGGGACTGGTCCCTTCTGATAACATGTTCTAAGTATGTGAAGTATGAAGCCTCGCCATCCTTGCTGCTAAGGAGTATTCTGGCTGTACTTCTTCCAAGACAGATGTATTCAATATTCTTTGCCAACACTGTAATTTAAATTTATCAATTCTTCTTCCATCTAATCATAGTAGCTAACATTTATTATTTTTGTGCCACGCAAGGTATAATATTCTCTCTGCATTCATTGCTTTTAATGAATAATTATATTTATTCATTCAGTCCTCACAGGTACCCATTAAGATTGCTGTTACTAATTTCTCTATTTTACAGATGATGAGATTTTGACACTTGGAGAGGTTAACTAACTTATTTGAGGTCACAAGGCTAGAGTAAGTGCTGAAAATAGGAGTACAAACATATCTCTTTCTTAATTCCAGCACTAGAGCACTTAATTACCAAACCATAGTATGTCATTAAAGGAGATAGGACACAGTCTTATTTATATCATAGATTCTTACTTTCCCTCAAGGATACTGAATAATTGACTGGTTAGTGCCTGAAAGTGCACTGAAGCTAAGTAGGTATGTTTTAAGTATAAGTAAGTATTGGAAAGATCATCAGGGTAAATATATTCAAATTATAGGTGATCTGGGGTCTTGTATATCAGCTGGTCTCCAGTACATGTTCACTATTTTGAAATATTCCACGTTACTAACCCAGATGGAACAATTTCCTTATTTTTATCCATAATAGTAAATCATTTGACACTAATTCAAAGTTACACATTCACTGAAGTCAACGGAGACATATTTAAATCTGTTGTTGTTGTTGTTGTTGTTGTTATGTGCCATTGAGTCAAACCCGACTCATAGCGACCCCTCCTTGGGTTTCTGAGGCAGTATCACTACAGAAGTAGGATTGCCCAACCCTCCTTCCGAGGAGTGGCTAGTTAGTGTCTATTTGGCTCCAAATCATAGTGATCCTATGTACAACAGAGCGAAATGTTTCCGGGTTCTGCAGCATCTTCACAATCCTCTGCATGTTCAAATGCATTGTTGTAGTCACTGTGTATATTGTGTGCTTTCCCAGCACTATATTGGACACTATTCTGTTGTAATCCATAGGCTTTGTATTGGCTAATTTTCCAGGCTTCTCTTCCTTGTCTGTCCTAGTCTGGAAGTTCTGCTGAAACCTGTTACTAGGGGTGACCCTGATAGTATTTGAAATGCCAGTGGCATGGCTTCCAGCATCATTGTTGTTGTTGTTGTTGTTATGTGCCG
>NW_006921924.1:3562025-3563455 GCF_000298275.1 Orycteropus afer afer
TAGTTCTTCTGGTCTCATAGTCATATAGGCTGAGGATCGCATGGTGCACCAGTCTCTTGGACTAATTATTTCCATGTGTCTTTGGTTTTCTTCATTCTTCTTTGTTCTGGAAGAAGAGAGACCCATCGTTGCATCTAGATGGTAGCTTGCAAGCTTTTAAGATCCCAGTCGCTACTCATGAAAGTAGAATGTGGAACAATATTTTTGTGTAGAATGTTATGCCAATTGAGCTTAATGTCCCCTGTGACCATGGTCCCCAGCCCACAGGTCCAGCTACTCACTCTGTCCAGGTAGCTGACTGTAGCCAAGTGACTACAACCATGTCCACTCTACTATATACCTGGAAATTCTTATAGAACATACAAATACACTTGTAAAACATTGTCTGCCAACCCTATATATGGTCATTGGCACACTCCTCCCTGTGTAGATATATCTAATTGTTCAGCCTGTCCACGCATCTATCCACCTGTATATCCATGTTTGCCTTCACTGACAATGTAGTACTGTATATGCAACAGGGTTCATCTTTGTTGTCTGCACCTCCCATGTACCTCTCTATGTCTTCCTTTTCCTCAGTGCCACCATGTTGATCACTCACATTTGGTACATTGCTCTTCTTTTCACCCAAATCAATACTTGTCTTTACCTATCTAGCAGTGTTCTGTCCCCTCCCCTACCACCCCTAGTAATCAACAAAGGAAATTTCCTTCCATATATAAACCTTTCCTTGACTTTTTACATTAATAGACTAATACAATATTTGTCCTTCTGTGATTGACTTATTTCACTCAGCATAATGTCCTCCGAGTTCTGGTGGTGTAGTGCCTAAGGCATTTGACTGCTAACCCGAAGGCTGGTGGTTCGAACCCATCAGCCACTCTTTGGACGGAAGATTGGGCAATCTACTTCTGTAGAGATACTGCCTCGGAAACCCAAGGAGGGGTCGCTATGAGTCAGATCTGACTCGACGGCAGTGAGTTTGGTTTTTAGTTTGGTTAATGCCCTCCAAGTTCATCCATGTTATGTAGTGTTTTGCATATTCTACATTATTCTTTAGGGTTACACAGTATTCCATTGTGTGTATGTAGCATAGTTTGGTTATTCATTCTTCTGTTGATAGACACCTAAGTTGTTTCCATCTTTTTGCTACTGTAAATAGTGCTGCAATGAACATGGGTGTGCATAATATCTGTTGTTTTCCTGGCTCTCACTTCTTTAGAATATATACCTAGTAATGGAAGCTTGCTATGACAGGGTCATATAATAGCTCTATGATCTTGAAAAAATTACTTAACTTCTTTGATGCATCCTGTTCTGGTTACCTAGCGCCACTCTGACAAGAATATGTCACCAATGGAATGGCTTGAACAAACAGGAGTTTATTTTCCTACAGTTTGGAGGCTTTAAAACTGAGTTCAAAGTGCCAG
>NW_006921924.1:3563575-3578242 GCF_000298275.1 Orycteropus afer afer
CCTGACAAGCCCAAGGTTCACAAGTAAAAAGGCATAGTCCCGATTTTACCAAACCACACAGCAGGCCATTAATTCAAGTCCATTGAAAGTCCCAAGGTCAGCAGAGCATGGCAGGCTGCTGAACAATGACATGGCTACATGCAGCGTTCAAGTGTGTCATAAGCTAGAGACCATTCCCAAAGCTGTTTCTTATATGCAGAAAGCAGACACATACCCAAAGCAGCTACTCAGCTGCTCCATTAGATTCCACCATGGAGTTAATTACCAATCTCACCATGGGGAATAACTACATTCAGATGCCCAGCCACTCAAGCAGGCCCATCCAAGTTGACACACAGACTTAACCACCACACATCCTATTCCTCATCTGTAAAAATAAGGGTATTGGTTATTTATTGCTGTGTAATAAACTATGCCAAAATGTTGTGGTTGTTGTTAGATGCCCTAAAGTGGATTCCGACTCATAGCAAAGCTATGTACAACAGAATGAAACACTGCCTGGCCTTGTACCATTCTAAGTATCATTGTAAAGTTTGACCCCCAAATGTAATGGCCTGAAACAACGATGATTGTTATTTCTTATAATTTTGTGGGTTGACAAGACAGTTGTTCTACCATCCATATATAGGCTGAAATCACTCAAGAGAGTGCTTTGAGTTGGGAGTTGACTGGGATACCAGTGCTACCTGCTCTTTCTTTCTATCCATTGTCTCATACTCCAAGAACTCCCCACATGGACTCTTTCTCCAACAGGATAGCCTGTTCTTTACAGCATGGCGCTTGGGTCCCAAGGGGTAGAGTTCAAACAAACCCTGATATGCAAGTGCTTGGCAAACCTTTGCTTGTACCAAGCTTGCTAATGTCCCACTGGAAAAATAAGTCACTTGAACAAGCCCAGAGTGGGAAGGGATGTGAAATATACATGGGAAAGAACCCTAGGAGGTGACATTCATTGGGAACCATCAATACAGCAATATACTAAACAACATACCAATAATTATTTGCAGGATGCTTGTATTAAAAAAATATATACATATATGTAGTAGATATTCAATTAAAAACAAGTTGCCATCCAGTCGATTCCAACTCATGGAAACCCCATATGTGTCAGAGTTTAACTGTGCTCTGTAGGGTTTGCAATCGCTGTTTTTTCAGAAGTAGATCACCAGTCCTTTCTTTTCAGGCATTCTGAGTGGATTTGAACCTCTAACCTTACGATTAGCAACCCAGCATGTTAACCGTTTACACTACCCAGGGACTCTATAATTATTAATTACTTATAGGGGAGCCACACAGCTTTGACAAAGATATGCCCAACATAGACAGTACAATCTTTTATTCAGGAGTAATGCCAGAACGGAGAATGGAGATAGATACTCCCCTTGTCAGGGGAAACTGACAATACAAACTGGGGCAGAAACAACCTCCCAGGAAAAGGTGTAAATTGTGGAAAAGTGTAAAACATGATACTGTTGAGAAGAATTTTCACTATCTTAGAAACAGAAAATAAGTCCCCTGTATATAATCACTAACACTATATTGCCAGGTTCCACACTCCACAACACTCCCTCCCTGTTAGCAGTCTGGCAATGCTTCTTTAAGGGGTAAAATAAAATTTTAAAAAATTCATAATGAAATTTCCTTTTGTAAATAACATGTAAGTTGGCTTAATTCTTGTGTTTCTGAATGTCTTAACATTAATGCATAAATTTCATGGGGGCAGTTGGCAGCTCAAAGAAAATGTGTCACTTTTCCCAAAAGGAAGGTGAACACTGCTGAATTATGGTTCTGGAAATCAAGGGACTTTCGCTGATAGCATTTATTCAATCCATTATGATTAGCAACATTGGTAATTTTTCTCTTCCTTATTTCTAAGACGAGACTTATTATTTTGTGTCTTTGGGTGTTGTGAAAGAAACTGGAAGAATATTTACACACACTGCAATCAGCTGAGTTTATGTTGTTGGATTGCAGTAAAATCTAGCTTATTACAATTCCAAAATTCATCAGCTGGAATTTTAATTTGCAATATAATGACAATTTCCCTGTGAAATATGGCTAGGAAATTAGCTCAAATTCTCCATTCAGCTGATTTCACCTGATTTCCTGTTGTGTTTTGTTTTCCTTTTCCTGCATCTTTTTAGTTTATCTTTCCTGAGGATTCTTTCTAAAATTGGTGTAACTAGGGATCCATAATCAGGACAGCTGCACAGAGGAGGGATAGCAGGTGTTGTTTAATGATGTTTGCCCCAGATAAAATAATTACAATTCACACCTCTGCTTTTTAATGCTAAAGAATAGAAACTGAGAATTAGTCAGATGTGCTGTCTCAAGAAAATGGAAGCATTTCAAGTGAACAAGGACTTAACAGATTGGTCAGCTCAGCTCTCTAGAAGAACTAGAATGACTAATTCTCAAATTTCAGAGTACATCAGAATTACCTGGGATACTTGTTGAAAGTGAATATTCCTGTGTCTCACACTGGAGATCCTGGTTGAAGGGATGAGAGGTGGGTACCGGAAGTTGTCTATCAAACAAGCACACTCATGCAATACCGATGCAGGTGGTCTCTAGATTATACATTGCCCTAGGCAGACCTTCATGTAGCCTCAGTCTCCCAAGCAACGTGGATTGTTTTGTAGAATTTTCTATTCCAGGGCCTCCAAAGACTGCAGCAAAAGAAGCTAAGAAAAGTGCAATCCAAGCTTCTCAAAGAAAAGGAATGGGGCAGCATCAAGGGTCAGATTTTAATGTCAGGCAAAGATGGAAGGGAAATGCATTTTAGGGTGAAGTAACAGTTTGAATAAAGACATAATGAAGAGGTTCAGAGCATGAGCTTTTGAATCAGGCCCACATGAGTTCATACATGAAATCTGTCATGTAATATTTGTTATTGTTATTTTTGTTAGGTGCCTTCGAGTTGGTTCTGACTCATAGTGACTCCATGTATGACAGAATGAAAAATTGGCCAGTCCTGAACCATCCTCACAATCACTGCTATGCCTGAGCCCATTGTTGCATGCAACCACTGTGTCAATCCATCTCATTGAGGGTCTTCCTTTTTTTTTGCTGATCCTCTACTTTACCTAACATGATGCCCTTCTCCAGGGACTTGTCCCTCCTGATAACATGTCAAAAGCATTTCAGAAACGTGGGTGAAGGAACAGGCAACATACAATATACAATAAGGGGGAGGTCAGCACAAAATGATCAAGTGGATGACACAGGGAGGAACACAAGGGCTAAAGACAACAAGGGTGAATAATATTACACACACAATCACACAATGACAGCAATAACAAGAATCTACATGTGGATACCTAGATAGACAGTGAAGCTAAACAGAAGTGGGAAGAAAAGGAAACTACACCTATGAAAATATGTAGGTTTTATGGAAGATGTCTCTACCTATGTAATTATATGTGCTGCAAATCTATCCACGAATATAGTAGAGGATACAAGGAGACAAAATTATGAAAACTTCTTAGTCATAACCAAATACCTTGAGGGAGTGAATCACTACAGTCTCGGGGAACACTAAGGTCAATTGGCATAACATAGTTCCACAAACAATGTTCTACATCCTACTTTGATGAGTAGTGACCAGGATATTAAAAGCTTATGAGCAGCCATGTAAGGTGTAATTATTGGTCTCTCTCATCTGGAGCAAAAAGAGTGAAGAGTATAAAAGACAAAATATGCATGGAAACAATTAGTCCAAAGGAAAAATGTGATTCCTAGCCTCCACCCCAGAGACCCTGAAACTAGATGGTGCCTGGCTACCACTTCTGATCTCTCTGGAAGAGATCACAATAGAAGGTCCTGGATAGAGTGGAAGAATAATGTGGACCACAACTCAAAATCATAAAAGACCAGGCTTACTGGGCTGATGAAGATTGGTGCAAGACCCAAGACTAAAGCCCTTAGACACACTTCTAGCCTAGGAGCTAGCCACAGTAGCTCAGCTTTCAGCTGAACAATAGACAGGCCTATAGGGTGAACAAAAATATGAGGAAGGTATGCACTCATTAGAAAAATCAATCATAGGAGATCCAAAGGGTAATATTTGTCTGGGGATAAAGCTGAGAAGGCAAGAAGGGATAGGAAGGAAGGGTGAAGGGAAATGGTAAACACAGGGAGGAGGTGGGAAGAATGCCATTACATTTTGGAGATTGAAATGAATGTCACAAAATCTGTATGAATTGTTGAATGGAAAACCAATTTGCTCTGTAAACTTTCACCCAAATCATTATATATAATATTTTCTGGTCCTCTAGTTCTCCTCTAACAGAAAATACCACAAATGGTGGCTTTATCACAAACAAGGATTTATTCTCTTACAGCTTGGAGGCTAGGAGTCTGAGTGCTAAGTGCCAACTCTAGGGGCTGGGTGAAGGTCTCTCAACCTTGAGCTCTAGCTCTGCCTCTTGCTCCTGGCCCACTGAAGCTGGGGGGCTTCTCTTAACTCAGGCAGTTGCTGGCTTCTGAGGCTGACAAACCCAAGGTCAACAAATACAATGGCATGACCCTAATATTATCAAACAAGACGACAAGCCACTAGTTCAAGGCCAAGAACAGTCTCAAGATCAGCTGGTAACATACCAGAGTGCTGAATGAATACTTGGATACATGCAGGGTCCAAGCATGCCAAAAAAGCTCTGAGGTCTTTCTCAAGGCTTTTACTTATATGCTGAAGCAGACCGCATCCCTAAGACAGCTACTCATCTTCTCACAGTAGGATCCACCATGAAGGTGATTACCAATTTCATCATGGGGAATAACTACATCCAGCTGCCCAGCCACTCAAAACCAGTCCCAGCCAAGTTGACATATAACCTCAAGTACCACTATATATATGTGTATGTATGTATGTATATGCATATGTATACACTGTCCTAGAGGAAGTGCAGCCAGAATTCTCCTTGGAAGCAAGAATGGCCAGACTTCGTTTCACCTATTTTGGTCATGTTGTAAGAAGGGACCATTCCCTGGAGAAGGATGTCATGCTTGGTAGGGTGGAGGGTCGACGAAAGAGGGGGAGGCCTTCAACGAGATGGATTGACACGGTGGCTGCGATGATGGGCTCAAGTATAGCAGGGATTGTGGGGCTAGTGCGGGATCGGGCAGTGTTTTGTTCTGCTGTGCATGGGGTCGCTATGAGTCGGAAACGACTCGACGGCACTTAACAACAACAACATGTACAGTGGTAATCTATATGTATAGTGGTAGTTAAGGTTATGTGTGTGTGTGTGTGTGTATAGATATATATTTATATGTGTGTGTATATATATACACACTAAAAAATAAAGGGACCATGCTTGGTAAAATAGAGGGTCAGATAAAAAGGGGAAGACACTCACCAAGATGGATTGACACAGTGGCTGCAACGATGGGCTCAAGTATAGCAAAGGCTGTGAGGGTGGTGCACAACCAGGCAGTGTTTCATTGTGTTGTACATAGGCTTGCTATGAATCGAAGCTGGTTCAATGGCACCTAACAACAACAAAAAATAAATGAATGAAAATAAAATTCTTGAGATGAAGTCTCACCATCTTTGCTTCTAAGAAGCATTCTGGCTATACTTTTTCCAAGACAGATATATTTCTTCTTTTGGCAGTCCATGGTATATTCAATATTCTTTGTCAACACCATAATTCAAAGGCATCAAAACTTCAATCTTCCTTATTCATTACTATGCAGATGAGGAAACTGAAAATACCATGGCTTGGGGCAAGATCACCTTAGTCGTTAAAGTGACAGTTTTGCTTTTTAACACTTTAAAGAGATCTTTTGCACCAGATTTGCCCAATGCAATACATTGTTAGATTTCTTGACTGCTGTTTCCATGGGCATTGATTATGGATCCAGGTATAATGAAATCCTTGACAACTTCAATCATTTCTCTGTTTTTCATGATGTTGCTTGTTAGTCCAGTTATGAGGATTTTTTGTTTACTTTATGTTGACCTATAATACATACTGAAGGCTGTAGTCTTTGATCTTCATCAGTAAATACATCAAGTTCTTTTAGCTTTCAGTCTGCATATTACTGGTTGTTAATGAGTCTTCCTCCAATCCCTATGCGATATTCTTCTCCGTATCATCCAGCTTCTCAGATTATTTGTTCAGCATATAGATTGAATAAGTATGGTGAAAGAATACTACCCTGACACACCTTTCCTGATTTTAAACCATGCAGTATCCTCTTGTTCTGTTCAAATGTCTGCTTCTTGGTCTGTGTCCTGGTCCTGCATGAGTACAATTAATTGTTCTGGAATTTCCATTTTTCACAATGTTATCCATAATTATTTATGATCCACACAGTCAAATGTTTTTGCATACGCAATAAAACATAGGTAAACATCTTTCTGGTCTTCTTTGCATTCAGCCAAGATCCATGCGACCTCACAAGTGATACACCTCATTCCAAGTCCTCTCCCGAAGCCAGCTTGAATTTCTGGTAGTTCCCTGTCAATGTCCTGTGGCAACCATTGTAGAATTATTTTCAGTAAAATTTTCATGGCATGTGATATTAGTGGTATAGTTTGATAATTTCTGCATTCCAATGGGTTATCTTTCTTTGGAATGGGCACAAGTATTTGTCATTTTCAGTCAGTTGGCCAGATAGCTGTTTTTCAAATTTTTTTTTCTTGGCATAGGTGTATGAGCATTGCCAGTGTTGCATTCATTTGTTGAAACATCTCAATTGGCATTCCATCAATTCCTAGAGCCTTGTTTTTACCAATGATTTCAGTACAGCTTGGACTTCTTCCTTCAGTACCATTGGTTCTTAATCATATGCTACTCCCTGAAATAGTTTGGCATCAACCAATTCTTTTTGGTACAGTGAGTCTGTGTAAATTTTCCTTCTTCTTTTGATGCTTCCTGAGTCATTCAATATTTTACTTATACAATTCTTCAGTATTCTCACTTGAGACTTGATTTTTTTCTTCGGTTCTTTCAGCTTGATGTGTGAGTGTTACTGATTTTCTAACTACAGATCTTTGCACATTACAAGAACAGTGAGTTCGGCAGTGAGGTTTTTTTTTTTTTGTTGTTGTTGTTGTTTTGGTTATTGTAAATGGTATTTTCCTTATTTCCTTTTCAGATATCTCTTTAGTGATGTAGAGGAATCCAACTAATTTTTTTTTTTGTTGATTTTGTATTCTGCCACTTTTCTGAATCTTCCAATCAGTTCCAGTAGTTTTCTTGCTGACTGTCTTGGTGTTTTATGTACAGGATCATATCATCTGCAAATAAAGATAATTTTACTTCTTCTTTGCCAATTTGGATACCTTTTATATCTCTTTCTTGCCTTATTGCCCTGGCTAGAACTTATTGCTCTAGCTGCTAATCAAAAGGTCAGTGGTTCAAACCCACTAGCTGCTCCACAGAAGGAAGATGAGACAGTCTACTTCCATAAAGATTTATAGCCTTGGAAACTTGATGGGGTTTGCTATGAGTTAGAATTGACTGGAATCCAACTGATTTTGGTATGTTGATGTATCCTGCTGCTTTGCTGGATCTTTCAATAAGTTACAGTTTTCTTAAGGTGTTGATTTTGGCTGTTTCTTCTTTTCTGATGTGTGTATTTCTTGCTATGAATTCCCCTCTGAGCACTGCTTTTGCTTCGTTCCAAAGATTTTGGTATGTTGCACTTTCATTCCAATTTAATTCAAAGGAATTTTATGTGATTTTTCATTTATTCTATTACCCAGTAGTATTTAAGGAGGGTAGTACTCAGTTTCCATGGGTTTTCTTCTTTTTTTCCTTGATCATCCTTTTGTTGATTTCTAATTTTATAGCACTGTTATCTGAAAAGATGCTTGGCAGTATTTTGGTGTTTTAAATTTTATTTAAGCTTGCTTTGTGGCCTAATATGGTCTACTTTGGAGAATGTTCCATGTGTTCTGGAAAAGTATGTATGTTGTACTGTTGTTCGGTGAAATGTTTTGTATATGTCTATAAGGTCACTTTGGTTGTGTTGTTTAAGTCTTCTGCACCTTTGTTGAGTTTTTCTTGTCATTCTATCCTTCATTGAAAGTGGTGTATTAAAATGTGCTACTTTTACTATGGAGTTGTCTATTTCTCTTTTCAATTATGTTAGTTTGCTTAATGTATATTGGGTCTCTTTCATTGGGTGTGTAGGTAGTTATTATGGTTATGTCCTCTTGTTCGATTGATCCTTTAATCATTAGATAATAACCTTCTGTTTCTGTTACTGTCCTTTTTTCTTAAACTCTGTTTTATCAGAAATTAATATTGCCACTCCTACTTTTTATTAATTGCAACTTGCTTGCTTTTTTTTCCCAAACTTTGATTTTTACTCTATCTTTGTCTTTGTGTCTAATTGTGTGTCTCTTGTAGACAGTATATAGATGGGTCATATTTTATTATCAATTCTGGCTTTCTCTGTCTCTTAATTAGTGCGTTTCATTCATTTATATTCAGTGTAATTATTGACCTAAGGCACTTGACTGCTAACCAGAAGGCTGGCGGTTCAAACTTACCAGCCACTCCTTGGAAGGAAGCAATCTTCCAAGGCAATCTACTTCCATAGTGATACTGCCTTGGAAACCCAAGGAGGGGTTGCTATGGGTCGGGTCTGACTTGATGGCACATAACAACAACAACAACAATAAATATATTGCTCTCATTTTGTTATGTGTTTTTTGTGGTGTTATTATTTGTTCCATATACTTTTCTGTACTGAGCTCATTTTGTTTATGATTTTTAAAAATCATTTCCTTCATTCCTATTGTTTTAGTATTTGATAAATATGTGTGCTTTTACTTTTTTTTATGAGAAGATTTATTAATTTTCTTTGAGGTTACCCTGTGGTTTATTATTCTTTCCCCAAGTTTTAAAAAATCTGTTCTATCTCAAAATCGTCTTGATTTTCTCTCCATTTGGAAGTTCTGTAACTACACAATTTATTCCCTCATTTTGGTTGGTAGTTGTCTTCCTTTATAAATTGATGTATCTGGTTCCCTGTTTATAGTCTTGTAAGTTCATTTTACTTTGGGTACTTCTATTTCTGGGTTGGTTTCTGGGTTATGTTGTCATGTGTGTTAATCAGTGGTTATTGTCTGCTGTTGTTGGTTCTCTGTCCAAAGGACTCCCTTTAGCATCTTTTATAAATTAGTCTGGTTTTTCTAAATCTCCTTAATTTCTGTTTCTCTGGGAATGTCCTAATTTTGCCATCATATATGAGGGACAATTTTGCTGGGTATACAATTCTTGGTTGGCATTTTTTTTTCTTTCTTTCAGGGTTTTGTATGTGTCATACCATTGCCTTCTCACCTGCAGGGTTCCTGCCAAGAAATCAGAGCTCTCTTATTTGTTACCCTTAGTATGTAACTTTTCATTTTTCCCATGCTGCTTTGCAGATTCCTTTTTTGTGTTTGATTTTGGAAAGTTTAATTATGATATGTCTTGGTGATTTGTCTTTTGCTCTTTATCCTGTTTGGGTTACATTTAAGTTCTTTAATGTATATCTTCTCTTCTTTCTTCATATTAGGGAAGTTCTCTTCCAACAAATCTTCAACAATTTTTTCTGTAGTTTCATTAGTCTCTTCTTGTTTTCAAATTCTGATCACACATAAGTTATTCCTTTTGATGGTGTCTCATATAAATATTCTTTCTTCATTTTTCTTTTTGCTCTTTTTTTTCCCCTGGTTGTTTCCCTAACAAAGTAGTAGTGAGAGATTTCTCTCCAAGCTCACTAATTCTGACTTCCATTCATTTTTTTACTCCTTTTGCCATTTTGATGCATCATCTATTTTGAAATTTTAGTATTAATCATCTAAACTTCTATGTGCTGTTTTTGTATTGTTTCTAATTTTTCATTTAATTTGTCAGCTTGTTCTTGTATTGTTTTCCTAAAATTCTTCTACAATTTTGTCTGTTTTCCTTAATTTTATCAGTATTTTCCTTTGATCCCTTGAAAGTGTCTAAATATAATTCTTTTGAATTTATTATCAGATAGTTCCAATGCTGGGAGCTCTGGTGGCATAGTGCCTAAGGCATTTGACTGCTAATCAGAAGGCTGGCAGTTCAAACCCACCAGCCACTCCTTGGAAGGAAGATTGGGCAATCTACTTCCATAGAGATACAGCCTCAGAAACCCAAGGAGGGGTCACTATGAGTCGAATCGACTCAACAGCAGTGAGTTTGGTTTTTTTTTTTTAGTTCCAATGCCACTTCTTCCTCAGGGAGGTTTTCTGGCTCTGTATCTGGCCCCTTGTTTGAACTACTTTGTCTTGTTTCTTTGTGTGAACTAGGATTCCCAAGGTTTTTTTTTTTTTTTTTTTTTTTTTTTTTTTTTTTTTGCTTTGTTTTGTTTTGATATATCTGAGAGAGTGGGGCTGGTGTACTACTCTATTAGCTACTATGGCAGCACTTACGTACTTACACCTGTCTCCTGGTGGGTGGGATAGAGGATGAGAATGTGTGCACAGATCTCTGTTAGCAGTGTGTGTAGAGCAGTTGAGGGCAGGTAGGGCTGGTATTGGTCACTGTCTGTTGTTGATCAGTTGGGGAAGAAACAGTTGGTGGCCCTCATCCAGTGGGTGGGGCTGCAGGAGGTGCAGATGCAGTAGGGTCATGTGGGCATGTTTGCTTTCTGGTCATCAGCCACAGGTGTGGTTGCCCGTGCAGTCCTTTGCAAGCATAGGTGATTTTCAAGTTGCTGCCTGGATCAGAATGCTGCTTGGAAATATTCACAATGGATGCACTGTCAGGCCAATTGACAGTCCATAGCTCCTTTTGTCTCCTTATTCACTCTTTTCATCCAGTTTCTTCTACTAGTTTGTATTAAATCCAGTTCTTTGTCCTTCCCTTTGAAGTTCAGGGTTCCAGAATTATCCTCTGTATCTGTTTCAATTGGTTTTTCATTTTGTTGTTGTAGAGGGTCCATGTAACTTGTTTGCCTATTTTGCCATTTTGTCAGAAGTCACGGGATTACAAAATTTAAGTGCAAATCTTGGATAGTTTCATGCCAGATTACTACTAGATAAGTATTCCTGTTCCCCCAGTACTCCCCTTTTACCCCAGTTCTGATGACTTCTGTCAACCTGTGCTATGGGTTCATGGACATTCACATCTGTTGAAAGGAGATGGATAATGGATGGCTTCAAAGAGTAGGCTACACATAAGCAAAGCTGATTGGGCAGGATTCCTGCAGGGAGAAAGACATTCTAGAAAGAGGCAATAATCCAAACAAAAGTAGAATCTTCAGAGACTGATTCAATAGGTCTGAGGGAGAGTCCAGAAATCTGTATTTTTAAAGGAGCTCCTTAGGCAATTCTAATGTAGATGGTCTATAGAATACACTTTGAACAATAGTACTTGGATTCACTGATTATAATACTGGTTTATTCTAAGTGAAAGGGTTCTGTACTCTTGCATCAGGTTGGCATACCATGATACATACAAATGACTACTGATTTTGTTGTGATGAATGTGTCTTTCCATCTCATATAAGAAGGTGTTAGTGGCAAACACAACATTTACAATGTTTACAATATAGAATGATAGAAGCATTTAGCATTTAGTCCAACTGGAACTCAAAGTGAAAGGTCAGGGCTGGGGTTTTAGAGATTACTTACTTGAAACATTCCAACTATCTAACAAAAAAGACTTTTCTACCAGCTTAATAAGGTGACATATTGCAAAATCGAATGAAAAATAAAACAAAATATATCTGCCTTGAGAGAGCCTTGTTCTACAAACTGAAGAAGAACAAGATACTGATATTTCTTGATAGTGCTTAAATTAAATAAATATTTGCTTTTTACACTCAAAAGTCAAGTTCAGAAAACACTGCCCCATACTTTTAAATATAATCAGAGTAGAAGGCTTTGGAGGAGAATAGTGAACATGAAAAACAGAAGCAAAATTCATAGGTCTGTTTATTGTCCAGTTTTCAGAGAGAAACAAAGTAAAAAACATTCAATAGCAGAGAGACAGACAGGCCTGGCCTTGGGCTTTGAAAAAGGACATCTAAGATGAAAGATGCTGTAGAGCAGAAGTGGTATGAATTGATGTCAGGATGACTTATTATCTCCTCCCTTTTCTGGTTCATCATGCAGCTTCCCTTGTGATCTCTTGTATAAATCAGAAAGGCTAGAGTAAAATAGACACAAAATTGCATACCTGAAAAATCACACAAATGCCTAGTCTTATTATTGTACAATCAACACACATGTTCCTCTACAAAGACAATTTGTATTTGGTCTCTATTTGTTTTGCAACTGTTGGCCCACTGCTATGTAATTTTCTTTCAATTGTTCTCTGGGACTGCATGCTCTTTCCACAACTGAACTTCAAACTCCCCAGGGTCAAGGGTCATACCTATGGGTTTTTTGGGGTTTTTTTTTGGCAGTCTCTCACAGAGTACTGTAGCACAGTACTCTGTTCACGCCCTGGGATCTGGAGATGTGCTTAGGAACTGCCTCAGGACAATATTGAAAGGCAGCTGTAAACTCTTCTGCATTTTGTGCAGCTGCCAAAATGTGGAACCTAAGGCTAAATGCCATGTTTTGTATTAATAAAGTTGCAGCCTTGTCAGCAAGTACTTCAAATGGAAACTGTCTCCCTCCATAACAGCATTGCCAGGGAGATTAATTTATGTTTTCCGATTGGCTCTCGACAGTAACTGAAGTATTGTAATTTTTGTCTGTACTAATGTTACTGAATTTATGGAGACTTTTCACCTTACTACGTAGTTTTATAAGGCTGCTTCATTTTAAGAAAGTGTTTCTGCAGACAAAATAATAGAAGTTTATTTACGGACTCTCTGATAACCAACTTACCAAAACAGGGACTCTTATTTTTTCAGAACTGACAGACAGATCTAGAATGTATGTAGACTTGTATGAAAGAACCTGAAATGTATCTAGATTCAGAAGAATTTTTCCATTGGCTCTGATTGCATATAATCAGTATTGCTATTCAATATAGGATGTAAGATAGAAAATATAATGAGGCAGATATTTTGAAGGAGAAAAAAAAAATAAAACCTTCCTCAAAACAGGGAAGATTTTACATAATACTATAGGTATAAAGGTGCATTGAATAAAAATATAACTATTTTAAAAGAAACAGAAAAACTTGTTAACATCTCAAATCATAAATAAAATTCCTTTCTGGAAATTTTAATTAAAATATATTTTAAGGACAAATTCAATGATTCTGGACTTTGGTAGTAGAAAAAAGACATGAGTGTGCTAATCTGGGTCTATACTGAGGAAAAGCTGTTTTGGTGGAATGCTCTTGGAAGTATTGTTCAGTTAATTCAATAATAAAATAACCTCATTATACAGAAGGAGCTTGATGCAGAGAAAGCTTTCTTAGACTCTTCCCTCAGTAAAATCTGAGTTCTGATTGGTTAATCTGGGTGTAGGGATGAATTAGGATGCAAATAGTTTTTCTTTTCTTCTTCTTTTTTTTTTTTTCTTTTGTTGTCTTGTCTTTATCTGTTGGCAAGTCAAGGTTACAAGAAAAAACCCAAAGTATAAATCTACAACTTTGACCTCTAAATCATGGCTTTGGTGCTTTACAAGGTCAAAGTAAATCGTAAATCCAAGAGCAATCTCTAGGGCTACCGAACCCTGACTATTTGATCCTAATCCTGTAGGTAGACATAATGGATTGACTTTATGATCTTATATAATAAGTCTATTTGTCATTGGAGTTCCAATTTTCTTTGTTTTATTTTTTTGTCATAAGTACAATGAAAATAGTCAGATCATGGATTCTGATTTTTGGATAGGGAAATACACTGATTGTGACTAGGCTATGAATGTTCTACACTTCTCACATGGAAATCTTTCACTAAATATGACAATAACAAAAAAAATAACCACACAAATAGCAGCAGAAGCAACATGACAACAATAATAGCAGCTAATATCTGTTAAGTACTTACTGTGTATAAAAGGGACTATGTCAAACAATTTGTATGCGTTAACTTCATAATTACATGTAATAATTTTAAATTCCTTATTTATCCTATTACTAATTTTTAAAATTGTGGTAAATATATATATAAAAGAAACCATTTGCCATTTTTTTATTCTAGAGAATTATCTATGTGCAGTGTAAAAGAATGTATATTGTGCTGTTTTTGGTTGAAGTGTTTTTTACAGGTATGTTAGGTCTAGTTGGTTTATAGTGTCATTCTAGTCCTCTTTTCGTTATTGATCGTATTTCTAGATGTTCTTTTCATTATTGAAAGCAGTGTACAGCTTTTATTTTTGAACCATTTCTCCCTTCAATTTTGTCAGTGTTTATGTATTTTAGAGCTTTGATTTAAGATGTATATATATTTATAATTGTCATATATTCTTGATGAATTGCTACTGTCATCATTAAATTATGTTTATCTTTGTCTCTTATAATAGATTTTGTCTTAAAATCTCTATTGTCTGATATTAAAATTGTGATGCCACCTTTCTTTTGGTTACTATTTGCATGTAATTTTTTTCCATCCTTTCACTTTTCAATGTATCTGTATCCTTGGACCTAAGATGTGTCTCTTGCAGAAAGCATATAATTGGACCTTGTCTTTTTATTCATTCTGTCCCTTCTCCATTTTGATTGCAGCACTTAATCCATTTATATTCATGGTAATTACCAATAAAAAATTAACTTCTTCCATTTTTAA
>NW_006921924.1:3578627-3581118 GCF_000298275.1 Orycteropus afer afer
GCAGTCAAATGCCTTAGGCACTACACCACCAGCGCTACCAATAATGATCATAGTAGAATTTAAAAATAATGTGCGTCTCAAATGCTCACCAAAAATAATATGGAAGATAAAAAAAAAAAAAAAAACCTCACTGTCATCGAGTCATTTCTGACTCATAGCGATCCTCACTGGGTTTCCAAGGCTGTAAATCTTTATGGAAGTAGATCGCCCAGTCTTCCTTCTGTAGAGCAACTGGTGGGTTTGATCTGCTGACCTTCCAGTTAGCAGTCAAGTCCTTTATCCACTATAACACCAGAGCTCCTTTCAGTCAAAGTACTGTAAGATATTTGCTTTTGGGGAAAAGAGGATATAGAAACTGACTAAACGAACTTTGAAAGCATAAGTACCTATGTTAAAAATGTAGAGGAAATCATTAAAATAATAGAAATAGAAAATATATATCCCAAACTGGTAGAGGGTGGGAAAAATTTAAGAAATGTATGATGAAACTTTGATCAATAAATGAAAAGGAAAAAAAAAATAGCAATGAGAAAATCTGGTACATAAAAACAAAGTATTACATAGTAGAAAAGTTGAGTTCAATTATGTAGTAATAACCACCAATAACTGATTACTACATAATTGAATGATTAAATTGTTTGTGAAAAAGCAGGCAAAAATAAGATCCAGCTCTGTGTGAATTAACATACCTGTATCCATTCCATCAAGTTGATTCCAACTCATAATGATCCTATAGGACAGAGTGGAACTACGCCATGAGTTTTCCAAGGCTGTGAATCTTTACAGAGGCAGACTGCCACATTTTCCACTGTGTTAAGGGAGACTTGCCACAATGTGAAAAATACACACTACAATAGCACTAAGAGTATTAACTAATAGCAAAGTGATGCATACAATAGAACACTACCATATAGTTTACCATATAAACCAACTTTTATCCATCTATCAATTGATCTATTATGTATCTAAACATGGGTAGGAAGCAAATATGTAAGCTGATTTTTTTAAATTACAGAATGATATAATTTATGTAAAGTTAAAACCCCCAAAATACCTTATATTATTTATGAATATCTATGTAACTATATGTATATGTGGCAATATATAAAAGCATGGATCAGTAAACCCAAGAGGTAATTTCAACTATACCCATATTGTTTTATTTCTTCTTAAAAACATTCAAAATGCTATCGGATTGTTATTGTTGTTAGGTGCTGTTGAGCCTGTTCTGACTCATAGCGTCCTGATGTACAACAGACCAAAATGCTCTCCTGTGCTGCCCCATGCTCTTAATCCTTGCTATGCTTGAGTGCATCGTTGTAGCCACTGTGTCAGCCCATCTTGTTGAGGGTCTTCCTCTACCAAGCATGATATCCTTCTCCAAGGATTGGTCCCTCATAAAACATGACCAAAGTACCAAGATGAAGTCTTGCCATCCTTGCTTTTAAGGAGCATTCTATCTGTACTTCATCCAAGATAGATTTATTTGTTTTTCGAGCAATCCATGGTATATTTCATATTCTTGGTATTTCCAGGTATTTCTTAAAGGTTTCTCCTACCTTAACCCATCCTCTCTGACTGTTTTCACTTCCTCATCTAACCTAGCTTTCATGTTCTAGTCCACCTTCTAGAAAGGGACAATATAAAAGAGAAATAAAAGTTGTATGCGTAGGACAGTATATGAGTAGATCCAAGCAAGTAATTAATAGGAGTTCCAGAAGGAGAGAATAAAGGATATAAGAGAGAGAGATAACTTCCTAAAAAATAATGGCGGAGAATTTCCCAGAATTGAAAGAAAAAACTGATCAGCCTTAATGAATATATTAGGTCCTGAAGAAGCTGTATAAAAACAAACCTGTATGTAGACCATAAAGTGATAAAAATGACAAACATCAAAAACAAAGAGAACATCTTAAAGCCAACCAGAGAGAAAAGACTATCTACAATGGGACTATAATTAGATTTACATAAGACTTCTCATCAGTAACAATGAACATCAGAAGAAATTGGAATAATCTCCAAAGTATTGAGACTGTAACTCTGAACTTTAAATAATAAACTAAAATAAAGTGCTATTCAAGAATGATAGTGAAACAAAGACATCTTCAGACATATAAACTTCCAGTTTACTACTACAGAATGTACTCCAGTATAAAAGAATGTGGACCCAAAATGAAAGGTTGGGATTCAAGAGCAATAGTGAAGAAAGAAATTAGTAAAAACTTGTTGGTAAATTTCAACAAGTAATGGGTAACTCTAGGTAGAAAGAATCGATAATAATAATGATTATGAAACAAACAAACAAACAAACCTCAATGCTGTCGAGTCGTTTGGACTAATAGCAACCGCTCCTTTGGTTTCCGAGGCAGTATCTCTATGAAAGTAGAATTTCCAATCTTCTTTCTGAGGAGTGGCTGGTGGGTTTGAACCACCAACTTTCTGGTCAGCAGTCAAATGCCTTAGGCACTACACCACCAGCGCTACCAATAAT
>NW_006921924.1:3581218-3586285 GCF_000298275.1 Orycteropus afer afer
TTTATACCTTATTTAAATTGATATAACCTTAACTTCCAACTCATAGCAATCCCTAATGGGTTTCCAAGGCTGCAAATTTTTACAGAAGTAGATTGCCTCATCTTTCTCCCACAGAGCAGCTGGTGGGTTTGAATTACTGACCTTCTAGTTAGGAGTGAAATGTCTTATCCACTATGCCACCAGCGCTCCTTTAACATCAGTAACATACAAAATCTCTATATCTATACTTTCCTCCCTCCTCCCCATTTCTGTTGTTGACATCTTACCATTACACATCATGTACCCTATGACAGGAACTTGTTTTTATGCATTCATGTTTATAAAGCATGAAAGACATAACAATTGGAATTATAGTGCAAAACTACTTTAAAACTTGCCCTGATATTTTACTATAAAATTACCTTTAATGGAGGTCTTTACTTCTATATAAAGCTTTGAGTTACTTTTTGGTACCATTTCTTTTCCATTTGAAGGCCTCCCTTTAATGTATCTGGTAGGGCCAATCTAACGGATATGAACTCTTTCAGCTTTTGTTTATCTGGGAACGTCTTAATTTTGACTTCATTTTTGAAGGACTGTTTTGCCAGATATACAATTCTTGTTTTACAATTCTGCCCCATCTGAGGTTTCCGTCTTTTAGCAGCTCTGGTAGCATAGTGCCTAAGGCACTTGACTGCTAACCAGAAGGCTGGCGGTTCAAACCCACCAGCCACTCCTCGGAAGGAAGGTTGGGCAATCCTACTTCCGTAGTGATACTGCCTCGGAAACCCAAAGAGGGGTCGCTATGAGTCAGGGCCAGCTCGACAGCACATAACAACAACAACAGATATATCAGAAAACATACACTAATCATCCAGCATGAAGCCTTCTGTCTTTGGTTACCACATTCTCTTTCACTCCCTGAGAGCTCTGGTGGCATAGTGGGTAAGGTATTTGGGCTGCTAACCAGAAGGTTGGTGGTTTAAACTCACCAGCTGCTCCATGGGAGTAAGAGGCGATCTACTTCCATAAAGATTTACAGCCGGGAAACCCAGTGGTGGTCACTGTAAGTCAGAATCAACTCAATGGCAGTTGGCGGGTTTTACTTCAAATAGGCTTTGGCTCAGTGGTCCCTGTTGCACCAGAATTTTCTGAAAATTTTGGGGCAGAAGAGCCTTTGGTAACTCCATTCAGTGGTTTGGCATCATGGGTATTCTCCTGACTGCCTTTATGGTGATTGCCCCTTTACCAGTTATGGAGTTATGAGACTTGTGAATTATATCTCAAATATATACAAATCTTCACAACATATTTACTATTATCATAATCTTTTGTGTACTTGAATTTCAAACAGTGTTCATAAATTTTATAAATTTCCTTCCAATAAAGAATCTGAAGGACCAAGAAGTCAAGAACAAAGCTCTGATAATTAGACTGGAGCCTTTCTGTCTAATGGGGCCATCGGCAAGGAAAATGAGAAGCAATCAATGAAAGGACTTCTGTCTCAATAAGCACAGAAGGGAACTGGTGAGATTTTAACAAGCATGACCCAACAACTAACACTAAAAGATCTCTATGAATTTCAATGACATATGGATTTAGAACATTACATAAATCATGATATATGCAGGGCCATTAACTAAAAATCTTTTGAATGTGTGTGTGTGTGTGTGTGTGTGTAAACTCTAAAAACCTCCCTTCTGTCAAGTTGGATCTAACTCATAGCAACTCCTCCTTGGGTTTCCGAGGCAATATCACTATAAGGAAGTAGATTGCCCAATCTTCCTTCCAAGGAGTGACTGGTGGGTTT
Organism: Orycteropus afer afer; assembly: GCF_000298275.1. NCBI lineage: Eukaryota > Metazoa > Chordata > Mammalia > Tubulidentata > Orycteropodidae > Orycteropus > Orycteropus afer. Next base: position 3,583,008 of record NW_006921924.1, read on the forward strand.
GAAATGCCACCCTTCTGGTTAGCAACCAAATGCTTTAGGCACTATGCACACACACACATTTATATGTATGTGTATATAAAACATTTAAGTTAACCACAGTGACCAAAGGAAAGAAATAGTTTAAAAGATCCAGTGGGCAAAGAGCCAAATAAAATAATAAACACAATTTACTTCTGCTTTTAATTCAGTGCTGTTAGAGCAAGGTGCAAAGATTGAAAACATGAGAAAGAGATCTTGGACTAAAAGTCTTTGTGATATATAAGAAAAAAATAAATTATATAAGAAATCAAGACTGAGTACATCATTTTGATAACATTGAATTGCTTGTTTGGGAATGTCAATTGTTCTCTGATACAAATGAGTGGGCTTTGACTGTACTAAATTGATTTTATTTTGGTAAACAAGTAGACAGAGGGTAAGAATGATGTTGAACCAAAATAAACAAGAGGCACTTTCTTCTATTCTGAGAATTTGAATTAAGATCATAAATGATCTGCAATGTAAGTCTCATCCCAAAGATCATCTCCCAGAAGATCACTAAAAACCCCAAAACCAAACCACCACCACTGAGTTGATTCCTACTCATAGCAACTCTATAGGACAGAATAGATCTATCTGCTTCATAGGATTTCCAAGTCTATAAATGTTTACTGAAACAGACTGCCTCATTTTCCTGCTGTGGAATAGTGGATTTGAACTGCCATCCTTCTGGTTTGCAGCCAAGTGCTTTAACCACAGCACTACCAGGACTTAGAAGAGCACTAAGGGTGTAATATATATACATTCAATGCTGATTGTTTTTATTCAGACAGAACATTGCATTTTGATTTGGGTAATAATGGTAAAGAATGAAGACAATTATAAGGTCTACAAGCTATGGTTTAGTCTCCTGCTCCTACACTCACTCATTCTCACAATCATTCCTTCTCTCTACTCCTTTCAAAATGTCAAGACTCCACTTTACAAACCTTTGTGCAACACTTGAGCTGGCAAGCTGCCTGCTTACTTGTGGTGATTGCACTGATTTTTGCTCATCATTCATTAGTTCAACAAATATCTATTCCTTATAATCCACGTACAAAATACCGTGCTAAGTAATAAGGTATGACGATGAACAAAACTCAGCAATGTTCTTTACCATCATGATGCTCACTCTCCATTTGGAAATACAAGTCTTAATAAAAATAGATACATAAATACCCAATGATGCACATATTATTAAATGTGGGTGTTCGCAGAGTTCCCCTCCCTAGCTGTCAGCAAGGAAAAATAAAATAAAATAAAATAAAATATATTATGGGTAGAATATTAAGAGAAAAGCTGTCAGAATAGATCCTGAACCATACCCCTCACATTCTGCAAAGGTTATATACCATTTCAGTAAACTCTATGTTGGTAGCACAACGTATAGAGCTGCATATACTATGGAGAAGAGAGGTCAAGAGATTAAGGTGATAAATAAAACAGTATAATTAGAAAGTGAATTCTAATGATGTGGAAGATCAAGGCAATCCTAGCACCTTAAGCATGTTAGAGATTATGGGAGGATAAAAAAAATGTAATGGAGTTGATTCCAACTCATGGTGACCCTGTGTGTGTCAGAGTAGAACTTTCCTCCACGGGGTTTCATGCCTGATTTTTCAGAATAAGATCCCCAAGCTTTTCTGCTGAGGCACTTTTGGTGGACTCAAGCTTCCAACCTTTCCGTTAACAGCTAAGCACTTACCCATTTAATTCGAGGTTTTCTACATAGAATACATGCATTTACCCACCCCACTAGTGCTAGGGGGAGTAAAAACTAAAATCACTTTTTAGATAGCATTTTATATTAACCGCCACTAACCTATAGACTTAAATTATGAGATATATTGTAGGATCATAGTGCAGGGTGCTAGAAAAGTATACAAGGGACCAAACCTAATCTGGAGTTCAGGGAAGGCACCACTTAAGAAAAACTTTTAAGCTGAAATATGTAGGAGTCTCAGGCATCACCCAAGATAATGGTAGGAGCTGAAAGGGAATAGTTTCTAAGCAGAATAGATCACATGTAGAAAGGCCTGATGTTGAGATAGAAAAGTGTGTGATCCACATTGGATCTGACTCATAGCAACACCTCCTTGGGTTTCCAAGGCAGTATCACTATGGAATCTTCCTTCCGAGGAGTAGCTGGTGGGTTTGAACCACCAGCTTTCTGGTTAGCAGTCAAATGCCTTAGGTACTATGCCACGAGAGCTCCCATCTGAAAGCATAGCAGTAGGTTTATGACAAAAACAGATCATGCAGTCCTCCATAGACCTCATGTTAACAACTTAGTTGCTACACTAAGACCAAATGAAAGCCACAATCTATTCAAGGAGAATAAGTAGAACTTGATATAATTTGGATATATCTGGCAGAGTAGATCAGTCTCTAAGTATCTTCAAAGTCTGTCTTGCTATCAGAATTCCAGTGCTCTGTACAATTTGCCATAAGTTTAGTGCATTTACAATTATGTACCTATCACTATGAAAGGAAATATATGATGATAGTATATACCATTGCAGAGTGTTGGGAGTATGGTTCTGAGTCTCTTCTGGCAGCTTTTCCCTTGATCTTCTTGATGAGTGTCAAAAAAGTAGCATAATATTTAGATGGGGCTAAGGGATCATTTCAAGCTAGCAGAATAATGAAAGGTCTCATAGAACAGATAGGGCTTGAGATAGAGCTTTAGAGAAACACATAATTTTGAAAAGCATCTTAGGGACAGGGGCTGATGGTGATGATGAAGAGTATTTTCTCTTGAGGACAACAGAATGAGAAAAGCATTGATATGTGAGAGTGAGGGGCATGTTATGAATCCAGTGAGGAGACAAGTTTGGAATCATAGAGAAAAGTTGTAAACCTCCATGGGATGTCATAAGATCCTGAGCTAACACAATACCAATGTGGAAGGTACAATGTAGGGATTCAGAAAGCTCATCCAGTGAAAAATCTATAGAACATCACGGCTAATCAAATATTATGGGCCAGGGAGACAGAAAAGAAAAAAAGAAAGCAATATTTGCTTTATACTTGAGTGATTAGGAAGATAAGTACCAAATGAGAAGTATTGTTGTTCTTTATATACTTAATTTTCATGCAGTCCTCACTTTCACACATTTTACACTGACATCCTAACATGTCTTTCTCCTATCTAATTTGGATTTTGGTATATCAGTTGACAAATGATAATTATGAATTATTGCATGCTTGTCCTACCTGCATGCCAGTAATTCAGTTTCAGTGGCATCTTCATTTAT
>NW_006921924.1:3590256-3599105 GCF_000298275.1 Orycteropus afer afer
AATCTTTTCTCCGTTTATCATGATGTAACTTCTTCGGCCACTTGTGAGGATTGTTTTCTTTATGTTGAGGTGTAGTCCATAAGGAAAGCTGCAGTCTTTGATCTTAAAATGTATTTCAAGTCTTCACTTTCAGCAAGCAAGGTTGTATCATTTGCATATTGCAGCTTGTTAATGAGTCTTTCTCCAATCCTGATGCCACATTCTTCTTCATATAGTAATTCAGCTTCTCAGATTATTTTTCCAACATACAGATTGACTCAATCTGGCGGAAGGATACAACCCTGATGCACATCATATTAATTTATATTTATCCAGTCTTTAGTATTACTCAGACATTGTTCTAAGCACTTTATATGTTTTAAATTATTTAGATTTACAGCAGTCCTATGAAATCGATTACATTTTTTAATTCTGTGCATTGTATACTTGAGTGTTTGTGATATTAACTTTTCATAATTTTCTTATGTTTTAAATATATCATAATGATAAACGTAACAAAATAAAAGATTCTGGATGGTTACAATGTCAACCATGATTTTTGAGAGTACAGTTTCAATGAAAAGATGTAAAACCAATGAAAATGATGGAGAAATAATAATAGTAGGTTTAACTCACTTAAAAATTTCTACGGTAATTTTCTTCTTTTCTTCAAACATGAAATATGGATTTACAAATAAAGAACACACTTTCTAAGCATCAAGAGTGTGTTTGTTGTTTTATTTTTATCTCCACATGACACTCAGCAATGGACTCAAAACCGAAATGGTCTCAATAGATGCTGATTAAATACAAAAGGGAGACAGATGATATATTTTAAGCTCTGTGCAAGTAAATTAGTAGCTATTTTTAGAAATTTGCTATTTCCAATGTCAATTCACTTAATTTTTTTTCTCATTTTCAAATATGGTAGTAATAGTTCAGTGCATGCTATCTTCCATTGCTGAAGGGAATGCTATGGAGCCACTTACAGTAAGGTAATAATTTTCAGTTGCTTCTCAAGAAGCAGTGCAATACATATATTTATGCCTGATTAAAAACTCAGTGATCTTGCATATGTATTGAAAATATGCCTAGATGGTTTGAAGATCCAATCTATGCTTGCAGTACATAGGTATTCCAATTACAGCATAAGAGGATAAAAAGTATCCTTCAACAAATTTTTATGAAGCACTTTATACAAGGCACCTTACCAGGTGCTCATTAATAGGCACTTTACCAAACTGAGTTCTTCAGTTAAATTTGGCCCGGTAGAATTTTAAATACATTCCCTTTGCAAGTTCAGTATTTTGGTATTTCTGCTAATTGTGCATCACAAATATCAGTTTTCCGAAGCACAGTAAATGGCTGTCACCACATTGGGAAGCAGAGGAAAGAACTCAGATTGGTAGAATAGATGCTTTAGCCCATAAATTCATCTTGAGCAAGTTACCTCTCCTCTTTAGGTCTCTGGTTTCCTTTTGTGTAAACTGAGGACATTAAAATAGATGATCTTAAAGATTTGGTGCTGAGTGACTCCTAGGGAGTAATAAAAAAAAAAAAGATGTACAGATCTATATCTTAAAATTTTATCCCAGTTGAAGAAACTAAACATACTTTTAATTTCAAATGTGTTGCAGATTTCATGAAAACAAGAAAGCTGAGTCAGTGTTCTTTAAGAAAAAACAGCCGAGAAGCCATAGGCTTCAGGACTCATGATTGGGAGAACTGACATTTCACATAACCCTAATAAAATGTTTGATGAATATCACTGTGATAAATTTCATATTCTGGATAACTTCAGGGGATGCTGGAGATTTGTGTTGTGTATGTAGAATCTATTGGGCTGAATAAATAATTTGATTAATAATGAATATGTAATAGTAGCACCTGCCCTATTTCAAGCATCAATCAATGGCTTGATTAATGACTTTGAGAGGAATAGGAAGAAAAGTTTATTAAAAGGAAGCAGTCTAAGACATCTGAAGGAGGTATAATGATTGTACTCATGAATCTGTGTTTCTGTCATACTACAAAGGTGTGGCAACATTATCCAGTTATGAAATAATTTGACATCTTTTTAGAAAATATGAACATGTCTCTCTTTCCTTCTTGGATGTAACTCAGTAACAACAAGGGAATTTTCTTTCAAATATAGGCTTTTGAATGATGAGTAGCAGGATGTGATTAAGAACCAAAATTGAGAGATGAACTGAATAAATTTAGACAAGAGGTCAGGATCCATTTAACAGCAAGAAATGCAAGCGATCCAAGAATAATGGGCAATTGCCATCAAGGAGGATCAGCAGGAGACCTCAAAGAGATGTGGCTAATACCCAGTATCAGAACAACTTTATATAAGTGTGATTTAATAACTAGTGGAACTCGGGACAGGCTTGGATTAGTTGAGATTAAGCCTGGAGACTGAAGTAGGACTCCAGTCTTCAGGAAAATAGAGTAGAATAAGTCAAACTATAGTCTAGAATCCATGTTAGTGACTTAAGCACAGAAAAAAGGATAAAGACCTAATATCTGGAAGTGGAGTGTTGCTTGAAAGGAAAGGAGAAAAAGTTCAGTAATAGAACTAGGGTATAAGGTGAGAGTGGCAAGCCTGACTGGTTGTTTGCTTGCTAACTTCAAAATGTAATTCAGGGTTGTGCCTGCAAATCAGAGATAAATCATCCCAGCTCTGAAGAGTAGGGCAAGGAGCCAGGGCAATTTTTATCACAAGCTGCAGTGCAATGTCAGGTTTCCAGTGGTGATTGGTGAACACTGGTTGAGTTATAATATCATGATATTAAAACAAACAAACAAGCCTAGATTAGGAGACAGGAAACTTGTATACTAGCACAGGCTCTGCCAATAACAAGATGGGAAATCTTGGACAAGTCACATAGACACTTTCCCTCTCTTGACTTTTATAAATATATATATTCAAAAACCATTGCAGCAGTATATTGAGAGGGAGATGCCAGAAATTCAGGCCAGGTTCAGAAGAGGACACAGAAGGAGAGATATCATTGCTGGTGTCAGATTGACTTTGCCTGAAAACAGAGCATACTAGAAAAATATTTACCTGGGTTTTATTGTCTATGCAGAGACATTCAACTGTGTGTGTCATAACAACTTGTGGATAACATTGTAAAGAATGGGAATTCCACAACACTTAATTGTGCTTATGCAGAAAGTTTACATAGACCAAGAGGCAGTCATATGAAAAAAACATAGTTTAACATCAGGAAAGATGAGCCTCAGGGTTGTATCTTTTTACCATACTTATTTGATCTGCATGCTAAGCAAATAATCTGAGAGAGTGGACTATATGAAGAAGAACACTGCATTAGGATTACAGGAAGACTCATTAAAAACCTGCAATATGCAGATGATACTACCTTGCTTACCGAAACTGAAGAGGACTTGCTGAAAGTGAAGATTAAATTCAGAACTGATTATACCTCAACATGAAGAAAGCAAAAGTGCCCTCACAACTGGACCAATAAGCAACATCATGATAAATGGATCAAAGATTGACGTTGTCAAAGATTTCAGTTTCTTTGCATCCACAATTAACACCTATGGAAGCAGCAGTCAAGAAATTAAAGGATGTATTGCATTTGGAAATCTGCTAAAAAAACAAAAAAACAATAACAAAAAAAAAAAACACACACCTCTTTTAAAATGTTGCAAAGCAAAGATGTAACCTGAGGTGCACCTGACTCAAGCTATATTTTCAGTTGCCTCATATACATATGAAATGAACAAGGAAGATTGAAAAATAATTGATGCCTTTGGATTATGGTGTTGGTGAAGAATACTGAATATGCCATGGAATGCCAGAAGAATGAACAAATCTGTCTTGAAAGAAATATGATCAGAATTTTCCTTAGAAGCAAGGATTGTAAGACTTCTTTTCACATACTTTGGGTATGTTACAAGAAGGTACCAGTCCCTGGAGAAGGACATCATGCTTGGTACAGGAACATCATGGTTGATAAAGTAGAGGGTCAGTGAAAAGAGGAAAATCTTCAACGAGATGGATCGATACAGTGACTGCAACAATGGACTTGAATGTGACAAGTTTTTGAGAAGGTGTGGGATTGGGCAGTGTTTTGTTCTGTTGTGCATAGGATTTCTATGAATTGAAACAGAATTGACAACACCTAACAACAACAATATTTGTAAAGAGCTCTATTTGTAAAAAGCTCTGATGGCACAGTGGTTGAGTACTCAGCTTCTAGCTGAAAGGTTGGTGGTTCAAAACCACCGGCTGCTCCACGGGAGAAAGATGTGGCAGTCTGCTTCCATAACAATTTGCAGCTTTGGAGAACCTATGAGGCAATTCTATTCTGTCCTATAGGGTCACTATGAGTCAGAACCAACTTGAAGGTGCACAAAAACAATAACCTATCATTAGCACTCATGGTATTCTAAGCTCCTGAGGTCAAGCCATCTATCTCTCATACATTTATGTGAGCTCTGGTAGCATAGTGGCTAAGACACTTGCCTGCTAACCAGACGGCTGGTGGTTCAAACCCACCAGCCACTCCTTGGAAGGAAGGTTGGGCAATCCTACTTCTGCAGTGATACTGCCTCGGAAACCCAAGGAGGGGTTGCTATGAGTCGAGTTTGACTCGACGGCACATAACAACAACAACAGTATTTTTTTTTAGAATCTCACCCATGTTTGCCCAATTCTTAGAACATTGACTCATGAATATTAGGTGTTCAATTAATAGTTGTTGAATGAATGAATTTTTAAAAAATACTAGTTCATTTTGTTTCACAGAAAGAAAAACAAAACTTAAAAAGTCCTTTGACCCAATATTGTCACTATATTAGTAACTTCCCCAGGATAAGAAAAATTTAGCTGTCATCCACTAATCATACTACTTTATAGCCACTTAATAAATCCTAATTCTATGAATTAAAGAAATGTAAGTATAAGTAATATGCCATAAAAAGTCCTCTCCTCATTGCATAATTTAGTTTTCCATCATTTCCACATGAATAAGAAGAATTTAATGACCCGCTGCCTTTTCCTGAATATACCTTATGTAAATGTGCACAGATTGGGAAAAACATTGTGGTTAAGTCTCACAAGGGTGGATTATTACAGCTTGAGAATTGCTATTTTTGGGAACAACGTCGTTAGATAAACATTTTTTTCTTAATTGCATAAGAAATCTGACAAACCGTCAGCGAAATAAAAGATGACAGGAGCCGTCAGTTTATAAATATCAAATCTATGTGCCATATCAAATTAATGAAACTATAGCACTTCAGCTTTTTGAGCCACAAGGTCAACAAGTAAGATAATGCATTACTGTAATAACAGTTAAGTACATTTTTTTCAAGGAGTCCTTTAAAAATCTTAAAATAGACATTTTAATATGTATAAACTATGTTGGAAAGCATATTCTTTAGTGGTTTTTGTTCTCAAATTTCTTGTCTTCTATATTGTTACTGATTTCGGAAAATCATTCCTTAACTGCCAAAATAAAATGAGGACACAATTCTTTGCTTACTTCCTCACTTTTTTAGAAATAAAATGTCAAGTAATTGTTGTCTGGATGTGCTTTAATAGAGATATGTGTTTCAAAATCAAACTCAAACAAAACCAAGCCAAACCCACTGTTGTCGAGTTAGATCCAAGTCATAGTGACCCCTCCTTGGGTTTCCAAGGCAGCATCACTGCGGTAGTAGATTGCCCGATCTTCCTTTCGAGGAGTAGCTGGTGGGTTTGAACTGCCAGGCTTCTGGTTAGCAGTCAGGTGCCTTAGGCACTACGCCAACAGAGTTCCCAAAATCAAACTCAAGTGTTGGCTTTTCAACCAAGGGGACTAAGGCTTAGAATAGGATGGGTGTGTATTGAAGTGTCTAAGTTCTTCACAAGCAAGAAATGATTTAGGAGAAGCCCAAAAGCATCCAGGGATATGAACTTTTCTTGTTATTCCCTTGCCACCCTGAATCAAGGAATTGCAAGGATTACTGAGTGAACATTACTGAATAATCCATAGCAATGCTACAAAATCTGAGGCACTGTCAAATGAGACGTGAATAGCATTGTCCAACAGATATGATTTAGCCAAACAGAAAGAACAGTGTTGGCCAGAAAATCTTCCCTAACAATGTTGTTGTTGTTGTTGTTGTTATGTGCCGTCGAGTCGGCCCCAACTCATATGTAACATTAAAAGGAAAAACAAACAAACAAACAAGGTAAGAATGGATACCATTACCTTTCCTTCCTGCACCTGAAAGATGGAAATATCAGATGTATTTCATCCTGGAAGTATTTCTGAATCAAATCTGTGGACCTAATAGGAGAGAGAACCATAGTAGTTTGGATGAAATTCAGAGGAAAAACAAAATATTCATTAGTTAGGGAAGCATACCAAAAACATGGTTTAACAATCACCTGCTAATAACATAAATGCAGATGGCCTAGGCCAAATACTATCACTCTTTTCTAAGAAACACGAAATGCTTGTTTCAGTTGCAAAACAAACAAACTCATTCTGTATTGTCCTGTGGCAACTCAGTGACATCCCTTGAATCTTGGCAAGAAAATTGAAAAAAAAAAAAAAAAAAGCAGGGAAGGGATCCAAAAAAAAAGTCAAAACAAGAATGACATCTTTAATGACACCTGCTGGGCATATTCAAATATACAAATACAAATATAGTTTAATTGTTTAAGAATGTTCTGGTCTCAGGTAAAGGCATTCATGCATCACAGAATGTTTGTCTTAAAGAGAAAAAAACCCAAACAAACATGGAGCCAATACAATTCATTTGCCCTGTTACCATAGAGTGGGTCATCTTCCAATGTTATATCAAACAATAACCAAAAAAACAAACTCACTGCCACTGAGCTGGTTCCAACACACAGTGATTCCCCCTTGGGTTTCCGAGGTGGTATCTCTATGGAAGTAGATTGCCCAGTCTTCCTTCTGAGGAGTGGCTGATGGGTTTGAACCGCCAGCCTTCTGGTTAGCAGGCAAATGCCTTAGGCACTATGCCACCAGAGCTCCCATATCAGACAATGTTTTATTGCTATTCATGAGATTTTCACTGGCCAATTTTTTTCAGAGGTTAATCTCTAGGTCCTCCTCTCTAGTCTCTCCACTGAAACCCGTCCACCATGGATGACCCTGCTAATAATTGAAATACTGGTGGCATGGCTTCCAGGCTCACAGCAGCACACAAGCCATCACAGTATGACAAACTGACAGATGAGTGCGGTACATATAGGTACATAGGCAATTATAATATATAATGGTATAAATACACATAGGAGATTTGGGTTGCCAAGAAAAACTGCATGTAGAAAGTGATGTTTAAGTTGATAGCTGAAGGCCGAGTAGAGATTAGTAGGTTGATGGCAGTGCAAACAGCATGGGAGGGACATGAAAATGAGCCAGACAATAGCAACAGCTAGAGAGATCATGGTGAATTTGAGGACCTCTTATGCCAAGTATAACTGACTTTTGATAATCAATAATGTGCAACACATGTGAACATATTCAGACTTGTACACTTACGTTTTCCTATTCCTAACCTATTTCTAACGAGAACTAGTGGCTCTGTGGTTAACAACTCAGCTGCTAACCAAAAGGCTAGCAGTTCAAACCCTCCAGCTGCTCCCGAGGAAAAGGATGTAATAGTCTGCTTCTGTAAAAATTACAACCTTGAAAACCCTATGGGGAAGTTCTGTTCTGTCCTACAGGGTTGCTATGAACTAGAATTGACTTAACAGCAATGGATTTTTGTTGTAACCTATTTCTGGTTTAATCTGACTTCCAGCAGCCAATGTCACAGATAACAAAGCTAAGTAAGAGAGAATAAAAACTAAAATGAAACCCACTGCCATCAATTCGATTCTGACTCATAGCAACCACCGCAGTTTCTCCCACAGAGTGGCTGTTGAGTTGGAACAGCTGACCTTTTGGTTAGCAGCCCAATGCCTTACCACAGTGCCATGAGAGCTCCTTTGAGAGAGAATAGGCCATGGTTAAATCTCTCATGAATATCAAATAAGTTACCTGTATCTTACAATCACCTTGTCATCTTAATTGCTTTTGAGGAGAAAAGAGTAATAGTAAAGAAACTGATCAAAGTAAACATTTTATTAGGTGCATAGAGATGCACATACAGAAAGTGAGGCATTGATAAACTACTAATACGTATAGACTAAGCCAATTGAGTGTTTTCACATGTTTTATCTCATTTAGGCCTTACAACAAATGTGAAGGGTAAGAGATTAGATCTGCAAGACTGAGTGAGTCTAGTGTGTTTTCCCAATACCACACATAAAGACTCAAATTGGATTTTCTGGTCAGTGTTCTTTCCATCACAAAACATTGTCTCTCCAAATCTCCCTAAAGCAGATAAACAAATAAGCACAGTGTCTACTTATTAGTCTTTTTTGCTATATATTCCATATAGGGAAAGAAAGTTGTAATCTGCCATATACCCCACAACTACATGAGTATGTGAGGATTGGATAGAGCACATATATCTACTGAGCATTTATTGTAGACAAAGCATTTTCAAGGCTCTGGTAGGGTTACATGAAAGGAAGAAAAACGGAGTCATATGAAATACATGCATGCAACAACTGGAGTACTAACAATTATGTGGTTCTAAACGAAACTGCAATCAGATTTGAACCCCATATTGAGAAAAATTGGGCTGTGAAAATGAAGTTAACTAATTCACATACAGTTTAAATACAGATAAACAGATACACAGTTTTAGAGCAAGTACCACTGATTTGCTGTCCATAGGAACTGAAAGAGGTCATATTTCTCAGCAAAATAAGACTATGTCAAATGCTGATGACAGCAAACCACAACTAGAAAAGAATTATGTGTAAA
>NW_006921924.1:3599453-3603254 GCF_000298275.1 Orycteropus afer afer
TTTTTTTTTTTTTTTTAACTTCTTACATCATTTTATTTACTCGTTTTTAAATGGTGGCTTGGGTGAAAGTTTACAGAGCAAGTTTTCCATTCAACAATTTATGCACATTTTGTTCTGTAACATTAGTTATAATTTCCTCAATTAACAGTACTCTTTCCACTTCCTCCCTGGGTTCCCCGTTTCCGTTCGTCCTCCTTTCCTGGACCTTCCTGCCTCCGGAGCTTTGTTTTTTGGGCATATGGTACACTTTTGGTCTAGTATGGCTGATTATTCTGAGGCGGACTCTCCTCATGAGTGTATCGTTGACTTTATAGGCCTGTCTGTTGTTCAGTTACAAGGTGATCCCCAGAGGTGGGTTCAGTTCCAGGTTTCAGGGGTGTCTAATGGCCACATCTCAGGAGTTCTATCAGTCTCTATCATATTAGTAATTCTGGTCTTTTTTTTTTTTAATATTTTGAATTTTGTTCTACATTTTTCTCCCATTCTGTACCGGACTTTCTGTGGTCCCAGTCAGAGAGGTCAGTAGTGGTAACCAGGCACCATGTAGTTCTTCTAGTCCCAGGGTAGTGAAGGTTGTGGCTTGTGTGGTCCATTGACTAATTGTGTTCTTGAGACGATTTTCTTCACTCTTCTATCCTCCAGACAGGGAGAGATCACTAGCTTCATCTTAGATAGCCTTTTGATAGCTTTTAAGATCTCAGTCACTACTCACCACAATGTTGTTGTTGTTGTTATGTGCCATCAAATCAGACCCGACTCATACCGACCCCTCCTTGGGTTTCCGAGGCAGTATCACTATGGAAGTAGATTGCCCTATCTTCCTTCCGAGGAGTGGCTGGTGGGTTTGAACCGCCAGCCTTCTGGTTAGCAGTCAAGTGCCTTAGGCACTACACCACCAGAGCTTCCCTCACCACAATAGGGTGTAGAATATTGTCTTTGTGAACTATGCTATGCCTATTGACTTAACTGTACCTTAAGACTATGATCTTAAGTCACCAAGCCTAGTGACTTATTCCCACAAGGTATTTGGTCATGGTTAAGAAGTTTTCATAATCATGCCCACTGTTTGCTCTACTACATACATGGATATATTTTAGGCACATACAAATACACATATAGAACTATCCTCTTTCAAATCTATATATGGTCATGGGTGTACTCCCATTCACCTACCCATACCTGTTCAGTGTGCATGTCTGTCTGTGTATCTACTCATAGATTATTGTTTGTTATTACTGACATTGCAGGATTGTGTACAAAATACTATTTGCCTTTGTTGTCTGTAACTCTTGTGCAACTCTATGTCAACAAATTTGTCTTGGAAGAAGTAAAACCGGAATGCTCCTTAGAAGCAAGAATGGCCAGACTTCATCTCTGGTATTTGGTCATGTTGTCAGAAGGGACCATTCTCTGAAGAAGGATATCATGGTTGGCAATGTAGAGGGTCATCCAAGAAGGAGAAGATGCTCAACAAGATAGACTGACACAGTGGCTACAACACTGGGCTCAAGCACAACAAAGATTGTGAGGCTGGGGCAGGACTGGGCAGTATTTCATTCTGTTATACATGGGGTCACTATGAGTTGGAGCTGACTTGATGGCACCTAAGAACAACAACAAATGCACATCAAAAGACTTCCCCAAAAGAGTAAAAAGTGAACTTACAAAAAGGGAAAAAATATTTGCCAAAATATTTGCATGTCAATCAAGCAACTAATGTCTAAAATTTATACTAAAATTCAACATTTCAATAACAAAAAGACAAAGCATCCATTCCAAAAATGGGCAGAAAACATGAGCAGACATTTCACCAAAGAAGATGTTCAGGTGGCCAACAAACACATGAATAAATACTTGTGATCATTAGCCATTAAAGAGATGAAAATCAAAATAACATCTCACCCCGGCAATAAAAGCAAAATTCAACAAAACAAAAAACAACAAATGTTTGCAAGGGTGTGGAGAGATGGGAACTCTCATAAACTGCTGGTGGACTGTAAAATGCAAAACCACTTTGAAAAATGTATGGTGCTTCCTTAAAAAGTTGAAAACAGAGATCCTATTTGTTCTGGCAACCCTACTACTGGTTATATATCCTAGAGAAATAAGAGCCATGGCATGAATAAATATGTGCACACTAATGTTCATTTCAGCATTATTCACAATAGGAAACAGATGGCAACAACCTAAGTGCCCATGAATGGAAGACTGGATAAACAAACAATGGTACATACACACAATGGAATATTGTTGATTTTAGGTGCCATCGAGTTGGCTCCAACTCACAGAAACCCTATGTACAACAGAATAAAACAATGCCTGGTCCTGCATCATCTTCACAATCTTTGCTATGCCGGAGACCATCATTGCAACCACTATGCCAACCCACTTCATTGAGGCCTTCCCCCTTTCACTGACCTTCTACTGGTTCCTTCTGACAACAAGACCAAAGTAGGTGAGACAAAGTGGCCATTCTCACTTCTAAGGAGCATTCCAGTTGTACTTCTTCCAAGACAGATTTGCTTGTTCTGTCAGACTACCACTTGTTTGTCAGTTTGTCGCACAGTGGTGGCTTGCATGTTGCTGTGAGGCTGGAGGCTATGACACCAGTACTTCAAATACCAGCAGCATCACCCATGGTGGACAGGTTAACTGGAGCTTCCAGACTAAGGCAGGGAAGAAGGTCAGGACCATCGACTTCTGAAAAAATTGGCTACTGAAAACCTTGATGGGCACAAAAAAAAAAAAAGACCACATCTATCAAGTCGATTTCAACTCATAGTGACCCCATTGGGTTTCCAAGGCAGTAAATCTTTATGGAAGTAGATGGCCCTGTCTTCCTTCCACAGAGCAGCTGGTGGATTTGAACTGCCAACCTTCTGATTAGCAAATGCCTCAGGCACTGTGGCACCAGAGCTCCTTATGCACATAGACGTTTAATTTTTTAGGAGGTCCCAGTCATCTATTTTATCTTCTTCTGTTTGTGTATTTTTGGTAATGTTTGATACTTTATTTATGTCATAAATTAAGGCCCCTAAGTTTGCCCCTATTTTTCCTTTGATGATCTTTATAGTCTTAGGTTTTACATTTTAAATATTTTATCCTTCTTGTTAGTTTTTGCATGTGGTATAAGGTATGGATCTTTTTTCATTTTTCTGAAAATTGATATCCAATTTTGCCAGCACCATTTGTTAAAGAGACTGTCTCTTCCCTATGTCATGGATTTCATCCCTTTGTTGAGGATAAACTGTCTATAAGTGGATAAATTCACTTTTGGGCTCTCCATTGTGTTCCATTTGTCTCTATGTCTGCTGTTATACTAATACTAGGCTGTTTTGACCACATTGGCTGTATGGCAGTTTTGAGATCAGGAAGTGTGAAGTCTCCTACTTTGTTCTTCAATGGTGCTTTGGTTATCCTGGGTATCTTTCCTTTCCATATAAAGTTGTTGATTTTTCCATCTCTTTAAAGAATATCCATGGAATCTGTACTGGGATTTCATTATATCTATAGATTGCATTGGGTAACATTAACATTTTCATAATGGTAAGTCTTCCTATGAATGAGCATGGTATGTTCTTCCATTTATGTAAATCTCTTGTTTAAGTAGTGTTTTGTAGTTTTCTTTCTGTAAGTTTTTTATATATCTGGTTAGGTTTATTCCTAAGTATTTTATCTTTTGGGTACCTATTGTAATGGTAATCTTTTCCTTATTTCCTTTTCAAAGTTCTCTTTGTTGTTGTAGAGGAATCAAACTGATTTTTCTATGTTCATCTGGATTCCTGCCACTTTGCTGAATCT
>NW_006921924.1:3603354-3604352 GCF_000298275.1 Orycteropus afer afer
TGTAGAGGAATCAAACTGATTTTTCTATGTTCATCTGGATTCCTGCCACTTTGCTGAATCTTTCTATTAGGTTCAGTAGCTTTCTTGGCTGGAGCTCTGGTGGCATAGTGCATTTGACTGCTAACTAGAAGGTGGGTGGTTCAAACCCACCAGCCACTCCGCAGAAGGAAGATGGGGCAATCTACTTCCATAAAGATTTATTGCCTCGGGAAAACAAAAGGGGGTCTCTATGAATCAGAATCAATTTGATGGCATTCTTGCTGAGTCTCTGGGATTTTCTACATATATGATCATATTATCTGCAAATAGGGATAGTTTTACTTCTTCCTTACAAATTTCAATGCCTTTTATTTCCCTTTCTTGCCTTATTGCCCTGTCTAGGACTTCCAGTACAATATTGAGTAGGAGGTGTGACAGAGGGCATCCTTGTCTGGTTCTCATTTGCAAGGGGCATGCTTTCAGTTTCTCTCCTTTGATAATAATGTTGGCTGTTGGTTTTGTGTATATGCCCTTAATTATGTGCAGGAATTTCCTGTGTAATCCTTTTTTTTTTTCTGAGAGTTTTTATTAGGAATGGGCATTGGATTTTATCAAATGCTTTTTATGTATTGATTATATGATCATGTGATTCTTTCTCATTGTATTATTTATGTAGTGAATCAGAGTGATTGTTTTTCTGATATTTAACTATCCTTGCATACCTGGTATTAATCACACTTGGTCATGAGGTATTATTTTTAATATGGTGTTGGATTCTATTGGCTAGGATTTTGAGAATTTTTGCATCTATGTTTATGAAGGAAATTGGTCTGTAATTTTCTTAGTGGTGTATTTGCTGGCTTTGGTATCAGGATTATATTCCCTTCACAGTTGAGTTTGGGAGTATTCCCTCCTTTCCTATGTTCTGGAATTGATGTCAGATCATCTATGAATATTAGGTAGAATTTCCTAATGAAGCTGTCCAAACCAAGATTTTTTTGTTGTTGTTGTAAGTTTTT
>NW_006921924.1:3607107-3610608 GCF_000298275.1 Orycteropus afer afer
CAAATTCCCTTAATTTCTGCTTATCTGGAAATGTCCTAATTTCACCATCATATTTGAGGGACAATTTTGCTGAGTATATAATTCTTGGTTCGATTTTTTTTTTTCTTTCAAGGTTTTATGTATACCATCCCATTTTCTTTTCACCTGCATGGTTTCTTCTGAGAAATCTGAGCTTAGTTTTATTGGTTGCCCCTTGTAGGTAACTTTTTGTTTTTCCTGTGCTGCTTTTAGGATTCTTTCTTTGTCTTTGGTTTTGGTGAGTTTGATAGTATGTCTTGGTGATTTTCTTTTGGGGTCTATCCTGTTTGGGGCTCATGGGACTCCTTGAATGGATATAGTCTCATCTTTCATCAAACCACAGAAATTTTCTTCCAACAAATCTTCGATAATTTTCTCTGTGGTTTCATTTGTCCCTTTCTGTTCTGAATTCTGATTACATGTAGGTTATTCCTTTTGATGGTATCCCATATGATCCTTTGGATTTCTTCATTTTGTTTTGATGTTTTTTTTCTGATTGATCCCTTTCCAAAGAAGTATTGAGTTATTTGCCTTCGTTCCCACTAATTCTGTCTTCCACTGATTCAATTCTACTCACTTTGCCTCTTCAAAGTGTTATCTATTTCTAAAAAATTAGTCTTAATCTTCTGAATTTTTATCTGTAGATTTTGTATCATTTAATTTTCATTTGGTTCCTGTATTTTCTTTCAAAATTGTTCTAGGGTTTTGTCTGTGCTTTCCTTAATTTTGTCAATGATTTCCTTGATCTGTCTTTCAATCCTATGAAGGTACATAAATAGAATTCTTTTGAGTTCCTTATCAGGGAGTTCCATTTCTGCTTCTTCCTCAGGGATGTGTTCTGGGTCTGTATCCTGGTCCATTGTTTCTCTTGCTTTATCTTATTTGTGTGGACTGTGATGCTCTGTTGTCTCTGAGGTACTGTGACATTATTGTGTTTATTTTTAATTGGTGATTGTATGTTGAAGTGACTTGCCCATGATTTTTGTTTTCTTTGGATGTTATTTATGTAAGCAGGGTACTGTGCTCCTCTATTTGCTAGTTGGCAGCACTTATACACTAACCACCTGTCTCCATTCCCACTGTCAGCCTCCCATATGTCCCTGCCTTCCTTGGCAAATGGAGCCTATTCTTAGGTCCTGTTTTCATTCAGGTTTTTCCACTAGTTGGTGCCTAATCCATTTCTGTATGCTTCCAATCAAAGCTCAGGGCTCCAGGATTATCTTTTGTATCTCTGTCAATTGGTTTCTCTTTTCTTTGTTGAAAAGGGTCTGTTTAGCTTATCCACCTATTCTGATATCTTACTGGAAGTGTCTTCATTCTTTTTTAATGTGTTTGCTTATTGCTGTAAATTTAGCTCTTACTATTGTTTTTTACTCTGTCCCAAAGGTTTTGATATGTTGTGTTTTTATTCTCTTCTGATTCTAGGATATTTTTTTTATTACCCTTTTTATTTCTTCTATTACCTCGTAGTTTTTAAGCAGGATGTTATTAAGTTTCCACAAATTTTATTTTTTTTTTCCTTGATGTTCCTGACATTGCTTTCTAATTCTTTAACATTGTGATCCAAGAATTTGATTTGTATAATTTCAGTGGTTTTAAAAAATTTATTGAGGCTTTCTTTGTGGCCTAGCATATGATCTATCATGTGCACTAGAAAAGAATGTGTATTGCATTTTTGTTGGGTGGAGTATTCTGTATATGTCTATGCGGTTAAGTTGGTTGATTGCATTGTTTAGATCTTCTGTTTCTTTATTGAGTTTCTTTCTGGTTTTCCTGTCTTTCATCAAAATTTGTGCATTCAAATCTCTTACTATTATTGTGGTGTTGTCTATTTCTCTTTTTAATTCTTTCAATATTTGATTTATGTATTTTGGGGCTCTTTGCATGTACAGATGTTTATTATGGTGGTATTCTCTTGCTGGATAGACACTTTAATATAATGTCCTTCCTTGTCCCTTATTCTGGTTGTCATTTGCTTGATATATATTTTCCATCCTTTAATTTTTAGTTACTTTTATCTTTGTGTCTAAGGTGAATCACTTGTAGACAGCATATTGATGGGTTCTGTTTTCTTGCCAATTCATCCAAATTTTTCTTGACTGGTACACTTAATCTATTTACATTCAGTGTAATTACTGATAGGTATAAATATACTGCTGTCATTGGGTTGTGTTTTTTATTGTGGTGGTGATGAGTCCTTTGTTCCTTATATTTTTCTATGTTGAGTTCATTTTTTAACAGATTTTCTTCATTGCTGTTGATTTTGTTTTTACTGAGTCCTTATTTTGGTTAGAAGGTAATTTTCTCTGTTGTTATCCTGTGATTTATTTTAATCTTTCTAAGATTAAAACAATCTTTTCTATATGAATATCATATTGCCATCCTCTCCATTTGGAAGTTCTGTAACTATACCATTTATTCCCTCTGTTTGCTTTGTAAATATCATTATTTATAGATCAACATCTCTAGTTTCTTATTTTCACCCTTGTAAGTTTATTTTGCTTTTGAAAATTCTTTATCTTGGTTGTTTTCTGGCTGGTGTTGTCATGTGTTTCAATATCAATTTTTGTCTAACATTGTTGGTTCTCTGTCCAAAGGACTCCCTTTTGTATTTCTATTAATGTTGGTCTGGTTTTTACAAGTTCCTTCAATATTCATTTATCTGGATATGTCCTAATTTTGTCATTGTATTTGAGGTACACTTTTGCTAGATATATAATTCTTTTTTTTTTCTTTCAGTGTTTTATGTATGTTATCCAGTTGATTTCTTGCCTGAATTGTACTTGCCTAGAAATCAAAATGTATTTTTATTATTTCCTCTTTGTAAGTAACATTTCTTTTCTCCTGAGTTGCTTTTAGGAATCTTTCATTGGTGACTTTCTTTTGGGCTATCCTGTATGGGATTTGTAGAGCCTCTTGGTTGGATATCTTTTCATTTTTCATGATACTATGGAAGTTTTCTGCCAGCAAATATTTGAAAATTCTCTCTCTCTGTGTGTGTGTGTCTCACTGTGTGTGTGTGTGTGTGTGTGTGTGTTTGTGTGTTTTGCCTCCTGTTGTTCTGGAATTCCAGTAACACAAATTTTTCTTCTTCATAGTATTTCTTAGTTTCTGCACTGTCCTTCCAGTGTGTATGATCTATAATTGTCTATTTATTTTGTCAACTTGCTCTTCCTGAATTCTTCTGTTGTTGTTTGCCATGGAGTCCGCCCCGACTCATAGCCACCCCTCCTTGGGTCAAGTGTATTGTTTATATTTTCCTTGATCTTGTTTGTAGTTTCCCTGAGCTCTTGGAAGGCCATATATATAAATTCCAGCTACACTTCTTCCAGGATTTGTTAGTTCTTTTAGCAGTCCATGGTGCTATCAGTATTCTTTGTCAACACCACAACTCAAAAACATCAACTCTTCTTCAGTCTTCCTTATTCATTGTCCAGCTCTCACATGCATATGAGGTGATTGAAAATACCATGGTTTGGGTCA
>NW_006921924.1:3610838-3614539 GCF_000298275.1 Orycteropus afer afer
CCACTTGTGAGGATTTTTTATTTTCTTTATATTGAGGTGTAATCCATAGTGCAGACTGTAGTCTTCAGTCTTCATCAGTAAGTGCTTCAAGTCATCTGCACGTTCATCAAGAAAAGTTGTGTCATCTGCATATTGCATGTTGTTAATGAGTCTTCCTCCAATCCTGATGCCACATTCTTCTTCATATAATCCAGCTTCTTGGATTATTTGCTCAGCATACAGACTGAGTAATTATGGTGAAAGGATACAACCCTGACACACTCCCTTCCTGATTTTAAACCATGCAGTACCCCCTTGTTCTGTTTGAATGTCAACTTCCTGGTCTATGTACAGGTTCCTCATGAGTACAATTAATGTTCTGGAATTCCCATTCTTCTCAGTGTTATCCATAATTTGTTATGATCCACACAATCAAATGCTTTTACATGGTCAATAATACACAGGTAAACATCTTTCTGGTATTTGCTTTCAGCAAGATACATCTAACATCAGCAATGATATCCCTCATTCCATGTTGTCTTCTGAATCCAGCTTGCATTTCTGGAAGTTTTCTGTCAATATACTGCTGCAACCATTTTAGTGTTATGTTATTGTATTTATTTATTGATTATATGCTGGTTTGTTTTGCCTTTATTTATTTATTTGCTTTTTTTTTCTTTTTAACATATTCATGGTGGGGGGCAGGTGTGCTATCTGGTCGCTAGTTTGGCAGCACTGGGAAACTCCCCAGAGCTCTGGTGTTGTAGTCCCTAAGGCATTTGACTGCTAACCAGAAGGCGGGCAGTACAAACCCACCAGCCATTCCTCAGAAGGAAGGTTAGGCAATCTACTTCTGTCGTGATATTGCCTTGGAAACCCAAGGAGGAGTTGCTATGAATCAGATGTGACTCCACGTCAGTGAGTCTGGTTTTTGGTTTTTTTTTGGGAAACTCCCCACCTGTCTCTGGGTAGGTGGAGTAATGGGCTGGATTGTGGACATTTGCCTCTGTTTGCTGGTTGTATAGAGCACCTGTGAGCAGGGTGAGTAGATGTTGTCCACCATGTGTCATTGATCCAGTGCTGCAGAAATGGGTGGTGGCACTCACCTGTTGGGTGGACATTAGGTTCTGGGAACATAATGTCTGCCTGCTATGGTTGAGGCAGAGAAAAACATATATAAATAAATTTAAAACATGAGAAAAATGAATAAAAATAAAGGAAGGAGAAAAGAAATAGGAAAAATATAAACAAATAAAAAGGAAGAGGGTATAAAAAGAGAAAGATAAAAATAATTTTTTTAAAAAAGGAAGAGATAAAAGGGGTGGCACAGCAGCAGTTCCATGAGCCTTGACAGTAGAGAGCACATGGCACCCTATCCATGGGGACATACACCACTTTTCATGGTGGCAGCAGGTGCCAATTGTGTGATCCATGTGAGCAAATGCTCACTGTTGCCAAGGAAACAGTGGTGGTGCACACACCCTTGATCACAGAGGCACTGGGCATCTGCCTCTCAGTCTTTGAAAGTGCATCCTGTTGACCATGAGAGTCACCAGTAGTGCAGCTGACTGAACCAAGCAGCAGAAGGGGAGGCATCAGTGGCCACCAGGTTGGTGGTGTGAGGGGGAGCCTCAGCCCTGGTCACCAGGAAGATGTAGAGGGGAAGGCAGAAGAGTGCACTTCTCTGGTCACTGTCCACTGGCATGGACCTAGTGCACTTCTAGGTGAGTGCAGCCAGTTCACCAGTTCCTGCCCTGACCCAAACAAGTGCGTGAGGGGGGCTACCTGGGGTTTCGTATCTCCAGCCACCACCTCACAGGCCTTCCCCTCTGTGTGGGTCCCTAACCCAAAGGACTAGGGACCACAACTGATGAGTGGTTTTATCCCTATTTACTGGTTCCCTCCATGTTTGGTGGTCACCTGTGTTACTGGAGTTCTAGTCTGCTTCTGTGCATTTTCCTTTCTTAGATCTAGCTCATGTTCTGCTCACCTTGTCTCCAGATTTGTTTATACTGTGTCTCTGTCTTCTTGGGGATTCTGTGAAGTTGTCTATTCTACTTACCCAAGTATATTGGTTCAAACCCACTAGCCACTCCTCGGAAGGAAGGTTGGGCAATCCTATTTCTGTAGTGATACTGCCTCAGAAACCCAAGGAGGGGTCGCTATGAGTCGAGTTTGACTCGATGGCACATACCAACAACAACAACAAGTATATTGCCTTCTGTGTCTCAAAATGGTCATCTTATGTTGAGTCTCTGCTGAGCCTCTCTCCTCAGTGACTATTTTTGTTCTGTTTCTTCTTTCATTTGATGCTCAGAGTTCCAGGATTATCATGTATATCTTTTTCACTTGGTTTCTTGCTTCTCTGTTGTAGAGGGACTGGGTAGACTGTGTCATGAGGATGCCATCTTGTCTCTTCCCTTCAAGTTTGTAATTTTTATGGAAGTAGATTCCCACATATTTCCCCCCAACAGGAGCTGATGGGTTCAAACAGCTGGCCTTTCAGTTAGCAGTTGAGTGTTTCATCAGGCTTTAAAAATTAGCAGTGATATAATTTAAGGTGACTCAGTACACTTTCCTAATATCCAGAGATCCCAGCCACATTAATGTTGTCATAGCATAGTTGCTGCTGCTTCCACTCTGCTGTCCCCACAGGGATGAGTGATTTCAGTGAGTGAAGGCAGCTCTGAAAGTGTGTGCAAAATGTGACATTTATTTGTTGGCTATTTGGAAATGACTTAATACTCCTGGGGCACAACAACCTCAGGTTCATTCTTGCTGTTTTGTCACTGTTCCCAAATTGGATAGAAAGGTCTTTATAAAACATATCTTCCCACCTTGTTGAGGTCACATTTCCCTGTAAATAATGGAATCTGCATTACATAGCCTAGGTCAGTGGTTTTCAAATGTGTTTTGACTTTGGCCTATGGTAAGAAATAGAAATACATTTTATATAGGGAATCTGTAAACACAAAGCTAAAAAGTATTTAATGGAACAAAACTTTACTAAGTGTAATATTCTCTAAAATTTTCCATTTTCCTTTTATTTCATTCTTTAAAATTGCTGGTCAGACCCCACTTAATGTAATGCAGAACTCACTAACACATTTCAAAACAGTTTAAAAAATATTGGTCTAGAAAACTCTGGTACTTGCCTAGTATTTCTAACCGATTTCTTCACTGCAAAACAAAACAAAAACCTAAAATAATTATGAATGAATGATGTGACATTTGAGACAAAAATTTTATTTTAAAAAGCATTTTGTGAGTTCTAAAGTAATGTGCTTATTATTAATCTTTGATTTTGCTAAAAATTGCTTCACCGAAATTTCCAATCAGGGATGAAGATTTATAAAAATCATGAATTATCACCACCCTTATGTATTACTTTCAAATTCTGCATGTCATTTGTTAGTACAAATAGGTTGGTCCATGTAAATCCATTTAAAAAACATTGTCTCTACTGTGTGATTCAAAGACATTTGAAAAATTCAAATTAATTGATATCTATTAATGGTCAAAAGAAAGATCACTACATAAGGTATTGCCTATTAAGTAAAGGTATGATTAGATTATTTATAGAAATACAAATAATTATCCTTGACAGCTTTCTTTCCATTGCTTCAAATAGCAATAACAAATTCATTCCATACTATCACTCATCATCTTCACATTAACTGTATATAGATGAATACTTTATAATCATCAAAACTATCCATGCA
>NW_006921924.1:3614993-3616526 GCF_000298275.1 Orycteropus afer afer
AACAGATCCTATATAAATAAATACATAGAGAGTTCAGTTCATGGTGAAATGATTAAGGACCATAGTGACTGGCACATACTAGGAGATCAGTGAATATTTAGCTACTTGATAATCATATCCAGACTGAATGACCAAACAAACAAGTCTGATTCTTGGTCCTTTCTTTTTGTATTACATATTTACTCTTCACTATGATATGAAGAAAGTAAAGTTTTCTTAAACATAACTAGATAAGCACTTTCCTCAAAGACTGTAATTCAACTATCTCACTATTTCTCACTGTAATGTCTTTTAAATTTCCCTGTTGGTCTCTTCCCTGGTGTCATTCTCAATCTCATTGCGTACATTTATTTTAGGTTAGGAGACAGTAACATAATACAACATGACTGATGCAAGTGAACATGATTCATTACAATATTTCATATCATCCTAGGAAAATTTGATCAGATATGGTGAGAAAAACTACTTTTCAAGTGCTACCTAACTATCATCTCTTACTTTGAATATGCATAAGGTTGCAGGAAAAAGGCTTCAGAGCCTATTTTATATATTTATTTAAGACTATTTATCATTTCTTCCAGAAGGACTTTGACCTTTTAGATACCATAAAAGTTATAAATGCAAATTCAGGTGTTCCAATTATGCCTTTTTAAGGGTACAATTTAAGATATGTAATCAAACCACAAAGGTAATTATTATAATGATACCATCTTGATAATTTCAAAAGTGTTTTCTCTAAGTCCCAAGGCATAGATACTTTTCTTTGGCTACCATATTCAGGTACATTATACTGGATATATGCAGTGGATTGTTGTTCTTGTTAGGTGCTGTCGAGTTGGTTCTGACTCATAGCGACACTATGTACAACAGAATGAAATACTGCCCGGTTCTGTGCCAGCCTCATGACCTTTGATGTTCCTGAGCCCATTGTTACATCCACTGTGTCAATCCATCTTATTGCAGGTCTTCCCATTTTTTGTTCACCCTTTACTTTACTAAGCATGATAGCATGATATCCTTCTCCAGGGAAGGGTCCCTTCTGACAACATGACCAAAGTAGGTGAGATGAAGTCTGGCCATTCTCGCTTCCAAGGAGCATTTAGGCTACACTTCTTCCAGGACTGATTTCTTAGTTCCTCTGGCAGTCCATACTACTTTCATATTCTTTGCCAACACCACAACTCAAAAGTATCAACTTTTCTTCAGTCAGCCTTATTCATTATCCAGCTTTCACATACATATGAGGTGATTGAAAATATAATGGCTTGGGTAAGGCACACTTTAGTCTTCAAAGAGACATCTTTGCTCTCCAGCACTTTAAAGAAGTCTTTTGCAGCAGATTTGTCCAGTGCAATACATCATCTGATTTCTTGACTGCTGCTTCCATTGGTGGTGATTATGGAACCAACTAATATGACATCTTTGACAACTTCAAACTTCTTCATGTATCGTGATGCTGCTTATTGGTCCGGTTGTAAGGATTTTTGTTTTCTTCATGTTGAGGTGTAATTCATACTGCAGACTGAAATCTTT
>NW_006921924.1:3617913-3619224 GCF_000298275.1 Orycteropus afer afer
GAGAGAGCAAGTAGTTGGACCTGTGACTATGGTCACAGGGGACATTAAGCTTAATTGGCATGACATACTACACAAAAACATTGTTTCACACCTTACTTTGTTGAGTAGAGACTGGGATCTTAAAAGCTTGCAAGTGGCCATCTAGATGCAACGATGGGTCTCTCCTCTCTTTGTCCAGAGGAAAGAAGAATGAAGAAAACCAAAGACACATGGAAACAATTATCCCAAGGGACTGATACACCATTTGATCCTCAGCCTATATGACTATGAGACCAGAAGAACTAGATAGTGCCTAGTTACCATTGTCAACCACTCAGAGAAGGATCTATGTAGGAGATCCTGTATGGAGTGGGAGAAAAAGGTGGAATAAAACTCAAAATCATGAAGAAAAAAAAAAAACCTTAGGGACCAGTTTCGCTGGTCTGATAGAGCCTGATGGAACCCCTGAGACTATGGCCCCTAGCTACCTTTCAGGTCTGTTATTGAACTCACTCCTGTGGCTTCCAGCCAAACAAAAGACCGGCATATGAGGTGAAGATTTACATTAGGTAGATGCATTTCTTGGAGAGATCAATCATGTGAGAATTGAAGGGATGTGTATGCACAGGGAGATAGCTTGGGGGGCAGGAGTGCATGGGAGGGAAGGACACAGGAAAGAGGTGGCTATGGGGAGGAAGTGGGAGGATAGTTGTTGCATTGTGGGGGATTACAGTCAATGTCATGAGACAAAGTGTATGTCAACTACTGTATGGAAGATGAATTTGCTTTGTAAACTTTTACCCAGATCACAATATTTAAAAAAAAAAAATATTTGCCATAGAATCTTTCAATATTACAACTCGAGGCCCGAATTTTTGCTTCAGTTCTTTCAGCTTGAGAAATGCTGGGAGTGTTCTTCCATTTAGTTTTTCTGTTTCTGGAAATTTAGTATTACTCTTCTGGATTTCTATCTGTAGATTTTGTGTCATTTCTAATTTCTCATTTATTTTATTATTTTGTTCTTGTATTCTCTTCCAAAATTGTTCTACAGTTTTGTCAGTGTTTTCCTTGATGTGTCTTTCAATCAATTGAATGTATCTAAACATTCTTTTGAATTCCTTGTCAGGGAGTTCCAATGCTGCTGCTTCCTCAGGGATGTGCTGTGGGTCAGTATCCTGCTCCCTTGTTTCTACTGTTTTATCTTGCTTCTTTGTGTGGACTGTGATGGTCTGTTGTCTCCAAGACATTGTGACTTCGTTGTATTTATATTTAATTGGTGACTGTATGTTGCAGTGATTCACCCAAGATTTTCATTTTCTTTGCCTTTCTTTT
>NW_006921924.1:3619872-3621498 GCF_000298275.1 Orycteropus afer afer
GAAGAAAAAATGGGAACCAGGAAAAGGAAACAGAGAAAAAGCTGGAAACTAGAACCTGAGAAGGGAAAAATATGGAATAATAATGAAAAGGGCAAAAGTAATAATAATAGTAGTAGTTAAAAAACAGACAAAAACAAACTAAAAAAACATCTGGGATGGACTGGGATGGAATTCATACTGGCCCAGAAGGGGGGTGGCAGTGAAGAATGGCTGTACCTCCATTCACCAAGAGCGTGTGCAGTGTAAGAGTAGCAAGGGGAATATTGCACCTTTCCAGCCCTCAGTGTCCTGTATGTCCTTGTGGTCCCTGGAAAGTGGAGCTTATTCTTAGGTCCCTGGAATCTGAAAGAATGCTGTCACTTTAAATATCCAAAAAGGTTGCACCACTTGTAAACATTCAAAATGGCTACACTCATCTCCCTCTTTGGTGCTTCCCCTTTTATTCATCAGCCACCAGTGCAGTCCTCTGTGCAGCCCCTAGCTAGCATGGCTGATATTTAGGTTAATTCTTAGGTTCTAATACCACTCAGCTATATCCAAGCTGTCCATGATGCCAGGATCAGTAACAGTTCACAGCTCCATATGTCTCGTTTTTTGGTGTTTTCATGCATTTTCTTCTACTAGTTGGAGTTTAGTCCACTTCTGTATCCTTCCTTTCAAAGCTCAGGGCTCCAGGATTATCTTTTGTATCTGTGTTAATTGGTTCCTCTTTTCTTTGTTGAAGAGGGTCTGTGTAGTTTGTCTGCTTATTCCACCATCTTATCATGACCTGTCCTCTTTTGGTTTTCTAACTCCAGGTCTTTGCACATTTCATTATAACTGACTCTGTCTTCCCAAGCTGCTCTTTAAAATCTGTTCAGCTCTTTTATCTTTTCATTTCTTCCATTTCCTTTAGCTACTCTCCATTCAAGGGCAAGTTTCAGAGTCTTTTCTGACATCCATTTTGGTCTTTTCTTCCTTTCTTCTCTTTTTAATGACCTTTTGCTTTCTTCATGGATGATCTTCTCGATGTCATCCCACAATTCCTCTGGTTTTCAGTCATTGGTGTTCATCAAATCTGTTCTTCAGATGGTTTCTAAATTCAGGAGGGATATAACCTGGGTCACATTTTGGCTTTTGTGGACTTGTTTTAATTGGCTTCAACTTGAACTTCCATATGAGCAGTTGATGGTCTGTAGCACAGTCAGCTCCTGGTCTTGTTTTGGGTGAAAATATTGAGCTTCTCCATTGCCTCTTTCCGCAGGTATAGTCCATCTGATTCCTGTGTATTTCATCTAGTGAAGTTCATGTTTATGTTATTTATAAAGTCCGTTTATGTTGTTGAAAAAATATGTATTTGCAACGAATAAGCCGTTGATCTTGCAAAATTCTATCATGTGATCTCCAGAGTCATTTCTACCACCAAGGGCATATTTTCCAACTACCAGTGATTCTTCTTTGTTTCCAAGTTTCTCATTCCAGTCACTCTTAATAATCAACAAATGTTGATTGCATGTTTGGTCAATTTCAGACTGCAGAAATTGGTAAAATTCTTCAATTTTCTTGTCTTTGGCATTGGTGGTTGGTGAGTAAATTTGAATAACAGTAGTATTAACTGGTATTCCTTGTAGACATATGGATATTAGC
>NW_006921924.1:3621598-3631280 GCF_000298275.1 Orycteropus afer afer
TTATCTGATTCAAAATGGCCAAAACCAGTCCATTTTAGCTCACTAATGCCTAGGATATTGATCTTTATGCATAATTCATACATCCCATGTTCCAATTATTAGTGGATGTCTGAACCATTTCTTCCCATTTTGAGTCGTGCCACATCAGTAAATGGAGGTCCCAAAAGCTTTACTCCATTCACACCATTTAGGTTGACTCTACTCTGAGGAGGCAGCTCTTCTGCAGTCGTATTTTGAGTGTCTTCCAACCTGAGGGGCTCATCTTCTGGCACTATATCAGACAATGTTTCCGGGCTATTCATAAAATTTTCCAGTAATATAGCAGACTGTATTTCATAAGGTTTTCAATGGCCAATTTTTTGAGAAGTGGATGGCCCCTTCCTTTTTCCAAATCTGCCATAGTCTAGAAGCTCTGCTGAAACCTATCCACCTTGGGTGACCCTGCTGGTATTTGAAATACCAGTGGCATAGCCTGCAGCCTCAAAGCAGCATGCAAGCCACCACAATATGAAAAACTGACAGACGAGTGGTAGATGCAATGGATTAGATATCGAAGTGTAGTCTCCTATTCAGTTAGGTAAATTCAATTATATGTAATCCAAGTAACACAGAGAACTGCCTTCAAGACTTTATTGTGCCTGGAGATGAGCTGTTTCTTTGTCTCATATATTTATTGGTACATTGTGTGCATACTAAAGTGTTGGAACAATTCAAATCTGTAGTATATTCTAAAGGAGAAACTGGAGACACTCTCTACACTAACCAGGTGATCCTACCAAAAAAAAAAAAAAATCAACTGAATCTCAGATCTTGACTAGATGAACCAAATAAATGAGTCAACTTTGTCACTATTCTGCTCATGACAGTGGCCTGCAGACTCAAATTGAGGCCCAGCAGAAGACAGAAAGAGATTCTTACTCAAATCCTATATTGAATTTTGGAGATGGTTTATCCCAAATCAGTCAACAAAAATGTTCTGGGTCCAAAATATATAGAAATCTTCAATAACTCCAAAACAAAAAGGTAATCAACCAACTAAAAAATGGGCAAAGGACATGTAAGTAGCCAATAAACACATGAACAGAGGCTTACAATCATTAGCCATTATAAAACTCTAGATACCATGTCACTCCTGCTAAAATGGCACTGATTAAAAACAACAAAAAATCAAAATAAAACAAAAAGATAACATCAAACATTGGTGACAATGTGGAGAGATTGGAATCCTTATCCATTGCTGGTGAGACTGTAAAATTATATAACCACTATGGAAAATAGTATGGAGCAGCCTCAAAAAACTAAAAGTATAAATACCTTATGATCCAGTAATCTCACTCTCAGGTATATACCTTGGGGATCTATAAAAAGATCTATAAATCATGCACACCTATGTTCAGTGTGGCATTATTCACATTAGCAAAAAGTGGAAGCAACTAAGTATTCTTTGACAGATGAATGGATAAGCAAAATATGGTACATACATACAATGAAATACTATGCAACTATAAAGAACAGTTATGAGTCCACAAAATGTAAAATGGATGAATCTGAAGGACATAGTGCTAAGTGAAATAAGTTAGTCACATAAGGACTAATATTGCATAATCTCACTTTTATAAGAAGATTAGAATAGATGCATACACAGATAAATGCTCATTGGTGATTTCAAGGGATGAAGGGGGAGGAGGAATTACTCTCTAGATCATAGATACTTGTTATTTTTGGTGATGGGTATAATGAGCACCGTTTGACTTAACTAAATGATGCCACTATGAAGTGCACAACAGAAAAGGATATTGGTATTAAAGAATATGAAATATATAATTTGGCAACAACACCAAAAATAATAAAAAAAGAGTGCATGTTCACATCTGTATGTGTATAGGCATATGCATGTATGGATAGGTTGTTGTTGTTGTTATGTGCTGTCGAGTCGGACCCGACTCATAGTGACTCCTCCTTGGGTTTCCGAGGTGGTATCACTACAAAAGTAGATTGCCCCATCTTCCTTCTGAGGAGTGGCTGATGGGTTTGAACCACCAGCCTTCTGGTTAGCAGTCAAGTGCCTTAGCCACTATGCTAGGTACAGGTGTGTAAACATGTGTACACAGATGGAAGCATCTATATATACATGTACAATCAGATATGCATGTGCACACATATATATTCATAGAGTACACAGTTACAGATACCTGTCAGACACACTGAAACAGCTAGTTAGAGCGATTTTCTGTGTTTGAAAGCTTCGAACCTTAGTCTTGTGGGACAACTCAGTCACTTGGCATAATATAGTTTACAAAGTTCATGTTCTGCATCCTAGGGAGGTGAGTAGTATCTGTGGTCTAAAATCTTGCAAGCATCTATCTGAGACAAAATTATTGTTCTCTCCTCAGCAGGAGTAAAACAGAAAGAAGAAAACAGAAGTCTCAGAGGAAAAACTGGTCTACAAGGCTAACAGCTTCCAGAAGCCACAGCCTCATCTACCCTGAGACCAGAACTAGATGATGCCCAGCTACCACATCTGACTATTCTGATTAGGACCACAGTAAATGGACCCAGTTAGATGGGAGAACAGATGCAAATTCTTCCAAAGTCCACACTTACTGAACCAGTTGAGACTGGAGGACTCCCTGACACTAATGCCTTGAGATAACCTTTAAACTTTGAGCCAAAACTATCCCGAAGTCACTTTTAATGAAATAACAGATTGACATACAAAATAAAGACTATTCCCATGAGTATGATCTTCCATTTAAAAAATAATCTATATAATACCAAAAACTCAACAATTACTCTAAAGCAAAGGTGAGAAACTAAGGGGATAGGGAAACTAGAGTACTGGATATGGAACAACCTGAATGCAATTAAAGAGAATGTTGACTCATTTTGAAAAATGCAACTTAGGTCACTGAACAATTTGTAGATAAATTATCAAATGGGAACCTAATTTGCTGTGTAAACTTTCATCTACACACAATATTTTTTTAAGAACCCTGGGTCCAGCATTGTATCAAGTGTAGTAATATACAAAGTCATTATTATGGAGGTGCCTGATTGTGGTCAAAGGTACTGCCTTCAGATAAATCTGCACACACACAGTGTGAATTTTCCTTGAAAAATTCCAACCAATTTATCATACAGTTTAAACGCATCTTAAAATAATCTCAGATTAAATTATTATTTAAAATATTCTCTTACCCATTTCATTTATGGAAATTTGGTAACACAAGACAAATATGTTTTCAAGCAAATTAATGATGAAACATATAGTCAATTTTCTATCACTCCTTTAAGAAACAATTCTAACTGAAATTACTTGGAGAAAATTGTTTTAACTACTGTGATCAATATGTATTTTCTTTAACTTACCCCATTTCTATTCATTTTCTCACTTACAATCATTCTTCCTCTTTTTTTAATACGTTGGTAATGTTATTCACCTTTCAGGAACAAGTCCTACTTCCCCAGCCCCATTAAATACAATTTAAGTTAATAATTTTCTTCCCAATAACTACCTTGAAAGGAAATTGGAATAAACTAAAATGAAAATTATGAGGCTAATTCAAAAAGCAAGTGACACAAAGACTAATAGCTATTATATTTGATGTCTGTATGAATCATACATTTCATCACTGTCTATTATTTCTTTAGCATAGTTTTATTAGCATCCTTTGAACCACAGACATTTCATCCAAATTCACATTTTTCCAACTAACAGTAATAAAAGCGTATTTTTATGCAACAAAGCAGTGCTTCGTGATTTTGTTCTTTCTCTTATAGGATCTTTCAGTCTTCTTAATACTACTGTGCCTCCCACCACACAAAGGAAAGATGAATAAATTTCTTGCAAATCAAAGGAATAGTCACATAAGACCCCAAACAATTCCTCACTGCATCTTAAGCCAAACATAATGCAAAGCTGCAGAATAAACTTTAATGTTATGATGACATTTTACTGACTTTTTCCCTTTTTTGCATAGATTAGTCAATAAAATACAATGAGTAAAAGGCACGCAGGAGATAATCTCAGATGTCTCACCACCTACTATGCTCTGCTCAGTGCACCAGTCACATTATTCACAAGCCACACAACTGACTGAACGGGCTGTCAGTCAAAAGAGTCTGAAATAGTAAGAAGAAATAATTCACCTTCTGTCTGCATATGGACCTTACAATCTGCTTCCAAAAAGAAGAATTATAGGTCAATGATTCCCAACTTGTTTTCTGTTCACAGTGTAATTTTGAAAAAAAAGTAACATTCATGAAGGGATTAAAAAGGCCCCAAACAATATTGAACAAAGTAGGTATACTTATAATAATATTATTACCACAGCAATCTGATATCTCATGATATTTGATGAAGCAGCTCCAGTAATTGCATCATTCACTTGATGGCCCTTAGGCACGGTGTCACTTTTCTTTTGCAACCGCTTTACGGGATTAATACAAACAAAGCAAAGCTCTTTTGTGTTTCAAGAAATACATGACTGTTCCTTGCTTTGACTTTATATCTGACAGAATTGCCATAGCGGATGTTTACTTGTTAGTACCAAGGGTATATTTTATACATTTCTCAAAATTTGGCAGCATAACAGGTTACCGCAGGATACCTGTTGGGGACTACCATTGCGTGTCCTCTTTTAAAACAACAACTATCGTTCCCTATTCAAAATTATTGACTTGAAGAAGGAAGCATTTTTACATTTTTAGTACTTCATTTCTCTCTCCAGCAAAACAACTCTGGATCTCTCTATACCATCTTTCTTTGAGACCAACTCTCTCCTAAATATCAGTGTTATCATCACTATTATTATTATTATTATTAATACTATATTGCTGGTTTTTATCCTCTCTTACTGTTTATTGGGGGAGCTCTGGTAGCATAGTGGCTAAGACACTTGCCTGCTAACCAGACGGCTGGCGGTTCAAACCCACCAGCCACTCCTCGGAAGGAAGGTTGGGCAATCCTACTTCCGTAGTGATACTGCCTCGGAAACCCAAGGAGGGGTCGCTATGAGTCGGGTTTGACTCGATGGCACATAACAACAACAACAACAACAACTGTTTATTGGGAGTATATTTTCACATGAGTTAGTGGGGCATAGTAGAAACATCTAGACAAGTAGATTTTGGCTTCTTGGGTAAATTACTGCCTTCCAGCCCAGGAGCCATGAAGTCCATTCCAATTCACAGTAATCCCTTGTGTGTCAGGGTAGAACTGTCCGTAGGGTTTTCAGTGGCTGATTTTTCAGAATTAAGTCACCAGGCCTTTCTTCCAAGGCATCTCTGACTGGACTCTGACCTCCAACCTTTTGGTTCTCATCTGAGGCCATTAATTGTTTGCACCACTCAGGGACTCCAAAATCTGCCTCGATTTATTCATAATTATAATGAGGGTTTTAAAATTATATTATTGATATAATCCCCAAAATAATAGTCCAAGGTTCTTATTACATATGGCAGATTTCTTTCTTACCTTCATAACACAACTAAAGTAATGGAAACTGAAGTAGATTTTTACTTACCTAAAACCTCAAACCAGCTCAGTATCAAGGTTTTCCTGGGATTATTTACTATAATTACCTATACTTTTAAAAAATAGTCTATAAAATTTCCCAAAATCTGTTCTATATAATAAATCTTAATATATTTTGAATATGCTATATAGGAGTGCTATGAATACGACTTGGTGCATTATTATACATTTTTGTATATAAGGTGGGTGAGGTGATTTTTTTTCCAGACAGCATAACCGTAAGTTACAAATGCTGTTTTGAATCAGTTATTCTGCAACACAGGTAGTAATCTGCCTCTCAATATTGACATTTTATATTGACAGGAAGTGCAGATTAGGACTTAAAACCAGAAGGGTCCAAGGGCCTATTTTCTCCATGCAGATGGTAAAATAATCTTTCTGACATGCTAAACTTGTGTATTCTTTCAGAAAAGATGGAAATCAGGTGGTAGTGATCACAAGTTGAAAAAAAAAAAATTCCATACCAGGAATAATAATGAAAATGAAGTGGCTTCATAGACTGTGTTTCAGGTATACTCCTTCATGCCACAACAAATCCCACATTCCATTTTGCCATCCACCTATTGAATTAGAAAGAGTAAGACTGGTATGTTGCAAAAATATTAACTCATGCTACCCAGAGCAAGAAAAATTGCCTCAGCACAAGAAAGATGAATGAACTTATTAAAACATTATACGTTGCTTCCAAGCACTAAATAGTAAGAGACATTCCCTTGTCAAGTAGATAAATGGCTCGTTATGAAAAATTACTTCCTATTTTCTATAAATGGTGGCCTTTTTGATTTGTTAAAGACACCAGAGGGGTGGAAGTCTTAGCCATTATCATTTCTCCCTTATGTTCTCAAAATGACTCTAAGTGTTCTTCATTGCTTAGTGCCAGTAGTCAGTTGGTAAATATGAGGAGAGAGCTGCCAATTTTAAATTCATAGAAGACTAAGGGATGCTGTTGAAAATCCTAGCTATAAAGGACAAAAGAATCAGGTGTATCTGGATTGAGAGTTTTCTTCTTACAGCCATCGATATTCTCAACTTTATTCTATGACATGTTCATCTTTCTCTTCAATTTTTAAAAGATATGTCAATTGGTTTCCTTTCCTGTGATCTTGACCATTATATGCAAATTAAAAAGGGTATATGATTGTCTTTTGATGATAACATTACATTAATGTCTGACCAAAATACAGAAATAATAAGAAATTTAAATGATTCATGAACAATTCCTTGCCACTTTGGCCTGCTTTGCCATTTGTTCTTTAAAGAAAGGATAAAACAGCCCCCCCCCAAAAAAAAAAAAAAAAAACCTCACTGCTATCGAGTCGAGGAGGCATGTTATTAGAAGGTACCAATCCCTGGAGAAGAATATCATGCTTGGCAAAGTAGAGGATCAATGAAAAAGGGAAAGGCCCTTTGTAGACAGTTGTTTATCACAGTTAGGGACACTGAGATGTTTCCTAGATGTCTGTTAGTCAGTAGTCAATCGACCACAGTCTACTTTTAACTCCTTAACATTTTCCTTTGACCTCATTTTTATCAGATGTGGATAACCAGAAAGCAAAGATGGCGCAACCTCATCTCACATACTTTCAACATGTTTTCAAGAGGGACCAGTCCCTGGAGAAAGACATAATGCTTGGTAAAACAGAGGGTCAGTGAAAAAGAAGACCCTCAATGAGAGGAATTGACAGGCTGCCACAACGGGCTTAGACATTGCAACAATTTTGAAGATGGCACAGGACTGGGCAGTAGTTCAGTCTGTTTGTTGTACAGCGTCCCTGTGAGGCAGAACCAACTTGGTGACACCCAACAACAACAACCAATAACCAGAAAATAAATTTCTGCTCTGAAATTGTTTTCCAATTTTACTTTTTGGGGAGGTGGGTGGGTGGGTAGGAAGGTCAATGTTTGTTTCTTAATGTAATGGGTAATTCATTATCAGCTTTCTTCTAGGATATACATTGTCTAGCATTTGTTATTGTCTGTCATCAATTTCTGACTCTCTGAGTGCATTATATTCAACCCTGATTTCATTGAAATGTGGAAATAAACTGTATAGCACACAGTTCCTGGCACATAATATTTCTCAAAAAAACAGTTATTATAAAAATAATATTATTGCCATTGGTGCCCTTCTTTTACAGTTCTCTCTTGTTTTTGTTGTTAGGTACTGTCAAGGCAGCTCTCACTCACAGCAACCCTGTGTACAACAGAGTGAAACACTGCCCAGTCCTGTGCCAGCCTCATAATCCTCGCTATACTTGAGCCCATCATTGCAGCCACTGTGAAAATCTATCTTGTTGAGAGTCTTCCCCTTTTTTGCTGACCCTCCACTTTACCAAGCATATCCTTCTCCAGGAAATGG
This sequence comes from Orycteropus afer afer, assembly GCF_000298275.1. Lineage (NCBI taxonomy): Eukaryota > Metazoa > Chordata > Mammalia > Tubulidentata > Orycteropodidae > Orycteropus > Orycteropus afer. The sequence continues at coordinate 3,629,494 of NW_006921924.1, forward strand.
TCCCTTCTGACCACATGACCAAAGTAGGTGAGAGGAAGTCTGGCCATTCTTGCTTCCAAGGAGCATTCTGGCTGCAAATCTTTCAGGACGGATTTGCTTATTCTTCTGGCAGTCCATGATACTTTCAGTATTCTTCGCCAACACCTCAACAGCTTATAGCAGTCCATGGTACTTTCAGTATTCTTCGCCAATAGCTCAAAGGCATCAACTCTTCTTAGGTCTTCCTTATTCACCGTCCAACTTTCATATGCATATGAGGCGACTGAAAATACTATGGCTTGGGTTACACACACCTTAGTCTTCAAAGTGACATATTTTTTTCTTAATACTTTGAAGAGGTCTTTTGCAGCAGATTTGCCCAATGCAATAGGAGGTCTTATTTCTTGACTGCTGCTTCCATGGGTGTCGATGGTGAATGCAAATAAAATGAAATCCCTGACACCTTTAATCTTTTCTCCATTTATCCTGATGTTTCTTATTGGTCCAATTGTGAGGATTTTCATTTTCTTTATGTTAAGGTGTAATCCATACCGCAGATGGTGGTCTTCAGTCTTCATCAGTAAGTGCTTCAAGTCATCTTCACTTTCAGCAAGCAAGGTTTTGTCATCTGCATATCATGGGCTGTTAATGAGTCTTCCTTCAATCCTGATGCCACTTTCTTCTTCAAAGAATCCTGCTTCAGGGATTATTAGCTCAGCATACAGATTGAATAAGTATGGTGAAAGGATACAACCCTGACGCACATCCTTCCTGGTTTTAAACCATGCAGTACCCCCTTGTTCTTTTCAAATGACTGCCTCTTGTTCTATGTACAGGTTCCTGCACACTTCTCTTAAGAATGTAGAATACTTATGCATTGAAAGTTTGGTGCGATATAAATTTTGGCAATCCTTGTCTCCTTCAACTAGGTTAGAAGAAAAACAAAGCAAAATAAAAATTTCAACAATTGGCATTGGAGAAGATGCATAGAAGGGGGATCAAAATAACCAACTGTTGAAATTATTTCTAAGATAGTTTCCAGGGGTTCCAAACAGGCTGCTGATGATGTGAACTGAAGTTGGAAACTCTTTTGTCAGTAGTTGCCGGTAGCGCTGTTGAGCTGTTTCTGACTCCTCAGGAACCTGTGTATAAGGGAACGAAACACTGCCCCGTCCTGCGCCATCCTCACAATCCTTGCTATGCTTGAAGCCATTGTTGCAGCCACTGTGTCAATCCATATCACTCAGGGTCTTCTGCTTTTTCTCTGACCCTCTACTTTATCAAGCGTGACATCCTCCTCCAGGGATTGGTACTTTCTGACCACACGACCAAAGTACAGGTATGAAGTTTGGCCTTCTCACTTCTAAGGAGCATTCTGGCTGTACTTCTTCCAAGGCAGATTGGTTCATTAGATTCACACTTGATCCCTTCTATGTTCAATTATTAATGATGTTTGCAGTTGTTTCTTTTTCTTTTGAGTCGTGCTACATCATCAAATTAAGATACAGAAAGCTTTACTCCATCCATGCCATTAAGGTCAATGGTAATTTGAGGAGGCAGCTCTATGTCAGTCATATTTTGAGTGCCTTCCAAGTTGAGGGGCTCATCTTCCAGAACTATAAAAACAAACAAAAAAAAAAAAAAAAAAACCTCACTGTCATGGAGTCAGATCCGACACACAGCATCCCCTACTTGGGTTTCCGAGGCAGTTATCACTATGGAAGTAGATTGCCCAACCTTCTTTCTGAGGAATGGCTGGTGGGTTTGAACCACCAGCCTTCTGGTTTGTAGTCAGCTGCCTTAAGCAC
>NW_006921924.1:3631390-3638201 GCF_000298275.1 Orycteropus afer afer
CATCCTTCTTCCCAGTCTGTCTTAGTCTGGAAGCTCTGCTGAAACCTGTCCACCATGGGTGACCCTGCTGGCATTTGTAACACCAGTGGCATAGCCTCCAGCCTCACAGCAACATGCATGCCACCACAGGACAACAAACTGATGGATGAATGCTCTTGGCAGTAGAGTGCTGGGAAAAGAACAAATTGAATACTTTTAGATGATACATGTGCTCTCTGATTGCCTCAAAATTTACATCACTCCACTAACTTTCCTTCCTTCCTTCCTTTGATTCACAAATATTTATTGGACACCTATCATTTTCCAGGAATTGTTCTAGGCCCTGGGGATATAGCTGTGAACAAAAAGACAAAATCCGTGCACTCATGTTTCATAAATTATAGAAGAATTATGTTTAATAATATCTCCACAAATAACTATTAAGTGAATTGATTTTCAGCACACCACTTTAAATCAAATTGTTAAATTTGAAACTAGATTGGACATTTCCACAGCAGAAAGAGCATAAAAAGAATTATACTTAAAAACTCTAGTGTGTGCTCATACTCCAAAATTCTATCTTTGTTTTTCTTTTATTAAGCCGAAAAGACATTTTCATGCAAATCTTAGGTGGTATCTCTCTATCTGATCACACTTTTTGCTTATCTACCACAATGAATCTGAAAAACTCGAGGAAGTCTGCTTCTGTTACTCACTAGATAGCCATTACTTGAGGTAGCTATTAGGTAAGTGTTGATCTTAATGAAAAGTTTATTGCTGTTTCCTTCTCTCTTCATTTCAAGTTGGGTTTCTTTCTTTGTAAGTTTTTTCTGCATCCATCTCAGCAACTATATTTACCTAAAGCACTTAGAATGGAAATGAAGTGTGTTTATTTTACATTTCATATACATATAACAGTTTTACTTTCTTTGACCTTAGAATTCTCAAGAGACTACCAAAGGAAGGAACATGACACTGTAACTTTGCTAGGTGAAATGTGAATTTATTTCATTTGTTCAAGAAGGTACATTAGAATAATAAGGAAAATTGTGGGGTAAGGACGGGTAGAGGGTGGTTCTTATAAAAGAAGTAGGCCCTTCCAACTTCTCACTGAAATACTCAAGAAGGCATTCACAAAGATTAAAAGTCTTAATAAGAAAATAGCTGAAAATCTTGATAAAATCTATGGAGCATTTTTACTACTTATAATGTCTCAAGGAAATAAATGGTGGCTGACCTATTAAACATGACATGACTTAAAAGGAGATGTTGTTGTTATGTGCCATCAAGTTGGACCCAACTCATAGCGACCCCTCCTGGGGTTTCTGAGGCAGTATCACTGCGGATGTAGATTGCCCAATCTCCCTTCTGAGGAGTGGCTACCAGAGGTCCCTAAAAGGAGATAGGAAGCTATTCCCCTCCCCCATTTTCCACTGCATGCCACCTATAACATAGACCTAGAATAGGTACAAAGCAGATAATTTAATTGGACAGACATTCTTTCACCATAGTGATTACTGTCTTCATTCTATTTATCTATCCATCATTGACCCACTAACCTGTCTATCTAACTATTCTTTCTATCCATTCATTTGTTAAATTTAATCCCTGGGCAGTGAAAACAGTTAACATGCTTTGTTGCTAACTGAAAGTTTGGGGGTTTGAATCCATCCACAGGTACTTAGGAATAATGGTCTGGTGACCTACTCCCAAAAAACAAGCCACAAAAAACCCTGTTAAACACAATTCTACTCTGACACACATGGAGCTTCCATGAGCCAGAATCCACTTGAGGCAACTGTTTTTTTTTTGTTTTGTTGGAATTTGTTGTTGTTGTTAATCTCTAGAAAACACTGGGAACACTTTGAAAGAATGAATGTGATGTTCTTGAAGTAGTAGCCCCCCAAAATAAAAGCTTAAATGAAATGGGAACAGAAAAGCCTGTGTGGAGTATGCAGATCAAAAAGTGTGTTTTGTGCTCCAGGCCAAATCATTCAAAAATGATCTTATTCTTACCTGGATTTATTTTTCTCCATTACTATTGCTATGGAATGAATTGTATTCCCACAGAATCTGAGTTGTAAATCCTAACCTTGTGGTTATAATCCCATTTGGGATTCGTTTTTCTTTGTTGTGGTAATGAGGCAGTATTAGCGTAGAATGTGTCTTAATCTCTTCCGAGATAAAAAGGAACAGAATAAGCAACCAAGCACAAATGAAGGGGAAGATACACACCACATGATTGCCAAGGAATCTAGGAATAGAAGCTGAAAAGAGATAAGGACCTCCCTTAATAACGGACAGAAAGAGTCTTTCCCTAGAGCTGTTGTTCTTTTTAGGTGCCATTGAGTTGGCTCTGACTCATAGCTACCCCATGTACAACAGAATGAAACACTGCCCAGTCCCGCACCAGTGTCACAATCTTTGCTATACTTGAGTCCATGATTACAGCCACTGTGTCCATCCATCTCATTGAGGGCCTTCCTCCTTTTCCCCTGACCTTCCATTTTACCAAGCATGATATCCTTCTCCAGAGAATGGTCACTTCTGACCAAAGTAGGTGAGACAAAGTCTGGCCATTCTTGCTTCCAAGGAGCATTCCAGCTGCACTTCTTCCAGGACAGATTTGTTAGTTCTTCTGGCAGACTGTGATACTTTCAGTATTCTTCACCAACACCACAACTCAAAAGCATCAACTCTTCTTTGGTCTTCCATATTCATTGGCCAGCTTTCACATGCATATGAAGCTATTCAAAATACCATGACTTGGGTTAGGCATGGCCTAATGCCTAAGGCATTTGACTACTAACCCGAAGCTAGCAGTTCAAACCTACCAGCCACTCCTCAGAAGGAAGGTTGGGCAATCTACTTCCGTAGTGATACAGCATCGGAAACCCAAGGAGGGGTCGCTATGAGTCAGATCTGACTCGACTGGCAATGGGTTTTGGGCAAGTCTTCAAAGAGATATCTTTGCTTTTCTGCTGCAAAAGATCTCTTTAAAGTGCTGAAAAGCAAAGACATCTCTTTGTGCAGTGGATTTGCCTAGTGCAAAACGTCATCTCCATTAGTATTGCTAGGAACAAGTACCCTGAATTTGAACTTCTAACCTCCTAAAATAAAATAAATTAAAAGGGCCCACTTGTGGTATTTTTGTTACAGCAACACTATATAACTAAAACAACTATCTAATATATTTTAATTGGCTGTTGTTTATAATATAAGCTGCATAAAAGCAGCAATTTGGTCTGTATTTTTTTTTTTTTTTTTTACTACTTATCTATCTTGAATATCAAGAGCAGTGTCTGGCACACTGAGATAATCAATATTGAATTACTGACGAAATGTTTCTAATATACTGTTATGGGAGAAATCCAAATACAATCTAGAGTTATAGTTTTTCTTTCTTTGACCTTTACTGGTATCCAAGTTTCTTCAGAGTAGGTATGATACCTTATTTGTCTTTAAACACCAAGCACATAGTAAAGTGTCAGGCCATATGCAATTGATTATTGAGTTCATGGAAAATTCATAGTCAAAAAGAAAATATAATAGTCTGGTATATATGGGACATGGAACAAGGAAAGATTATAAAATGTGTTGAAAAATTGCTATAATTAATAATGATCACTGAGTTGTTACTGACTATATTTTCATTACTTTTAGATCTTATTTAATCCTTAAAACATCAAATGAATCAGGTACTATTATTATCATAATTTTACAGATGAGGACTCAAAAGTAATTTGAGAATGAACTTTTACATAGTAATTCATTTCTTCCCCAAAAAACTTCAAATAAGAACCCAAAAGTAAGCCTTACCCTATGCCATCCTTTATTTTCATGAAAAGATTCACTCGCCTAACATGCAAACTCCATGAGGGAAGGACATTTGTCTCTTATTCACGATTGCATCACCAGAGCCTAGTACATTGCAATACATTCAATCTTTATTTAATTAATTATATTAGATGATTTGGATTATAAGTTTTGAGTTCATTAAAGAAGATGAGATTGAAAATATATATTTAGAAGTCACCATTATACATGTTAGTTGAAGCTTGTTTACTAATATGGGAACTAAACATGTAATGATTTCATACTCTTTGCTGGTCACTGATAGTTGGTATATAACAGTGAACAAGATGAGTGCTGTCCCTACGTTTATGTGGCTTACTGCATAGTGAGACTACATGGGCTCAGCAATAGGATATGTGTAGTGGAAGAAGAGGGTCAATGCCTGATTCACTGGAATATTACCAATAGTAGATGGGAGGCCTGGAGCTTATTGGGCCAAGTGGCAAGGAAAAGGAGTGATAAAAAGAGCAGCAAAAGCAACATTGTCAAATGTTGCAGAGATTTCAAATAAAGACAAAAAATGTGTTAAATTTTGATAATTAAGTCATTAATAGCCACCAAGACATCAATTTCAGTTGCAACATGAAAGCCAGATTTCCATAAACCTATAATTCAAGATAGTTATCATAGTGATTTCCAGCACACTGGTATTGGTTGTGGAGTTCTAAGTTACATTTAAATTACAATCCATGTTACATTTTTTAAAACAATAAATTTTGGTGAATTATTGACTTAGGGAATTATGAATGAAGGAATAAATGCAGCATACCCTTACCTGTCTAGCTTTATCTTCAATTACTCCTAATATGAAATTTCTCTTAGAGATTTTAAGTAAAACACGAGGCTGTTTTTCATCCCTATCTTTGTTCGTGCTATTCTAACCACAAGAAATGGCCCTAGTTCAATTTTTTTATCTGTCACTTATACTTTCTTCCCCTAAATACAGTTCATTTCACTCCTTCTTCATTGAAATTTCTTCAATCATATTTCAAAATTATATCTACTATATTTTAATTCCTATGTAGCAATTATAGGCTATGCTAAACATTTCCATACTAGAGCATCTATCTGTTCTTATGTATATTTTCTCCACAACAAGATGAATGGCTTCTGAAGGACGAAGTACAGTTAACTACGTGGAAATCAGGTGTTCAATACATACATAACAACTTGATTTGGATATTGGTTAAACTAATCTGATTTTAGTGTTGTGTAAAATTCAATTGTGAAGCAAAATTTCATTGGTAAATCATTGGAAGCCATTGATTTTTGCCCTTATTTTTACTTTTCTCCAACTTTGACATGGACAGAATTTCCCAAATCCTAAAAAGACCTCCTGATGTAGAAACAAAAAAGAAAATTAAAACACTGTTACTGACTGCTTCCCTTGATAAACATGCCCTGTTGTCTAAATAAAATTGATTTACTCAGTCATGCAAATATTAGCTTTGTGTTTTGCTGGAATTTGAATGTAGTTTTAATTGTGGAAATCTTTCAAATTGGGTGGTCTTGCCTATATTAAAATGTGGTTATACAAACAGAGATGAAGTGAGAATTTGAAACACTTATATAGACATAGATGGCAATAAACATTTCTTGGTATTCGTCTTTGCTTTACAAAGTTATCCAATTGAGTCTTGTTTCATTATTATTGATAAACACATCTGGGGGTTCTAAATTTCCATTATTCTGAGTTCAACAGAAGGCTTAGCAGGAGATTAAGACATGAACATTAAAGCACTTCAACAGCCAGTTCTTAAAATAATCACATTTAAAGCTTTGCTGCATTTCAATTTCCTCAAGTAGTGTTATGAATTCTTGACTTTTGGAGGTCAGCTTGGACCATCTGCTACTTGTTCCCTATGAGTTTATCAGAGTTTGAGATGAGCAGGGAGCAGGTGAACCAGACAAGGAGAGAATGACTCCCTGAAAGGAACAGGATATAACACCTGGGTTCTTGTATTAGTTTCATAGTGTCTCCCTACTACTGAAGGCCCGTAACCCTTTCTTTCCATCATTTTGAGCTTCATATTCCTTTATTCCTTGTCTCTTCCCCTTTCTTGATTAAATTTCCTACTTCTTCTCTTTCCCCAAGTAACAAATGGGGAGGGGTGTGTATAGCATAGATTCTTTTGAATTTTCTGTACCAACTAAGAAGTTATATTTATGAGTTTATGTGTATGTGTGATAAGAATAACTTTTATTGAGTACTTAATGTGTGTAAAGGATCTCTGGCAGTGTAGTGGTTAAGGCATTTGGCTCCTAACCAGAAGGTCAGCGGTTCAAACGCACCAGCTGCTCCATGGAAGGAAGATGGGGTGATCTACTTCTGTGAAGATTAAAGCCTTAGAAACCCAATGGGGGTCTCTATGAGTTGAAATTGACACAATAGCAATGGGTCTGGTTTGGTTTTTTGGTTGAATATGTTCTAGGGACCAGAACAAGGGCTTCACATGGAGCTTCATGTAATCCTCCCAACAAACCTAGAATTGACTACCATGGATATCTCATTTTTACAAATGAGGTTAAGTGGCCTGGCTGAAGTCATACAGCTAATAATGGACAGAGCCACATTCTCAAGCCAATAGGAGTCTGGGGAATTGAATAGGTCGAAACCTACACCTTACTAACTCTAAAGCCCATGCTTGTAACCACTATGTTAGATTGTTTTGCTGATTTTAGCAGACTGTCATCTAGATATTTATCAAGGGCACTAGTGCAAATGTGGGACAGAGTAGGCCAATGGCTCATTATCAGCTACTTTCATTAATATTGTTAAGTATTACGGAACATGAGGATGCTAATATTTAGGGTCAAATTACAAATATCCCATATATATTCCTGCCCTGGGTTCTTACCCAGTCCATATATATGTGATGAGAACACATGGTAAATACTTAATAAATATTCATATTGAACATTAACGAGCTCTGGTGGCATAGTGCCTAAGGCATTTGACTGCTAACCAGAAGGTTGG
>NW_006921924.1:3638301-3643709 GCF_000298275.1 Orycteropus afer afer
AGACTGGGCAATTTATTTCTGTAAAGATTTACTATCTTGAAAACTCCAAAGGGGGTCACTATGAGTTGGAATCAACTCGATGTCAATGATTTTGGTTTTGAGTTTGATTGAACATTAAAGATGTCAAAACATGAAACTACAAATATTTGAGAAAAGAAAAAGCAAACCAAAAGCAGTATTGTTTTTACCATCAATGCAATGTTCCTTAGTTGTTAGACAATACTCTGTCTAGTCTGTAAGAGCTCTACTACATTATGTCGTTATACTTTAATATAATGACATAATGCCTCTTGGGAATTCTATAGTTTTATTGAGAGCAGGAATTCCTTCAGAAATCCCTAGGCAATTCACTTCATTTATTTTTAGTTTCAGTTTTCTTGTATAAAAAATAAAGATATCAATAACTATACTTTAGGTTTAACGATGCTTAAAACATAGTAAACTCAGAAAAACCAAACTCTGCCATTGAGTCAATTCTGACTCACAGTGACCCCCTTTAGGTTTCCAAGGCTGTAAATCTTCACAGAAATAGATTGCCCAATCTTCCTTCCATGGTGTGGCTAGTGGGTTTGAACCACCAACCTTCTTGTTAGCAGTCAAATGCCTTAGTAGACATTCATTAACTGTCATTAATGTCATCAATCTCATCAGTGCCATCGTCGTGATTCTATTGAATAATGGGCACATTTTGCTGGTTAATCTATATTGGATTATCTCTCCTTTACTTTTTGTGTCACCATGGCCTTCTACGGGCTTCAGTCTAAATATTGACTATTGGTATCACGAGGCAAAGCCCCAGTAGTAAAATATTTATTCTTATTTTTGAGGGTTTTAATTCATTTTTATAAAATCTGAGCTGGCTGGGCTTCCAATTACAGCAATACTTCAGTCAAAGAAGGGGGGGATTATCTGCTTTTCCCAGCATCCCTAGGTGGGAAAGAAGGAAGCTTCATGCCAACAGCTGCATCCTCTCAGCTCCTAGTCAATGCTCATGACTCAAGCAGGGGGAGGTGGCGGTAATAGGAGTAAGAGGAAGTTACTGACACTCAGACACTGTTTGCTTCTCCATTCTCGCATTCTCTTCCCTTCTCAGCAGACTCTGGCTGGCCTGGGGCAGAGCAGAGGCACAGGAGCAATTGGAGGGGCATGGTTAGGACAGAGCACAATGGGAAAGGATCCTTAAGCCCAAAGCAGGAGAGACTTAGCCCTTCTCCTGAAAGCTCCCTACTGAGTTCATAGCACCCTCTAGTCCAATAGCTCTATATGGAGTCCGGGGTTCAAAGGGGCAGGTAAGTGAGAGACGGAGAGAGGCAGTGAAGATAGCAGGTTCAGGAGGATGGGTGGCAGAAACCTCCTCCTACCCATGTGTTAAGGTTTTGTGTCAACTTGACTGGGCCTGGTTTTGAGTGGCTGGGCAGCTTGTTGTAGTATTCCCCATGATGAGACTGGTAATCAACTCCATGGTGGAATCTACTGGAGCAGCTGAACAGCTGCCTTAGGGATGTGGTCTGCTTCCAGCATATAATGAGAAGCCTTGACAAAGGTCTCTGAGCTTTTGGCAGGCTTGAACCCTGCGTGTAGCCGAATCTTCACTTGGCAGAGTTTTCATTTAGCAGCCTTCCATGTTGTCTGCCAATCTTGGGACTGTCTCAGGACTTGAACCAATAGTCTGCCATGTTGTTTGGTAATATTGGGAGTGTGCCATTTTATTTGTCAACCTTGGGCTTGTTAGCCTCAGCAGCCAGCAGCTGCCTGAGTGAAGAGACACATCTAGCTCCAGTGGGCTGGGAGCAAGAGGCAGAGCTGAAGCCCAAGTCAATGGGCTTTCACCCAGTGCATGGAGCTTGCCAGTTTGAACTTGGACTTATACCCTCCAAAACTGTAAGAGAATAAACTCCTGTTTGTTCAAGCCATTTCGCCTGTGGTATTTTCTGTTACAGCAGCACGAAGTAATCAAAATTCCATGGGAGGAGACGATGGGGCAACTGATATTGCTGCTGGTGGTCATGGCATTCCAGCTTGTGAATGTCATCGGAAAAACACTCCAACAGCTGCTCATAGCCCCCCAAAATGTACATGGTCTTGCCTAGGACACAGCTGAATGTCCATCCTGGGCCCCAGGAACTGCTCCTGACACTAAGGGTGTCATTTCACCTGTCCCAAAGGAAGACTGTGTCTTCAATGAGGACAGTTGTGTATCCATATCACATGTAGGCTATGGGAGCCTGTCTGCAGGTGGCAGACTTCAGCAGAGACAGCTTGGTCCAATGCAATGATCTGCATTGAAGATGTGCACATCAATCAGACACAATGTCTCATAGTCTTCACCAGAGAAGTAACCCTGCAAGTAGTAGACTTGGTGCCCAACAGTCATTGTCATGGTTCACCCTGCAGGGCCCTGGCCTCCAGTGTATTGTCCACTGTAACATTCTTTGGGCCACTGGTTACAGTAATATGCCCCACCCCTCACTACCTGCTGCCTCTACTACCTGCCAGGCTGGGCCATGGCGGAAACACGGGTCCTCCTGCTAACTGCAGCCTAGAATCATTTACGCACCAATTGATGACCAAAATATTTATTTGTGATGTTTATACAGTAGGATGAAGAGGTTATTTATAAATAAAAATAAATTATAAATTAAAGGGAACTGGTCACTTTTCAAATAATTTTAAGAAGTTAAATAATTCCCTTTTTCTCAGCAGTAGGTAGGAAAAAAAAAAAAAAAAAAAAACTCATACCAAGGAAATATTTCCCTGTTTCTTACCAAGTAAAGCAAAATCACTTAGAAGAGTATATAAAGGGTTTAGAAAGTAGGCAGGTCACAGAAACATGCAGGGAAAAATGCAGTTTATACATGAGCAATCCAATGTAATCAACATCACAAAGGCCTAATTCTGGCTGCAACAAATCAGTGAAAATGGTCTCTAGTATGACAAATGTCACTAAAAAGTAGACTCTGAATATGATACTGTTTATTATTATCAGCGGTGACAATCAGCAAACTTGCAATTTAGATAAAGCTAATAGAAAATTTCTCTCAAATTTTGGGGAACTTTGTAGGCTTCACTACCAAAGATGAAAAAGAGATAACCTTTCATAATAATGGGTATATTTTATTAAATTCTTACGATGTGCTTACTTTGCATCCAATGTCTTATTTAATTTTCAACACAAACCCACATGGTAGATATTATTACCTCTATTTTACAGATTACAAAAAAAAATTGAGGCTTAGAATAAGGCTAATTAATTTGGTCACTGAATCATATCCACATTGTTTTGGATTCAGAATTGAATAAAACATAAGTTGGTTGGATATCAACTTTTAAAGCATTTCACTTTACTTGTTCTCTTTCTAAAGGCCTCCCAGATTCTTTCCACCTACTGTTTTTGGCAGGAGCTCTGACGGTGTGGTGGTTAAGACATTCTGGTGCTAACTAAAAGGTTGGTGGTTCAAATCCGCCAGCTGTCCATGGAAGAAAGATGAGGCAGTCTGCTTCTGTAAAGATTTACAGCCTTAGAGACCCAATGGGGATTTCTATGAGTTGGAATGGACTCAATGACAGTGAGTTTGGTTTTTGGTGTTTACTCTTTTTGGCAGCCATATAGACTTATCTGTTCCTCTAGCAATTACAATACTCTTTCTTGTCTTCAGGACTTTGAATGTAATGCTTTTTTTTTTTTTTTTTTTTCCCAGCTTTTGATTGAAGAAAACCATATTTGTGGCAGATCTTAGGTGTAGACTCTGTCCTCTGGGGAGTTTTCCCAGACCCCCCTGAGCAAGTTGGCTGCTCCTGTTATAGTGCTCTCACATAATATTCGGTGTTCCTTTTTACCTTGCTCTTTTGTAAAGATCATTATTTGTTTGCTCTTCCCTGGACTGTAAACTCCTTCCGTGTAAGTGCCATATTTAACTTGTTCACTATTGACTAGCACAGTTTCTGAAACATGGTAGGCACTTAAAAGTGTTAGTTGAATGGAAGAGCTATATGAAATTTGGATATTCTCATAATAGTTTGCATGTGTTTATGTTTTTTCTCTTACTGTTATATTTGAGCATTTGCATGCACACTAAATATTTCCTTTTCTGTGTTTCTTTTCCCTCCCCTGGAGCAGCAGCAGCCACTGAAGTGATATACTTGGTAGTGGTTTTAACATAATCATCGTTTTAAACCACAGGTGTGACCCCTATAACCTAAGTTAGATTTAAAAAAAAAAAACACAGATTTTTTATCTGTACTGTGGTGAGTATATTTATAATAAAAAATCTGAAATTCCAATATTTTTATACGTACAGTTTAGTGACAAATCATGTTCACAATGCTGGGTAATCATCACCACTATCTGTCTCCAAATGTTTCCATCACCCTTAACAGAAGCTCACTGACTTTAACCAAGAGTCCTATTATCCCCCTCCCTCCTACCCTTAATAACTGCTAATACACTTTGATCTCTACACATTTGTCTACTCTAGATATGTAAATGAGATCATACAGTATTTGTACTATTGTGACTGACTTATTTCATGCAGGGAGCTCTGGTGGCATAGTGCCTAAGGCACTTGACTGCTAACCAGAAAGCTGGGGGTTCAAACCCACCAGCCACTTCTCAGAAGAAAGACTGGGTATTAGCATAATGTGTTCAAAGTTCATCCATGTTGTAGCATGAGGACTTCTTTTCTCCTTATGTCTGAGCAATACTCAGTTTTATGTATGGACCACATTTTGTTTATCTTTTGGAGGTTCCAGGAGGTCACAGATCTTGGCATTTGTATTTTTACATCCTATATGCAGAGCATTGGTGCAAAATTTTGCATGTAAATGTAGTCAGTAATTATTGTTGATCACACATCTAGTCCTAAAAATGTTGAAGAGAAACTATAAATAACATAGGTTGAAATTAATGTCGCATATAGCACCCAAAATTAATTCAGCATGAAATAAAGATCGGTCCATGTTTTCAAATGCTAACTATTTTTAAGTGAGTTTTGTTGTTGATAATGAGTGTGAATTAATGATGAGAGAAATAAACACCATGGTATAGAAGGGAGAGCACTTAACATTAAAGTTCTTAGACATCAAGAAAAGTCTTTCCTCCCAACTCTATATAGAAGTTAACCCTTGGGGAAGTCATTTCACTATATTGTCATATATCAACTTCTAATTTAAAAACCAGTGTTTTAGTTATCTAGCACTGCTATAACAGAAATATCACAACTATGTAGTTTAAGAAATAGAAATTTATTTTCCCACAGTTTTTAAAAAAGAAAAGAAAATTCACTGTGATCAAGTCAATTCTTTATCACAGTTTACAAGATGAGAATTCCAAATTCAGGGTGCCAGCTTAAGGGGAAGACTTTCTCTCTCTGTCGCCTCTAGAGAAAAAGTCCTTGTCTCTTTTAACTTAT
>NW_006921924.1:3644214-3650536 GCF_000298275.1 Orycteropus afer afer
TTTCTACCACAGAACAGCCGGCATGTTCAAACCACCAAACTTTTGGTTAGCAATAAAAGATTTAACTATCATGCCCAGGGCTCCCAACCCCAGACATAGAGGGTAGGATTAACAACACATATTTTGGGGGAACATAATTTAATTTATAATATTTCACCCTTTGGCTCCCAAAATTCATATGTTTGCCACATGCAATACACATTCATACTATGTCATAACAAAAGTTTTAATTCAACGCCAAATCCAAAATCTTATTTTATGAATCATTTGACTCAAGTATGGGTGAGACATTTGGCGTATTCTGTCTGGGGAAAAATTCTTCTCATCTGTGAACATATGAAATCTAGAATACAAGCTATCTGTTTCTAAAATATGATGTAACAGACACAAGGTAGACATTTCCATTACAAATGGGAGACATTGGAGGGAAAGAAGTGGGCACCAAGCAGACCCAAAACTCAGCAGAACAAAGTACATTAGTTCTCAATGTTTGCACTTTGATATCTGGGCAATGGCTTTGCCTTCCATGATTTCTGGATTCTGGGTACAGGTCCCCTCATCTCTGGGGTTCAACTCCACCTGCCATACCCACTGGGATGGCAACTCTACTCCCTTGGCTTTGAGTGGCCTCATTCTCCTAGTCCATCTGAGTGGTGACCCAACCCCCTTGGTCCAACAAGCCCCATTGTTATGCCCCTTGGGAATGGTAGTCCAAACTACTTAATTTTAGGCAGCGACCTCATTGCCCTGGGACTCAGAAATGGTAAGCACATATTCCAGAACCAATTTGATGAAGGTCTGACCCTTTTAAACCCAGGAATCTGTGACTCTACCCTTTGAAACCAATGCAGCCCTGCTTCTCTTGCTCCTTCCAACAGTTCTATTGAACTCTGAGCTGTTCCAGGAATACTCCTTTTCTTTTCTCGGAGAACAACAGATGTTGCTACTTAGCCTGTTTCTTGCCTGTAGAATTCCAACAGGCAGATAACATTCTTTCCTTTCATTCTTTCTCTGTTCCATTCAGCCTAAGCTGATGGTTTTTCTGCTGTGGTAGTTTGTTAGATTCATCAAACACAGGCTTAATCTCTCTAACAAAAGACTGTGTCCTTGGTGTCCTTGGTCCTTGGTGCCCTTGGTGAAACTTCCAGGATATATGTACTTACTCTGTACAAGAGAATTTTCTAAATCCTTAAGTTTTATTGTCATCTTGCACAGTTCATTTTTAAGTCCATCTCCTTCCTCTCACATTTTACTATCAGCAGCAAGGAGAAACCACAGAGCCCCTTTAAGATTGCTTAGAAATCTCCTCAGCCATATATCCATGTTCATCACTTATGAGTTCTACCTCTCACCAAACATTTATACATAATTCAGACAAGTTCTTTGCCACTGCATAAAAAACATTACCCTTCCTCCATTATCCAATTATTTGTTCATAATTTCCTTTTAAAGCATCATCACAAGCACATATATCGTCCACATTTCTAGAAAAGTTCTGTTGCTAGCACTTTATGTATTCTCTAAGATAATAGAGACTTTCTCT
This sequence comes from Orycteropus afer afer, assembly GCF_000298275.1. NCBI lineage: Eukaryota > Metazoa > Chordata > Mammalia > Tubulidentata > Orycteropodidae > Orycteropus > Orycteropus afer. The sequence goes on from NW_006921924.1 coordinate 3,645,758, forward strand.
ATAACGCTCCACACTTCCTTCTGAACCCTAACCAGAGTTGCCTTTGATGTCTATAATTCTACCTAGGATCTCTTCAAAGCCATCAATGCTTTTACTATCAGGTACCTTAAAACTCCTCCAGCCTCTACCCATTACCCAATTCCAAAACTACTTCCACATTGCAGGTATTTGTTAAAGCAGCACCCTCACTTCTCTGTACCAAATTCTTAGTTATATAGTGCTATTGCCACAGAAATACCACAAAAGGGTGGCTTTGACAAACAGAAGTTTATTTTTTTAACAGTCTAGGAGTCTAGAAGTCCCAATTCAAGTGCCAGCTCTAGGGGAAAGCTTTCTCTCTCTGCGTGCTGTGGAGGAAAGTCCTTGTTTGCATCTTTGAGCTTCTGCTGCTGTGCGATCTTCATGTAGTGGGCATCTCTCTCCCCCCTTCTCTGCTCTCTCACTTGCTCGTTTAGTCTTTTTTATATGTCAAAAAGATGGACTCAAGACACACTCTACACTAATCCTGCCTCATTAACAGAACAAAGACAACCCGTTCCCAAATGGGATTAGAACCACAGATATAGATTTACCACACATATTTTTTTGGGGGAAACAATTCAATCCATAACAACCAGATTGCATGTTTGTAGATATAAAGTATAAACAATAGACAGAAGTGATGTGGCTGGTTCTTTACACATGAATCTTGATATTATTTGTATAACAAAGACAAGAGACATTGAAAAGTGCCGTCAAAGACCAAAAGCCTTTGGAATTTCCCAGCAGCAAATGAGAAACATCTTTATAGAATCTAAATGCTTCTAAAATGTTTCAAGATGATGTGTAGAACTACTCCTAAATGTTTATAATTTTCTCCTAAATATACGCTACCTTTGATGAACAGCTCTAATTTTTCATCAACTGGTAAAAAAAAAAAAATCTTGCATTGCATATTCAGTACTTAAACAATAAAGTCTCTTATAAGGAAATGTAGATAGAGATTTGGAAGATGGGGTTCAGAAATGAAATGAAAATACACTCTCTTTTCCCATTCAAGTGCTTAAGACAAATACTAATGCCTGACCCTATTTGTCTTCCATTCTCCAAAGACAATTGTAAATACAGCTTACATATTTCAGGGAAGGTGAAAAGATTGAAGTTGTCATGGATTTCATTTTACTTGGATTCACAATCAACACCCATGGAAGCAGCAGTCAAGAAATCAAACAACGTATTGCATTGGGTAAATCTGCAAAAGATCTATTTAAAGTGTTAAAGAGCAAAGATGTTACTTTGAAGACTAAGGTGCGCCTGACCCAAGCCATTGCCTTTTAAGTAGCCTCATATACATATGGGAGCTGGACAATGAATAAGGATGACCACAGAAGAATTGATGCCTTTGAATTACGGTGTCAGTGAAGAATAGTGAATGTACTATGGATTGCTAGAAGAAGAAACAAATCCGTCTTGGAGAAAGTACAGCAGAATGTTACCAATGAGGATGGGGAGACTTTGCCTCTCATATTTTGGTCATGTTATCAGGAGGGACCAATCCCTGGAGAAGGACATTATGCTTCATAAAGTAGAGGGTCAGAAAAAAGAGGAAGAACATCAATGAGACAGTCTGACACAGTGGCTGCAACAAAGGACTCAAGCACAGCAAAGATTGGGAGGATGGCGCTGGACCAGGCAGTGTTTCCTTCTGTTGTGGATGGGGTCTCTATGAGCTAAAATCAACTCAATGTTACCTAACAAGGACAATATTTCAGGTCACCATTTCTACGTCACAGTAGAACTGAATAACTTTGTGCATGATTTCTATTGAATAAATAATAGAAAGTCTGAAGTAAAAACAAATGAGTAAATAAATATAGCTCCAGTACATTGATATATAAGTGTTTTGTCTGTTATCAAATTGCCTTCAACTTATAGCAACCCCATGCACAACTGAAAAAAATTCTGCCCAGTCCTAGTCATCCCCATAATTATTAGTGGATTGGACCCCTGTGATCCACAGGGATTTCACTGGCTGATTTTTGGAAGTAGATCACCAGGCCTTTTTTCCAAGTCCATCTTAGTCTGGAAGCTCCACGGAAACCTGCTCAACATCATAGCAAAATGCAAACCTCCACTGACAGGTGGGCAGTGGCTGCACCTGAGGTGCATTGGCCAAGAATCAAACCTGAAACTTCAGCATGGAAGGGGAGAATTCTACCGCTGAAGAACCACTGATGCCTCAGGATATCTATGTAAATGTGTTTGTAAAACAGTATTTTATCTATCTATCTATCTATTGCAAAGGTGCTCTGGTGGTGTAGTAGGTAAGGCATTTGGCTGTTAAGCAGAAGGTCAGTGGTTCAAACCCACCAGCTGCTCCACAGGAGGAATATGAGGCAATCTACTTCCATAAAGATTTACAGTTTTTGAAACCCAATGGGAGTCACTATGAGTCGGAATCAACTTGATGGCAATGGTTTTTTTTTTTTGGGGGGGGGGGGGGGGGGGTACGTATATACATATAGGATTTACTTTAATAGATAAAAATATTTTTGTTAGTATATTCTTCATTTCTACGCTGAAAAGATTTTTCCATTGAAACTGGAACCCCCCATCCTCCCAAAAACCAGTGTTTACTATGGAGTCACTTTCTAAACTTAAGATCTCAAGAAGTTTGAAGCCATTTTGGCATTTTGTATGTTTCTTTTTTTTTTTTTTTAAATAGGTTATTGTTTAAAAGCCAGAAAAAACAAACTCACTGCTATCAAGTCAATTTCTACTCATAGTGACCTCCACTGGATTTCCTACGCTATAAATCTTTATGGAACCAGATCGCCCCATCTTCCTTTTGCGAAGCAGCTGGTGGATTTGAACCATTGATCTTCTGGTTAACAGCCAAATGCCTTATCCACTATGCTACCAGAGCTCCTTAGGATATTATTTATATATATACTTCTTTTATGACAAATCTACTGACATACAATTCAATATCCTTTGACAAAAGAAATGGTATCTACCTTCTCCACCCTCAACATCTCTTACATATTTCTTCTACTTAATTCAGGTACTGGAAAAAAATAGCATTCAAGAAAATATAATATCCCACTTGGCATGCTACATATATTTAGCTACTTATTGAGCCCTTGACTCTCATACATATCTGGGAAGATCAATTTCAACTCAGCTTTGTCCAAACTTTATTTATTCTAAATTACCGTGGTCCAAATTAATCTGGTGTCGCAGCTTACGGTCGTTTGCACATCATCAAGCTGGGCCTACCATACACAATGGTAGAATTTTAAATGCATTACATATGGCAACATTACTCAAAAGGTTCATAAAACAGACAAATATTTCAAGCTATTTAGGCATTTTCTTTCATAGAACAATAATAATAATGAAATCAGAAATGAAGTTCACTTAGTATTTCATATATTTTTCATTTTAACAAATGGATATGCTCAAATTTCAATATATAACTTTTCCCCCCATATTCATACAATTACATATTCTTTGGAAAAATTCCTTGATTTTCAAAGGCAAGTTTCCTAAGTAGTTAAGGAAGTATACTGGCATTCATAATTAAATTATTTTTCTATTGATCATTTTTATTGCTCTATTTCACATTTTACCCTATTATTTATAGGACACAGTAATGAACTTCCACTGCTTTACTGCATTATTTGGTAAACAATGTAACAAACCAGAGAACTAGAGCAGTAAAATTAAGGTGATTAAGCAATAAAGCAATTCCCTGGATTTTTATTAAATTATGGAAAGTTATGTTCTAAAGATTCTAAACTAGGACACTATAATAAAGGTCTGGGCATCAGAGATGTAACAACACCACGCTGAAAATGTGGATTGTCTAAAATATTTGGCTTATTTTGATAAAGTATTAAAAAATACGTACCAAATAAATAAGAGTGACAAATAATGTGTACAACATTTCCTTTCCCCATGAATGGGAATCCCTGACAATAAGCACAGCCCCTGACACTTAATGAATGTTTCTAAATGAGTGAATCCAAGTATGTACCATTTTTCACATAAGTTTATGGAGTAACTGATTCTAAACGTCAATTCTTAAACACTTAAGTGTGTTTTTTAGATTTATTTCCTTGAATGTTTTCTGTAAAGAGAATGTAAGCATAGGTAGATGATTAAGAAAATGAAAAAAAGCTCAATTTTTAAATGGGATTTGAACATATAAAGTATTTGAAGATAGGAAAATAGCTTCCTATTTGATAAATATTGAAGGACAATAAAATACTTTTTTCCAATAATGTTTTGAAAAGGTAGCTCCTATTAAATAAGTTAACCTCAATTCAAGGAAATTTCTTTGTGTTCATCTAATCATCCAATTTAAAGTTTCTTATAGTATTTAACTGCACTTGAAACTTTACTAATGATTACAATACACAATTCCAACTCATAGCAACCCTGTAGGGTTGAGCAGAAATTAATGGAAGCAGGACTACCACATCTTTCTCCCATGGACTGACTAGTGGGTTCCAACAGCCGACCTTTTGGTTAGCAACAGAGTACTGCACCGCCAGGGGTCCACCACAGTGCACCATGGGGACTCAGAGTAACATACTGCAATTTTATCTATTTATCAATAATCTGCAGAGCATATGAACAGGTAAAATTTTGGTTGTAACTAGGTAACTGATAACCAGAATACTTGTTGTTGTTGTTGTTGTTGTGTGCCGTCGAGTCGGCCCCGACTCATAGCGACCCCTCCTTGGGTTTCCGAGGCAGTATCACTACGGAAGTAGGATTGCCCAACCTTCCTTC
>NW_006921924.1:3650746-3658601 GCF_000298275.1 Orycteropus afer afer
TCTACTTATTTATCTGGCTCTTCTCAACATCTAATTTAATGGTCTTAAGGTTTTGTTTTATGTTTTTCAGTTTCTTTGGGCCCAAATTTGGGTCTTATTCAGTGGATAAAGATGCAATACTGGCCCCAGGGACCTAGTAATATCAATTAATACCTTTTGACCTTAATTTTTTTTTTTTAATTTAAGAATCTATCTTTCTACAACATTCTGTACAAGTCTCACATTATATTAATGTACTTATTTTTCAGATTAACCCTTTTGTGCTTAATTTTTGTATGTTTATTTTAAAATTGTGTTTCTGTGTAAGCAATCATTACCGTACATCCATCTCCTGCTTGGTCCATAAAAATCAGTGTTCTCCAGGATCATAAGCTTGGACATTTTTTCAATCTATATTCTCCTCTTCAGTGCATCTTCTCTTGAGCCAGTATTTAATTACTTTTTGCGTGATGATAATTGACAAAGCTCTATTCTCAATGCTACCTTTCCCTAAAGATCTACTAGAAATCTCCCTATGGTTGTCTCACAGGCACTTAAATTTAAAACGTGCCAAATGTCTACCCTGACTTCTCTAACGTGATGCTATCCTTCATGAGAACAAGGACTGACTGTCATCGCCATGGTACTCCAGCAGCTAGTGCAGTATATAGCATCTATTAAGTACTGAATACATATTTTCGAACTGTGCTGCTCAGAACTGATCTCCTTACACTATAACCTGTTCTTTCTTTTGCAAACTCTGTATTTTCTGCTGCGGTTTTGATCCTTGGCTAACTCTGCTACTTCAAGTAAGATACTTTCCAGCTTTTGGCCTCAGACCCTCTTCCATGAAATGAAAACAAATAGACTCGATTATGCCTAAAATTTCTTCCAAATCTGGCATCCTGTGAAATACAAACCAAATGCTGTGGAAAAGATGTAGGAAGTTAATAATTGAATTGAGTGTTGAAGTATCAATTGACATTTTCCCCTTAAACTTCCTTTTTATTTTTTAATAACAGCTCAGCTTTATAGATAACAGACAAGTCACCTTTTAAAGTGTATAATTCAATGATTGTTAGTATATTCACAGAGTTGTAAAACTATCATCCAAATCAATTTGGAACATTTCTATTGTCCCAAAAAGAAATCTCGTATCCATTAGCATTTACTCTCCATTCTGCCCAAAGTGCTGCCCCACCTGCCCAGCCCTAGGCATCCACAAAACCATTTTTCTTTTTCTGTAGCTTACAGATTTGCCTTTTCTATACATTTCATATAAATGGAATCACACACCATGTGGGGTTTTGTGACTGGCTTCATTCATTTGGCATTGTTTTTAAGGCTCATTGATGTTGTAGCATGTATCAGTACTTCAGGTCTTTTTATTACTAAGTAGTATTTTGTTTTATGTATATGTCACATTTTATTTGTGCTCTCATCAGTTGATGGACATAGGCGTTTTTGTATATGTGCTAGGACATATGTTTTCATTACTCTTAGTAATATACCTAGGAGTGGAATTGCTGGGTCATATATTAACTCTATGCTTAACATTTTGAAAAACTGTCAGTTTTACAAAATGCCTGCATCGTTTTACATTCCCCTCAGCAGTTTATAAGTGTTCCACCTGTAACATTTGTCTTTTTTAATATAGCTATATTAGCAGATGTGAAGTGATATCTCATTTTGGTTTTGACTTGCATTTTCTCAATGGCTAATGTGGTTGAGCATCTTTTCATGTGCTTACTGGTCATATGTAAAGATCATTTGGATAAACGTCTATTGAAATTCTTTGGCCATTTTTTTTTAATTGTGATTTGGGTGAAGGTTTACAGAGCAAATTTACTTTCCATACAGCGGTTCACATATACTTTGTGTCATGACATTGACTACAGTTTACCACAATGCAACATCTCCCCTCCCACTTCCTCCCCATAGTCCATCCCTGTGTCCATCCCTCCATGCACTCCTACCCCCTGAGCTGTCTCCCTGTGCATAAGCAGCCCTTCTTTCTCCCATGATTATTCTCTCCAAGGAGTGTATCTACTTGAGGTAAATGTTCAACTGATATGCCTGTCTTTTGTTTGGCTGGAAACCACAGGTGTGGGTTCAATTCCAGACCTGAAGGGCAGCTAGGGGCCATAATCTCAGTGGTCCCACCAGGCTCTATCGGACCGGCAAAACTGGTCCCCCCCCTTTTTTTTTCTCCAAATGATTTTGAGTTTTGTTCCACATTGTTCTCCCTCTCTATCAAGGATCTCCTACGTAGATCCCCTTCCAAGTGGATGACAGTGGTAGCCGGGCACCATCTAGTTCTTCGGTCTCATAGTCATATAGGCTGCAGATCAGATGGTGTACCAGTCGCAAGGACTAATTGATTCTATGAATTTTGTTTTTCTTCATTCTTCTTCGCTCTGGATGAGGAGAGAGACCCATCGTTGCATCTAGATGGCAGCTTGCTAGCTTTTAAGATCACAGTTGCTACTCGTCTTTGGCCATTTTTAATGGGCTTATTGGTTTATCATTGACTTCTAAGAGTTATTTGTATAAACCAAATATAAGTTCTTTGTCAGATATATGATTTGCAAAAGTTTTCCTTATTCTGTGGGTTGTATTTTCATGTTCTGGATGATCTTTTGGAGGAAAAAAAGTTTTATTTTTGATGTAATATCCAATTTATCTATTTTTTTCCTTTTGTTGCTAATGCTTTAGTGTCATATCTAGGTATCTATTGTCTACTCCAAGGTCAAAAGGATTTATTTCTTTTAAAACATTTATATTTTTAGTTCTTACATCTGTGCATTTGATTATTTTAAGTTAATTATTATATATGGTATGAAGTAATGATCTAATTTTATTCTCTTGCAGGTGGATATCCAGTTGTCCCAGAACCATTTATTGAAAAGATTATTTCTTTCTCAATCAAATGGTCTCTGTTCCACCATCAAAAATGAATTGACCATAGGTGCATGGGTTTATTTCTCAATCCTCAGTTGTATTCCCTTGATCTATACATCTGTATTTTTATGCCAGTACACACTATCTTGATTACTACTGATTTGTAGTAAGTTTTGAAATTGGAAAGTATGAGTCCTTAGAGTGTGCTTCTTTTTCATCATTTTGGCTATTCTAGGTCCCTTGCACTTTCATGTGAACTTTAGCATCAGCTTATCAATTTCTGCCAAAAATCTAGCTAGGATTTTCTAGGGATTGTGCTGAAACTATAGATAAACTATTGCCACGTTAACACTATTAAATCTTCCTATCCATGAACATGGAACTCTGGTGGTGCAGTGCCTAATGCATTGGACTGCTAACCAGACTGCTATCCATGAACATAGATATTATTCATTTATTTAGATTTCCTTTCCCTTTTTTTCAACAATGTTTTATACTATTCAAAGTATAAGTTTGAACTTCTGTTGTGGAATTTCCTCTTATGGAAGAAATTTATGGAAGAGATAACCTAAATGCCCACCAACAGATGAATGGATAAATAAAATGTGGTATATGCATACAGTATAATACTTCTTAGTGAGCAGCAGAAATGAAGTCTTTATACATGCTATAATATGGATGGAGCTGGAAAACATGCTGACTGAAGTAAGTCAATCACGAAAGGACAAATACTGTATGACCTCACTTATATAAAAAGACAAGAAAAAGCAAAGGTATAGAGAGCAAAATTTATTAGTGGTTACCATAAACAAGAGGGAAGGAGAAGGTGGGAGGAATAATGGTGATAAGAATATCACCATTGTAAGACAATGTTGAAAGTACAGATTTTTTAATTGCCACAATAGCACTATTAAATCTTCCTATCCGTGAACATAGAATGCCTTTCCATTTATTTAGGTTTCCTTTCCTTTTTTTCAATAATGTTTTGTACTGTTCAAAGTTTGAAGTTCTGTTGTTAAATTTCCTTTTATGGAAGAAATTTGTGGAAGAAACAACATAAATGCCCACTAACAGATGAATGGATAAATAAATTGTGGTACATACATACAATAGAATACTACTCAGAAAGTAGGAGAAGTGAAGCCTTTATACATACGACAACATGGATGGAGCTGGAAGACATGCTGTTTGAAATAACTCTTTCAGAGAAGCAAAACCAGTGAAGTACATGTATATATGTATATATATGTATATATGAACTTCACTGGTTTTGCTTCTCTAGAAGACTTATGTCTTATAGAGAGAGAGAAAAAAATAAAGAGAGAGAGATATATATCTCTGAGAAATGGTGCACACAGTTGTGGAGGCTGGAAAGTCCCAAGTTCATGAGTCAAATATCAAGTTGGAGGGTTTTCTTGTCTCATGTAGCTGCAAGGGCTGATAAGCCCAGGATCAGAAGGCCATATAACACACTGCTGGCTTCAGTAGATGATAAATCCAAGATCAGCAGGTAAAATGGCAGACCACTGGTTTAACTCTAAGAAGCAAAAATGATGAGCTAGATGCAAGACCAAGATAAAAAAAAAAAAAAAAAAAAAAAAAAACACCTGAGAATTTTCCCAGGATGTCCATATATATATTGGATGTCCAAATATATATTGGGGTACACCCCAGAGGAAATTCCCTTTCAACTGATTGGCTGCTCAAACCATATCTCATCATGGAGGTGATTACGTTAAAGTAGATCTCTTCATGGGGATAACTGACTACATCACGACTACTTAAACCACTTAGAATTATGGCCCAGCCAAGTTGACATATAACCTTATCTATCACAACTATTAAGCACTGATTAAGGATAGGACTGCAAACCATTTATTTTAATTGCTGTCTATAAGTTGCACAACTGTAAAAAATTGGATTAGGGATTTCCAACAAGATGGTGGACTAGAGAGACAAGCTATCCAGACCCTCTACAACACAGACATGAAAATTCAAATGAAACAAATATGGATGATAATCCTGGAGTATTGAGCTTTAAAGAAAAGGATAAAGAAATAGATCAAATGCTGACCAGAAGAAGAAACTGAATGAAAACAACAAACAAGGAAACATACAGAGCAATGAATAGCTGGCCCAAAATAGCATGGCCATTTTGAATTTTTGCAAGTAATGTTCTGACTGGGGCAGGAACCTGATAATCAACAATGCTTGCCCAGGACTCACCAGCACTGACATCAGTCATTGGTGACCAGAAAGTTTCAGTCTTCCCCTTATTTCCTACACCTTCCTGGTAACAAGAAATGTGACCATCACCCATGCCCACCCACTTGGTAAGCGGTGATAACCTCTTTGATGTCATCCCTGCCTTGCCTGAGGTTGGAGATGTATGCTCTTGTGGATCAAGTGCCACATGCATGCCTTCCCCATGTTTGGAGGACTATACTTTGTGCTTCCTTGGCCAGAAGGAGTGCCAACTAGGCACCTCCACCCCACCCCCTAGTTATCACCTTTCTTTTTTAAAGTATCTTTTTTCTTTACTTCCCTTGTTTTCATTTTATTTCTTTTTTGCATTTTTTTCTATTCTCTTTTTGTCTTTTCTAGCTTCCCTTCCATTTTTTCTCTGTTTCTTTTTTCTCTTCTTTTTCTTTTGTCCCCTTCCTAGTTTTTTTTCCTTTCTCTGTCTTTTCTTTTCCTTTTCTTGTTTTTGTTATCTTTTTCTTTGTTTATTTTCTTCTTTTTTCCATCCACCCAGCAGGAAACAGCAACCTTGTCCACACTACCCACAAATGTCCACACTTCCTGCAGTCCTGCCAACTGGAAGAGTGCCACTATCTTTTCCTGCACCACTTGATTGACAACACACAGAAGTCAACACCAAACAAGTTTTCAAGATGTCTCTTCATGAACTGCAAACAGTACACACACTCCCATCCTCTATCACACCCACCAGGAAACAAGTGATGAGCACCTAAGTGCTGCCACAATAGTGAGCTGGGTAGCATACTGGCCCCACTCACCCAGATATATCAAAACAAGGTAAAGAAAAAAAATTGGTGAAATACACTGACATGCAATCATCAACTAAGTACAAATACTACTCCACAATATCTCGTAGACAACAGACAACCTCAGTTCACACAAAGAACAAAACAGGGTGGATCAAGCAAGTGACCAAAATAAAGAGAGAGAAAATCTTCCTAAGGAAGAAATGGCATTAGAACTACCTGATACGGGCTTCAAACGAATTATGTTTAGGTATTTTCAATGGATTGAGAGAAAGTTTGAGGAAAAGATAGAAAAAAAAAATAGGAAAAATTGACAAAACTCTGGAAGAGTTCAGGAAAACAATATAAGAACAAAATGACAAAATAAATGGAAAATTAGAAACCATACAAAAACTGCAAATAGATATCCAGGAAACTAATGCTTAGATTTCAGAAATAAATAACACATTGAAAGGGCAAAAACATCGAATTGAATCAATAGAAGACAGAATTAGCAAAACTGAAGACAAATCTCTCAGTACTAATCCATTAGAGGAACAATTGGGGGTAAAAAAGGAAGAAAACCTAACAACTATGTAGGACACCATCAAGAGGAATAATTACATGATATTGATATTCAAAACAGGAAGAGATTTAAAAGTAAATAAATAAAAGCACCAAGAAAATTATGAAATATTTGTTGGAAGAAAACTTCCCTAATATCATGAAAGACAAGAAGCTATGCATCCAAGAAGCTCAACAAGCCCCAAACAGGATAGACCCTCCCAAAAAAACAAAATCAGCAAGGCATATCATAATAAAACTTGCCAAAACCAAAAACAAAGAAAGAATCCTGGAAGTCGTTTGAGATAAATGAAAAGTTACGTACAAAACAGAGCTAATAAGACCAACCTCTGATTTCTTGGCAGAAACCATGCAGGTAAGGAGGCAATAGAAGGACATTTATAAACCTCTAAAAGAAAAATATTGTGAAACAAGAATTATATATCCAACAAAATTACCCCTCAACTATGACAGTGAAATTAGGACATTTCCACATAAACACAAATTAAGGGAATTTGTAAAAACTAAACCTATCTTAAGGGGCTCTGGTGGCATAGTGCCTAAGGCATTTGAATGCTAACCAGATGGTTGGCAGTTCAAACCCACCAGCCACTCCATGGAAAGAAGACTGGGCAATCTACTTCTATAAAAATTTATTGCCTCAAAAACCCAAAGTGGTCGCTATGAATCGACTTGATGGCAGTGAATTTAGTTTGTTCTTTTTAAAACCTACCTTAAAAAAAATAATAAAGTGAGTTCTCCAGACAGAGATCAAACAAGGGCTGACAACTACCTGAAATTAATATATATGACAACATAACTCAGCTATACAACCAACCCAGATATATAAGTATCCAAAGTAAAATAAATCTACAATACTGCAAATAGGGAACCAGAGACAGCAGATTGTAAATGATAACTCTACAGCAAAACAGGGAATAAATAGTTGGTTGCCGAACTTCCAATAGAGAAGTCAATATGATTTTGAGATAGAATGCAGTGTTTTAAACTTGGGAAGACAATAATAAATTACAGGATAACCTCAAAGAAAATTAATAGACCTTCTCATCAAAATAAAAGAGAATACCATAAAGACTCAGTAAATACCAAAACAATAGCAATGAAGACAATGATAAGAAAATCCAAAACAAAAGGAACTCAGCATAGAAAAATATATAGAAGAAATTACCAGCAACACACACACACACACCTTAAACACATTAAAAAAACACACACACAGCAACATGAGAGCAATAAATTCATACCTATTGATAATTAGACTGAATGTACATAGATTAAATGCACCAATTAAGACACAGAGAGTAACAGAATAGACATGAACGCATGTCCCATCAGAGTGCCATCTACAAGAGACACACATTATACACAAAGAGAGAAATATGCTAATAATCAAAGTAAAGAAA
>NW_006921924.1:3659002-3660810 GCF_000298275.1 Orycteropus afer afer
CACCCTTAAAGCCTGGAACTGAACTTATCTCCCTTGCTCAACTTTCAGCCAAACAATAGACAGGCTTATAAGGTGAATGATAACACTAGGGAGGTACACAATCCTTAGAGCAATCAACCATATAAAGTGAAAAGTGAAGAATTTACTTTGGGATAATGCACAGAAGGCAGGAAGGGATAGATAACAAAGACAAATGGAAACAGTAAACAAAACACAAGGAGGAAGTGGGAAGAGTGCTGTTAATGGTGGGGATTGCAGTCAACTTCATAAAATAAAATTTGTATGAATTATTGAATGGAAAATCAATTTGCTCTGTAAAATTTCACTCAGATCAAAAAAGAAGTTTAAAAAAAAAGAGAGAGAGAAGGAAGGACATTATATAATGATTAAATGGTCACTGAAACAAGAGGACATAACCATAATAAACATCTACACATCCAAAGTAATAGCCCCAAAGTACATACAATGAACTTTAACAGAATGGAAAAGAGAAATAGACATCTCTACAGTAATAGTAGGAGAGTTTAACCCACAACTTTTGATGAAGGACAAAACAACTAGAAAGAAACTCAACAAAGACACAGGATTGAACCACACAATCAACCAACTTAACCTGATAGACATATACAGAACACTACAGCCCAAAAGCACACTACACATTCTTTTCCAGCACACACGAAACATTCTCCAGAATAAACCATATGCTAGGCCACAAAGCAAACCTCAATAAATTTAAAAACATTGAAATACTGTAAAGCATCTTCTCAGGTCACAATGCTATAAAATTAGAAAACAACAGGAAGAGCAATTGAAAAAAATGAAATATATGGTAATTGAGTAATACACAGCTTAAAAAGTAGTGGGAAATGGAGTGAAAATAAAAGAAAATAATTCCTTGAATGAAACAAGAATGAAATGAAAAATACCAAACCCTTTGGGACATGTTGTTGTTGTTGCTATGTGCCGTGGAGTCGGACCCGACTCATAACGACCCCTCCTTGTGTTTCCGAGGAAGTATCACTACGGAAGTAGATTGCCCCATCTTCCTTCCGAGGAGTGGCTGGTGGGTTTGAACCGCCAGCCTTCTGGTTAGCAGTCAAGTGTCTTAGCCACTATGCTACTTTGGGACATAGGACATAGCAAAAGCAATTTATAACAATAAATGCATACATCGAAAAGAAAGAAAAGAAAGAACAAAAATCAAAACCTTAACCAACAAATCTAACAATTAGAAAAAGAGCAGAGGAGGTGGGAAACAGCCCTATAGTCGCCAGAAGAAAGGAAATTATAAAGATTAAAGCATAAATAATGAAACAGAAAAACAATAGAAAGAATCAATAAGACTAGGAGCTGGTTCTTTGAAAGGAATAATAACATAGACAAACAACTGGGATATCTAACAAAGGAAAAGAAGGAGAAGATGCAAATAATGTGAATAAGACATGAAATAGAATCCAAAAAACATAAAAAATGAATACATCATGACCAACTGGGATTCATACCAGATTTGCAAGAGTGGTTCAGCATTAGAAAAACATCAATGTCATCCACCACATAAATAAAACAAAGGAAAAGAACCACATGATCATATCAATTGATGCAGAAGAAGCATTTGATGAAATCCAACACCCATCCCTGATAAAACACTCAACAACATAAGAATAGAAGGGAAATTCCTCTGTATAATTAGATGAATACATACAAAATGAATGGCCAACATTATTCTCAACAGAGAGAGACTAGAAACATTCCCCTTGCAAACAGTACAAAACAAGGCTGCCCTTTATCCTCACTCATATTCAATACTG
>NW_006921924.1:3660910-3664343 GCF_000298275.1 Orycteropus afer afer
CAGTCAGATACCTTAGGTACTACTTGCAAAAAGATTGGGAGCTCTGGTGGTGTAGTGCCTAAGGCATTTGACAACTAACCAGAAGGCTGGAGGTTCAAACCCATCAGCCACTCCTGGGAAGGAAGATTGGGCAATCTACTTCTATAGAGATGCCACCTAGGAACGCCAAGGAGGGGTCGCTATGAGTCGAATTGACTTGATGGCAGTGAGGTTTATTTATTTATTGGTTTTTAGCCAGTAAGGTTAGTCCTTGAAATAAGACAAGAAATGAAGAAAAAGGGGGGGGTGGCATCCAAATTGTCAAAGAAGTAAAACTATCTCCATTTGCCAATGATATGATCCTAAATATGGAAAATCCCAGAGACTCAGCAAGAAAATTATTGGAACTAATTAAAAGACTCAGGAAAAGTATTACTGGTAAACAGGGACAATGTCCTGTTTTGCTGAATCTTCAAACCAGGTAGTATCTACTTACTCTGTTCGAACGACAGTCTCCTCATTCTTCATGGGCACAATTAAGTGCTCACGCATACAGAGACTTAAAATTGTAGAAATGTCAATACTACCCAAAGATATTTACGATATAATGTGATAATGAATCAGATGCTTTAAAGAGATGTAAAATATTAGTCATCAATAAATATCACATGGAAAAGAAGTAGACCCTGAGCATAGTGCCTAAGGCATTTGACTGCTAACCAGAAGGCTGGTGGTTCAAACCCACAAGCCCTCCTCGGAAGGAAGGTTGAGCAATCTATTTCCGTAGTGATATTGCCTCAGAAACCCAAGGAGGGGTCACTATGAGTTGGATACGACTTGGTGGCAGTGAATTTTTTCATTATGTGTGGGTATGTTTGTATGTGTATTGAAATTACTGTCTGTGGCTACTTGCTTTCAGCTTTAATAACTTCCTTTATTATTTCTTATAAGAAATGTAAGATAGATCTACTGGCAACAGTTTATTTTTTTGTATATCTGAGAGTGTATTCATTGTGCCATCATTTTTGAAAGATCTACTGGCAACAGTTTATTTTTTTGTATATCTGAGAGTGTATTCATTGTGCCATCATTTTTGAAAGATGGTTTTGTTGGATATTAAATTCTTGGTATTTTTTTTTTTCACCAGGACTTCAATTATTCCATCCTTCTGCCTTCTGGTCTCAATTGTTTCTGATGAAAAATGGCTATTAATTTTATTTTGTAATGAGTCATTTTTTTCTTGCTGCTCTCAAAATTTTCTTTGTGTTTATCCTAGGGGGATTTCCCTGACCCTTTTGGATGTATAGACTAATGTTTTCTAGAAATTTGGGGAAGTTTTTAGCCATTATCTAATTACATATTTTTCCCATATTCTTTCTCTCACTTCTCTCCTCTTGTAGTGTGATCACACATATGTTGGTGCACTTAATTGTGTCCTACATTTCTCTGAAGATGCGTTCATCTATCTACATTCTTTTTTCCCCATGTTTGCACTATTTTTATTGATCTATCTGCAAGGTCACTGATTCTTCCTTCTGACAGCTCAAGTCTGCTGTTGAATCCCTCTAGTGAAATTTTTATTTTACTTATTAAACTGTTCAACTCTAGAATTTCTATTTTGTTCTGTTTTTAAAAATAATTTCTATCCCTTTACTTGCCAAAAGACAATCAATAAGGATGATATTCTCTATTTGATTAGACATTGTCATCATGTATTTATTCACATCCTTAGGCCCAATTTCTTTAGTGGTGTGAACATATTTATAATAACTTCTTTGAAACATTTCTCTATAAAATCAGACCTGTGAACCCTCTCACATGCAGTTTCTGTTGCTTGCTTTTGTTTCCCTGTGTATGGGTTACACCTTTCCCATTGTTTGTTGAAAATTGGTCATATCAGGTAATATATTGTAGCAATTCTGGATACCAATTCCCTTCTTTCTCTACAGGGCTTGTTTTCTTGTCATTTATGTGTGTGTGTATTTGTTTATTGACTTAAATATTTCAGTGAAGTTCATTTCCACTTCAGTGTGAAGCATCTGGTGCCACAATTCAGAGGGTATAGCTTTGGGCATTTTAACAGTCACCTTGGGATGAAAGTGGCTTGCCATGGTTCTCTTTGACTGTATCTTTCCTATTCCCAGTTTCTTGTTAAAATGTGTGCCTTATTTGATATCACACCCAGCTGCTAGACTCCAATGATTGTCAGGGGACTAGTCTATTGTTTTTGACAATGCCCTATGTCATGAATTGCCCCACAGTCTGATCCAATTAAATTTCAACAGGTTTGTTTTGAGGCCAGTCTTTGAGGTTTGTTCTTACCTGAGGAGGACTCTTCTTAACTGTATCTTTCCCTAGTTCTCTTTGGTAAACTAGCTTGTCAGTGGTTTAGCTAGTTGTTCTCATAGGGAATATATAGAGAATATCCCAAATAACACTCAAGAAAACTACTAGTGTTAATAAATTAATTTAGTAAAGTGGCAGAAGATAAGATCAGCACAGAAAAATGAGTTAGGTTTCTATACATCAGCGATACACAGTCTGAAAAAGAAATTCCATTTACAATAGGATCTAAAAGAACAAAATACCTAGAAATAAAGCTAATCAAGGCACTAAAATATGTGTACACTGATAAGTATAAACTATTACTAAAAGAAATTAAAGAAGACCTAAATAAATGGCAACCCATTCCATGTTCATGGATTAGGAGACTTAATATTCTTGAGATATTAATACTACTTAAAGCATTCTGCAGATTCAAAACAATACCCATCAAAATTCTAACAGCCTTCTTTGCAGAAATGGAAAAGCCAATTATCAAATTTATATGGGACTGTAAATGGCCCTGAATAGCCAGAGCAATCTTAAAAACCAAGTAGGAGAATGTACACTTCTAAATAACAAAATTAAATTTATTATAAAGCTACAGTCATTTAAAAAAGTCTGGTACTGGAATAATGATAGACATATAGATGAATGGAATAAAATTAAGAGTCCATAAATCATCCCATAAAACTATGGTCAACTGAATTTTGACAAGGGTACTAAGTCCATCCAATAGAGAAGGAATAGTCTCTTTAATACATGGTCCTGAGGCAACTGGATTTCCACAGGCAGAGACTGAACCTGGACCTATACATACCTCATACCATATACACAAAAGTATATACACAAAAGTAGCTAAAAATGGATCAAAGACCTTAAAGTAAGAACTGAATACATAAAAATCTTAGAAGAAATCACAGAAGTGGTGCTTTAAGACCTAGATTTTAGCAATGCATTCTTAGATATAACACCAAAAGGACTAAATGTAAAATATAAAATAGATAAATGGGATCTCATCAAAATTAAACACTTTTGTTCATCAAAAGACTTTATCAAGAGAGTAAAGAGACAACTTACTGACTGGGAGAAAATTTGGGGGAAGTATGTATCTGATAAGGGTTTAATAGTC
>NW_006921924.1:3665228-3666324 GCF_000298275.1 Orycteropus afer afer
ACCATCAAGTAGGATCAAACTCATAGCAACCCCTCCTTGGGTTTGGGTTTCTGAGGCAGTATCACTACGGAAGTAGATTGCCCAACTTCCCTTCTGAGGAGCGGCTGGTGGGTTTGAATTGCCAACCTCTGGTTAGCAGTCAAGTGCCTTAGGCACTTTATTCTTCATAAGATACCTGTGAAAATAATGTTTGCTTTGGTTACCTCTAGTGCTTCTCTAACAGAAAATGGGTGACTCTAATGCAAATCAGTGACTTTAATAAACAGGGGTTTATTCTCTTACCTCTTGCTGAGGCTGACAAACCCAAACCAAAAAAACCAAATGCACTGCCATCAAGTCGGATTCAACTCACTGCGGCCCCTCCTTGGGGTTTCCGAAGTGGTATCACTACGAAAGTAGATTGCCCGAACTTCCTTGCAAAGAGTGGCTGGTGGGTTTGAACCACCACCCTTGTTATTAGCAGTCAAATGCCTTAGACACTACTCTACCAGAGCTCCTGACAAACCCATGGTTAACATAAAGTGGCACAGTCCCAAGACTATCAAACAACATGGCAGCCCACTAATTTAAGTCCAGAGACAGTGCCAAGATCAGCAGGAAACAAGACAGGCTGCTGAATGAACACTTGGCTACACTCAGGGTCCAAGCATGCCAAAAAGCTGTCGAGACCTTTTTCAACAGTTCTCCTTATATACTGGAAGCAGATCACATCCCTAAGGCAACTACTGAGCTGCTCCAGTAAATTCCACCATGGAGTTGATTATCAATCTCATCATGGAGAATAACTATATCCAGTGCCAAGCCACTCAAAACCAGGCACAGCCAAGTTGACATATAACTTAGCTACCACAATGCTACTCTAATCTCATTTCACAGAGGCCCTGAAAGTTATTTACTTCAGAGAAATCACATTTCTGATGTTGTTGTTGCTGTTGTTAAGTGCCGTCGAGTCGTTTCCGACTCATAGCGACCCCACGCACAGCAGAACGAAACACTGCACGATCCCGCGCCAGCCCCACAATCCCTGCTATACTTGAGCCCATCATTGCAGCCACTGTGTCAATCCATCTCATTGAAGGCCTCCCCCTCTTTCATT
>NW_006921924.1:3669013-3669816 GCF_000298275.1 Orycteropus afer afer
TCTGGCTTCCTGGCTTTTAATTCCCTTTCTCCTGCTCTTCCCACTGGCTACTTTGGGCATCACTGAGTTGTCTCTCTTCACCTGTAACCCTGGGGATGACTGCTCTTCTGTCCAGGTTCCTGGCTTTTATCCTCTTTCTCCTGCTCTTCCGGCCTGCTGCTCTGGGCAGGCCTGAGTTGCCTCTCCTCACCTGATCCCTTCGGCTGACTGCTCTTCTCTCTGGCTTCCTGGCTTTTAATCCCCTTTCTCTGGCTCTTCCCGCTTGCTACTTCAGGCGTCCCTGAGTTGTCTCTCCTCCCCTGTAACCCTGTAATCACATTTCTGATAGATGTGAAAAACAGACTTTATACCCATGTTTTTCTTACTTTAATCCCATAGTTTTCTAATATGTCAGTCAGCTTCTGTGTCTAAAATTTTAGCATTTTCCTTAAGAATACTCTCTAAAATTGCATCATTATGATCAAATATGTATAATCAATACTTTGTAATTTGAATAGTAACCATGTTTAATTTGACCGTTTAATGAAAAAGCTAAATAGTGTCAGTGAAATATTAGTGGCTGGAACATCAGCAGTTCAGGGTACCAGGTCAACATATAAAAATCAGTTGGATTCCTCTACACCAACAGCGTCCTCTGATAAAGAAATAAGGAAAACAATACCATTTACAATAGCTACTAAAAAGTTAAAATATCTAGGAATAAACCTTACCAGAGACACAAAAGACCTATACAAAGAAAACTATAAAACACTGCTACAAGAGACAAGGTTGTTGTTGTTGTTGTTGTTATGTGCCGTCAAGTC
>NW_006921924.1:3671830-3677019 GCF_000298275.1 Orycteropus afer afer
GGAGGTAGAAGAGAAGCTAGATGACTGGGACCTTTTAAAAATTAAATTCTTAAGCACATCAAAAGACTTCATCAAAAGCATAAAAAGAGAACCTACAGATTGGGAGAAAATATTTGCCTATGGCACATCTGATAAAAGACTTATCTCCAAAATCTATAGAAAACATCAGTATTTCAACACCAAAAAGACAAATAACCCAATTCACAAATGGGCAAAAGACTTGAACAAACACTTCACCAAAGAAGATATACAGGCAGCCAACAAACACATGAGAAATTGCTCGTGATCATTAATCATTAGAGAGATGCAAATCAAGACAATGAGATATCATCTCACACCAGCAATAATAGCAAAGTTCAACAGGTCAGAAAATAACAAATGCTGGCGAGGTTGCAGAGATATTGGAACTCTTGTGCACTGCTGGTGGGATTGTAAAATGGTACAACCATTGTGGCAAATGATTTGGCATTTCCTTAAAAAACTGAAAATAGAAGTACCATTTAACCCAACAATTTCAATACTAGGAAAATATCCTAAAGAGGTGAGAAAAAGCGTACGGACAGACATATGTACACCTATGTTCATCACAGCACAATTCACTATAGCAAAGAGATGGAAACAACTTAAATGCCCATCAACGGATGAGTGGTAACCAAATTATGGTACATGCACACAATGGAATACTATGCTACATTAAAGAACAATGAGGGATATGCAAATCATGCCACAACATGGATGGACCTGGAGGACATTATGCTGAGTAAAATAAGTTAATTGCAGAAAGACAAGTACTGTATCAGCTCATTACTGTGAAAAGACAAAGAAGGGTTTGCTTGGGACATGGAACTCACTTTGTAGGTTACTGGGACAGGGAAGGAAGGGGAAGGATTAATTCCAGGCTAGATAGGGCCCACACGCTGATGTGGGTAAGGGTAGGGATATACAGAAAGGAACTGTGACCACCAGGATAACATTAGGAAATGGGAGGACACTGAATTGCGCACATAAGAGATAGACGACAGATGCTAAAACCAACCAATATATACACAATACTGCATTACCATTAACACCAAACACCAGGCTACAGATAAACACATAAACACCTGAGAGGATCAGATGGGGGTCAGTGAACAGGAGTATACTCTAGACCAAGGATAGATTCAGCTGAGGCTAATCTTGCACAGACACCAGTGATACAAAATACCTGCATTCCTTACAGAAACAACAGAAGACAGACACAGAGTAATCCCTCATAGACACCCAGACACTATGGGAGAGAGATCCAATAGATCTACCGTCTCAGGACCATAGTACTGGGGGACACCAGACTGGCATGGCACAACAAAATACATAAAAGCATTGCTTCACATCCTACATTAGTGAGTAGCGGCTGGGGTCTTAAAAGCTTTCAAGTGGCCATCTAATATGCAGCTAATGGTCTCCTAGCATCGGAAGTGAAGAAGAATGCAAAAAAAAAAAAAAGGGAGGTGGTAGCATTTGGAAGCAATCAGCCCTAGGACACGATGGCCCTCAAGACAAGAAGAACTAGATGGTGCCCAGCTACAGATGCCAACCACTCAGGACAGGATAAGATCTGGAGATCCTGGACAGAGTGGGAGGGAAAACATGGAACAAAATCCAAAAACTCAATATTGACTAGAATTACTGGTCAGAGGAAGTATACTAATACCTCTCTAATACTATGGCCCTGGAATGCATTCTGCACCTGGAATAAAATGCACCCCAGGGTCTGGCTCTCAGCCCAATAGTTAACGAGATGTACACACAGACCACTCAACCAAGGATGATGCACCCACATACTCTATGGTAATACATCCCTTAGAGCAATAGACCACGGGACACCAGAGGACCAACATTCAAATTGAGGAAATGCAGGACAAATAGGAGTGCATAAATTTGAGGAGCACAAGGGGAGGGTTAAAGGGTAGGGAGGGGAGGAGATTGGGTTAGGTTTGGACACAGTAAATAGGTAGTGAAACTAAATGTACATGTAACATTGAATGTAAAACAAGCTTTTAAAATAAAAGAAAATGAAAATCTTCACAACTTGACCAATAAGCACCATCATTATAAATGGAGACAAGATTGAAGTTGTAAAGGCTTTCATTTTACTTGGATCTACAGTCAACATCCATGGAAGCAGCAGTCTAGAAATCAGATGTCATTTTACACTGGGAAAATCTGCTGCAAAAGACCTCTGTAAAGTTTTAAGAATCAAAGATGTCACTTTGAAGACTAGGGTGAGCCTGACCCAAGCCATGGTATTTTCAATCACCTCATATGCATGTGAAAGCTGGACAATGAATAAAGGAGACCAAAAAAAAGTTGATGCCTTTGAACTGTAGTGTTGGTGAAGAATACTGAAAATACCATGGACTGCCAGAAGAACAAATCTGTCCTGGATGAAGTGCACATGGAATGCTTCTGAGAAGCGAGAATGGACAGACTTCATCTTACTTACTTTAGTTATGTTGTCAGAAGGGACCATTTCCTGGAGTAGGATATCATGCTTGCTAAAGTAGAGGGCCAATGACAAAGAGGAAGAGCTTCAGTGAGATGGACTGACACAATGACTGCAAGGATGGGTGAAGCACAGCAACATTGGTAAGGAAGGTGCAGGGCCAGGCAGTGCTTCATTCTGTCACTGTGAGTCAGAGCCTAACTGACGGCACCTAACAACAATAGAGGGGAGCTCTGGTGGTGTAGTGCCTAAGGCACTTGACTGCTAACCAGAAGGCTGGCGGTTCAAACCCACCAGCCATTTCTCAGAAGGAAGGCTGTGCAATCTACTTCTGTACTGATACTGCTTTGGAAACCCAAGAAGGGGTCGCTATGAGTTGGGTCCGACTCCAAGGTACATAACAACAAAACAACAATAGAGATTCTTTTAGAAATTCAAGATGTACAGTAGAATGGCTATTGGATATACTCAGTAAAAGAACCTGTTAATATTTTTTAAAAAAACATTTATTTATTTTTTCTCAGTTGTATCTGACATAGAAACACCAACCTTTTCTCTTTCCCCTACTCGCATAGACAATGTTCAATGGAACACACTTTGGTAAATTTTAGACTATATTCTTTTCTCTAATAATCTTTCTATTTGTCATATTCTTTGGCTCTTACTACTTTCTCTCCCTTTGGTATTATAAAGCTATGCCTTCAATAATCTCCCAATAATTACTATTGGGGGGGGGGTTAATATCCTTGGGTGGAGTTAACTGTATCAGTATGCTTCTGAATACAAATAGAAAAGATTTTCTCAAACTGACCTTAATAACAAAATGTGCTAAGTCAGATTTAAAAACAAGGAATAGTATATTAGGGTTCTGGTTTTCCTCCCCTCCCCCCTTTTTTTAAGTCTGAACTGCTTCAGGTGTTTTCTTCTCAGTTTCACAGCAAAATGGCTATAGAAGTTCTCTTTATTAGTCCAGACATGTCCTTTTCTTGGGAGTGAGCAAAGCATTCCAAGAAGCCCCTTAGCAGATTTCATTCATATGTCATTGGTCACATGAATATTCTTAAATGAATCACTGGCAAGAAGGATGCAGTCACCATGAGTGAATTGAGCTAAATTTTATTCATCCCCTAGAGCTTGAGATCAGGTTAACTTCCCTTGAAGGACATGACTATTGCTGAAGGGTCAATAACTATACAAAATCAGTTACGTATCTGTTGCATCATCTTAAAAAATGTTAGGAACCTCAAAGAAGGCATGTGTAGAACAATAGACCATGTTGACATAGAGAGACACATTGAAAAGTTAGGTGGAAGATTTAAGAGTCAAGATATCTAGAATCATTTGTCTGTTCTAATGTTAAAATGGTGTTTCCAAGTAAATCGTTAAAAATATATGAGCCTTAGTTCCCTTGCCTATTTAGGGATAATGTTACTTACATATCATTATTCAAACAGACATTGTGATGATAATATGAAGTAACAGATATAAAGCTCTTTGACATAGAAATACTACCTTATTTTAAAGGTTTTTAGGTATCTTTGAGAAAGAATATGCAACCATTTCATGTGGTAATCAGTACACTTAGATATAATCCATTAAATAGATGGTCAAAGAGGACTTTAAACTGTCACTGTTTTTTGTTTTTGTTTTGTAAACAACTTGGGTAGTTCTCTTCTGCATTGGATTAAAGGATGGAATGAGCAAAAAAAAATCTCAAGATCATTATTATTTATTTATTTAAACAAGCTTAAGACTTCTTGAAGATGATAACCTGTACTTTTGATGAGTTTGCAAGCAAGAGAGGGGCCTGAAATCTAGCAACTCAGTCAATATAATGCTTACAGTAACAGAAATGACAAAGTGTCAGTGATGACTGAGATGACAAATGACAACATGCATATTAATAAGCAGTAGACTACATTCCATCACTGTCCAATATTCTTAGCCATGTTGAAGGGCAACACAATCTTCAAATGTAGCCTATCACAAAGGAGGTGTGATTCTCACCAAACAACTTACATAACTTAGTAAGTCAGCAGAAAAGTGGCCAGGTTATACTGACCTTTGAAGAGGGGTGAATGACACCAGTATATTTTTCATAATCATCCTAAAGGTCAAAAATTATAACCCTTAAATTATTATATGCAGTCATGTCTACACATACCATCAGTCCAGGCCTTTCAACTCAATAGAACAATCAGTGAAATTAAAATCTCTGTCTGTTCTGTTTACCTACCAACCTATGTATATAGTTAGTTGACTGAATTGCTAGTTTGATTGATCAGTTCTGTTAAAGTAGTCAATCTAGTTCATATCTATGTGGTCTAGTATCATTAACCTAATTATGTGATGTATGTGTTATATGTATACACACATATATGCATGTAATACACATATAAGAAATTGCTAGATCTCAAATGTCCAAGAGTCTTTAAAAGCCATCTGACTTTATTTTCTCTTTACAGGATTTTTTCCTACATTTTATAGAGAAAGATTCCTTAAAGAAGTTTATTATGAATTTATAATGAATTTAAATAATGTAGAGACTTGAAAAACATACAACAGCCTGACAAAAAAAGCCCTGAGATGGACAGCCCAGTCCAAAAGCTTATTGTTCACCAGAGTGACAGGCACAGATTCCCTCTGGCAGTGCAGTAATTGCTGCAGTTGTCACTGCATGCTACATCCCTAACGCAATTCAACATAT
>NW_006921924.1:3681769-3687997 GCF_000298275.1 Orycteropus afer afer
AGTTGGGGTTTAGTCCACTTTTGTACCCTTCCCTTCAAAGCTCAGGGGTCCAAGATTATCTTCTGTGTCTGTGTTAATTGGTTTCCCTTTTCTTGTTGAAGAACATCTGTGCAGTCCTTCTGCCTAGTCCGCCATCTTGCTGGAACTCCCCAAATGCACTTTTTTGAACTAATCACATTAAGTACAGGTATATTAACTAAAACCTCAACTAGCTGTGCACCAAAGATACAACTTGCATATCAAAGAAGTGAAGAAGTGTTGGCTTCTCTGTATAATTATTTTCTTTAGCACAGTTAGAGGAGAATGTCATCTGTTTTAAGAAACCTTATTTACAACTAATTCAATTTAATTCAATAAGTATCATTCAACATGTATTCTGTGATAAAGCATGCAAATCTGTACATTTTTCTGATATATAGTGTGTACCCGGTAAATATTTGTTATTATTAATTTCTTGATTACAAAATTTAAAGGAAGAAATGAAAGAAAGAGAAAGGAAAAAATGCATAGTTATTTCAGTTTCAGAAGAACTTAAAAAAATGTCAAAGGGCAAAATAAAGCCATATGAAATTAAATAAAGCACACTGTATAATCTCATATTAAAAGTGGCATTAAAGGAAAAGAAAGGGGGAAGAGACTTGTGGGTGAGACTTTGTTGGAAATATTTCTTGAGGAATTTAATTTGGAATGGGACTTGAATGGGAAACACGATGGAAATCCCAGGCAAAGAATTCAGCAAAGGCACAGGTGCGGGAATGAACTTAATGTATAGTAGAAGGTCTACCCAACAACCCCTTCCTCCCCTTCCCAAGAGCCAAGAACTGGATGAAGAACTTAACACTCAGCTTGCAGCCTATGGAATGTTTTATGGTCATTGCCACAGGGATACTCAGAATTTATTATTTGGGATTTCAAGAAACATGTCTTCCAAGATATTAAACCAGCATATATTTCTGATTCATGTTCATGCATGCTCCCTTATAAACTTGCTAGTAGTACATCTAGAGAGAACTCTGTCCTATGTAGAGAAATGTAAGAGACAAAAGCTATATATCGAGATGAATTTGCAACTCCTTTAAGAGGCTGCTAATAGCCGTATATCAGAAATGTGAAGCTGGACCAGGCATGTATTATGTGAGGGTTGCTTTCCAAACAAAGAAGTATAAATTTACACTATGATTCAATTACCAGTTTCAATTTTTCTCATGTCTACTCATAATTCTCAATAAATAAATAAAGAATATTTAACAAAAAGTACACACACATTTACATACATACATGCATGGATATATTATACAGGTATCAATATGCATAAACTTTTGGTAGTTTTCATGTCAAAATTGTCCCTTGGGTAAAAATGGGAAGTGGCTGTGATGATGGGCTTAAGTGTAGCAACCATTCTGAGGATACCGTAGGACTGCGAAGTGTTTCTATTTGTTGTACATCAGGTCGCTGTGCATTGAAGCTGACTTGATAACACCTGACAACTACATAATGTGGATTGGAAACAAAAGTTAAGATATATACCTTATATAGTTGGTTACCATTTCCATATAGAAGCCACACAGTCCAATATCTCCTCTCTGCTTACAGCCCAGGCATACACCCCATTATTATATTATTTGACAGAGTCACAGGCCAGAGGGGTGGGTTTGTATATCATGTGGCTATGCTTTTGTTATTGTTGATAGTACTACGGTTATCCACCTGACCAAACTGTAACGATCTGATTTTTCCTTCAGGATATTTGGAATTGTGACACAGACATTAAATTAGTCAAAGGGGGTTGGATGCTGAAACTTGAGATATACATTCAAATAGAGATGGGCCAGAGATAGTGCTCACTGCAGCCTCAAACCAAAAGCAAGACCAAAATTAACAATCCTCTAGAGGAAGTATGTCTGCAGACAGATGGATGGATTGCATTGTTTTGTTGTTTGGTGCCGTTCGGTTGATTTCAACTTATAGGCCCTATGTATAACAGAACAAAAACCACCCGGTCCAGTGTCATCTTCACAATCTTGGCATGCTTTTGGCTATTGTTGCAGTCACGGTGTCACTCCATCTCATTGAGGGTCGTCTTCTTTTTTGCTGCCCTTCTACTTTACCAAGCATGATATCCTTCTCCAGGATCTAGTCCCTTCTGATGTGAGATGAAGTCTGGCCATTCTCACCTCTAATGAGCATTCTGGCTGTACTTTTTCCAAGACAGATTTGTTCATTCTTCTGGCAAAAAAAAAAACCCAAACCCATTGCCATCGAGTTGTATCCAACTCATAGCGACCCCTCCTTGAGTTTCTGAGGCAGTATCACTACGGAAGTAGATTGCTCACCCTTCCTTCCGAGGAGTGGCTGATGGGTTTGAACAGCCAGCCTTCTGGTTAGCAGTCAAATGCCTTAGGCAGTATTCTTTGCCAACACCAAAATTCAAAGGCATCAATTCTTCTGCAGTCTTCCTTATTCATTGTCCAGCTTTCACACACATATAAGGCTGTGGAAAAGACAATGGCTTGGGTCAGGCACACCTTAGTCTTTAAAGTGATATATTTGCTCTTTAATATTTTAAGGAGGCCTTTTGAAGAAGATTTGCCTAGTGCAATAATTTATTGGATTTCCTGACTGCTGCTTCCAAGTGCCTTGATTGTGGACCCAAGTAAAATAAAATCCTTGATAACGTCAATCTTTTCTCCATTTATCATGATGTTGCTTATTGGTCCATTTGGGAAGATATTTACTTTCTTTCTGATGAGCTGGAATCCATACTGGAGGTTTTATTTAGTCTTTGACCTTCATCAGTTATGTTCTTCAAGTCTTCTTCGCTTTCAGCAGGCAAGGTTGTGGCATCTGCACATCGCAAGTTGTTAACGAGTCTTTCTCCAATCCTGATGTCACATTCTTTTCATATAGTCCAGCTTCTTGGATTATTAGCTCAGCATAGATTGAATAAGTATGGTGAAAGTATATAAACCCTGTCACACATGTTTTCTGATTTGAAACCAGGCAGTATCCCCTTGTTCTGTTCAAACACCTGCCTCTTGGTCTATGTACAGGTTCCTCATAAGAACAATCTCAGTTTTGGAATTCCCATTCTTCACAGTGTTATACATAATTTGTTATGATCCATGCAGTCGAATGTGTTTGCCTTGTCAATAAAACACAGGTAAACATCTTTCTGGCATTCTTTGTTTTCACCCAAGATCCATTTGACATCAGCAATGATATCCCTTGTTCCACATCCTCTTCTGAATCTGGCTTGCATTTCTGGAAGTTCCCTGTTGATGTACTGCTGCAAGTGCTTTTGAATTATTTTCAGCAAAATTTTATTTGCATGTGATATTAATGACATTGTTTGATAATTTCCTCATTCTATTGGATCTACTTTCTTTCCAATGGGCACAAATATGCATCTCTTCTGGTCAGCTGGCCAGGCTAGCTGTCTTCCAAACTTCTTGGCATAAATGAGTGAGCGCTTCCACCACTGCATCTATTTGTTGAAACATCTCAATGGGTATTCCATCAATTTCTGGAGTCTTGTTTTCACCAATGCCTTCAGTAAAGGACTGATTTCTTCCTTCAGTACCATTGGTTCTTGATGATATGCTACCTTCTGAAATGGCTGAACATCAATGAAGTATTTTTGGTACAGTGACTCTGTGTATTCTTTCCATATTCTTTTGATGCTTCCTGCATCATTCAACATTTTGCCCATAGAATCCTTCCTTCAATATTGCAACTCGAGGCTTAAATTTTTTCTTGTTATTTCAGCTAGAGAAATGACAAGTGTTTTCTTCCCCTTTGATTTTCTAACTCCAGATCTTCACACATTTAAGTATTATAATACTTTACTTTGGCTTCTCAAGTCATTCTTTGTAATCTTCTGTTCAGCTGTTTTCTTTCTTCATTTCTTCCATTTGCTTTAGCTACTCTATGTTCAAGAGAAAGTTTCAGAGTCTCTTCTGACATCCATTTTGGTCTTCTCTTCCTTTCCTTACTTTTTAATGACCTTTTGCTTTCTTTATGCATGATGTTCTTTTTTCTTTTTTTCTGTCAGGCTTGTAGGGCTTGTTAAAACAAGAGATGCATGATATTCGTGATGTCATGCCACAACTTCTCTGGTCTTCAGTCAGTGGTATTAAATGTGTCAAATCTATTCTTCAGATGGTCTCTAAATTCAGGTGGGATATATTCACAGTTATTTTGGCTCTTGTGGACTTGTTTTAGTTTTCTCCAGCTTCAACTTGAACTTACATATGAGCAATTGATGGTCTGTCTGACAGTCAGCCCCTGGCCTTGTTCTGATTGATGATAGAGCTTCTCCAGAATCTCTTTCACAGAGGTATCCTATTTGGTTCTTGTGTATTCCATCAGGTAAGGTTCATGTGTACAATAATAGTTTATGTTTCTGAAAAAAGGGTGTTTGCAATTAGTAAGTCGTTGGTCTTGCAAAATTCTATAATGCAATCTCTGGCATCATTGCTATCACCAAGGCTATATTTTCCAGCTACTGATGCTTCCTCTTTTTTTCCAGTTTTCACATTTCAATCACCAGTGATTATCTATATATCTTGATTGCATATTTGGTCAATTTCAGACTGCAGACATTGATAAAGATCTTCAATTTCTTCATCTTTGGCTTTAGTGGTTGGGGCATAAATTTGAATAATAGTAGCATTAAGTGGTCTTCCTTGTAAGCATATGAATATTATCCTATCATTGACAGCCTTGTACTTCAGGATAGATCTTGAAATTTTTTTTTTCTGTGTCTATATTGAATGTACAGATACAGAAAAAAAAAAAGCACATAGAACATCATGAGACAGGCAGACTTAAAGAGACTATATTTGAAGTTTGGTTATAATTTCTGAAAAATGAATTTTGTTTCCATGTAATAACTTCCACTCTTCTAAACAAGCCTGAGCTTTTCTCTGCAATTACAGAGTTCCTCACCAGAGAATAGTTTTGAGCTTGCTTATATGTGCCTTCGAATTCTCACAATTACCTCAGAAATGAAAGTGTTTGCTTAGACACTGCTTGCTTAGAGGCAATAGGGCACTTACCTGTTGTATGAGGAAAAACCTATAATGGGTGTTGTAGACTCTCAAAAGATACTGGATGGATGGAACAAATGCTTACATTCTACATTTATGCAGTGGAAACATAAGTATTATGGCATCATACCACTTAATTATGGTATTATAATATTTAATTCCAACAGAAACCTACACTTATCAAAACTGATTTAAAGTGGCCAGATCATACAGAA
Organism: Orycteropus afer afer; assembly: GCF_000298275.1. NCBI lineage: Eukaryota > Metazoa > Chordata > Mammalia > Tubulidentata > Orycteropodidae > Orycteropus > Orycteropus afer. Next base: position 3,687,033 of record NW_006921924.1, read on the forward strand.
ATATCACATAATATATCAATTTGTATGAAAGCTATATTTTAGGAAAATTCTTAATCCATATATAACTGCTATAACAAGAATCTTTCTTCCTCTAAATAACTTTCAGCCATTGCTCACCAGAGAGAAAACAGCAAAAATAACATAAGCAACTATAATGTAGCCACTTTATGGACCAATGTATATTTTTATTTAATGTTTGTTGAATCAATGAAGTTCTTTTGAGTCCTAAATAACTTTTTTGGCAAATTACCACAAAGTTTGCATCTATATGTTTGCTCTCTTTTTCTGTTCCTAGTAATTGTTCCATTGGGAAAGAGGAGATGTATATTTAACGTCTATTCCTTCAGATACTTTTTAACTCCAGACTTAACCTTTCTAAAATTGGTGTGGACATAAGGTTTATGACCAATTCAACCCTATTAAATGCCATGCTGCAAAGAGAACAACCTCTCAAATTCCATTTGTGAAATTCTCCAATAACTACTAGATTCTAGGCTCTATCCATGGGTGTGGGGAGTCATTTTACATCACTGAGCCCTGCTTTATGTAGAATTATTTCTTTATGAAAGATTACTTCATAAAGAACATACTCTTAATATTTAGAAGACTGTACCTTCAGTGTACTACATTTACTCATGGGATGAAGCATGAACGGAGAGCACATTTGCGGCTCTCCTTCCTTTTTCAGAAAAATGTATCTTTCTTTTACTAAAGCACTGATGTGCAAAAAATGATCCTAATGTACAAAAAAATCAACCCCATTTCTCAATGAGTCTCCAGATCTCCCATTGAAGGATAATAGTCATAGTAATGGAAATGATAATAATAATAATAGACATCTAGTGAGGTTTTTATGGGCAGATCATCCTTCTTATGTAATGTCTGTCCTTTGTTCATGGAAATGTAATATCTCAGAATGATGTTTCTCTTCAGTGATTATGTCATCAATTCTCTGTAATCTAGAA
>NW_006921924.1:3688422-3697678 GCF_000298275.1 Orycteropus afer afer
GACCCCTCCTTGGGTTTCTGAGGCAGTATCACTATGGAAGTAGGATTGCCCAACCTTCCTTCCAAGGAGTGGCTGGTGGGTTTGAACCGCCAGTCTTCTGGTTAGCAGTCAAGTGCTTTAGCCACTATGTTACCAGAGCTCCTAAAAAAACTCTTAGGATTCCCCCTTTTCATGATGATGATGATGATGATGATGATGATAATTAAAACTATTAATATTTACTGATATTATTATAATAATGAAGATGATTATTTACTGAGTCTTTAATGCATTTTCTCTGTAAATTTTAATATAATCCTATAAGGGAGGTATTACTTCCCATTTGCAGAGGAGGACATTCAGACACAGAAAATGCCACATAGCTAGCAAGTGGCAGATAGGGAACTTAATTCCTAGGCTGATTGCCAGCCAGTTATGCTGCCTCCTGATTTGTGATCTGAGCTTTCTCATCCCTATGCCTCATGAAAGTCTGGTTGTTTTATGCCTCAGTCTGAACGTTTTCTGGTGAACTAATCCATGTCAGGAGGCTACTGGCTTATAATGGGTTAATAAGTAAGAAACCACCTGAGCTTTGATTAGAACTCTCAATTACTCATATTTCAGCTTCACAACAATAATGCCTTAAATTACTGAAGTCAAAACAATAGACATTTTAGTCACAGGCAAACTGATGGGGCAAGGGGGTTTTTCAGAGGCCCTCACATCATATAGAAGCAGCGATTTTTTTACTCCACTTACACATCAGATTAATCTAACCATTGCTCCACAGACTATCATCCTTAAAATAATATTGGTGGAATACTGATGAACCAAAACTAAAGTGATTAAACATTTAGTTTTGAATTTCTGTGATACTCCTTGCTCATTCCTGTGAGCACTGAAGGATTTAATTATTTTTTGTAATAAACAGACATACGTGCAAGAATTTTTATAAACATTCACAAGTCATTACATTCAGCTCAGTGATTCTCTCTAAATTTGTCCCCTCACAAAATGATTTCCTTTTTCCAAAGCCATTATGGAGCTTGAATCGAAAGGCTGTCATTAGACATTTTTTTCTAGTTCAAATAACACCATTTTCAGAAATACTTATGCCTTTAAGTGGAACTCAAAGCTATCCCTTTATTCTCCCACTGCATTTGCTTTATAAACTTGGCTCAAACCAACACCTTACCTATCATATAACCATGAGGACAGGGGCAAAAGAGCCCTCAGGGCTTCTTCTCAAAGTTACTATAGATCTCTGCTCAAATACCTCCCACATAACAAAATAGAAATCCCAAAACTTGTACACTGTTCATCAATCCTCTACTTCTCCCCTCATCCTCCTGAGATAGCCTTGCTCTTCTTTGTAGACCAAACAGGCTGTTTATACTCTGTTCTCTATCCATCACACCTACTATAAATGAGTTACACCTACATAATTCCTGTCTCCTTCCTTCCCCCTTCTCTCTTTCCTTCACTTGTAAAGAAGAGGTGGTCATCTTGTTTTTCAAGGTAAGTTTAACCTCCTTGATTAAATCTACTTAGTCTCTTCCAATATATTTTCTATTGATTACCATTTTCTCTCTCTTGCTCCTACTCCACTTCTTTCTGTCATCATATGAATGAACTCAATAGTTTATATTTAAACAACTGTAGGAGAAAAAACCCTCCATGATAACATTATTCTTTTTAGCCTTTAATCACTCAAGTTCCTTTCCATTTAGAACAATGGTTCTCAAACTTGGACATGCACTGAGATAGCCTGCATTGCTTGTTAAAAGCCAGATACCTGGTGTTCTACCCCAGAGTTTTTCATTCACTAGATCTGTGGTAGAACCCAAAAAATTATATTGCTAACAAATTCCTAAATGATTCTGATGCTGCTGGTCTGGGATTCATACTTTAAGAACCACTGGTCTAGGCAAGTTCTTTTATCTTCCATTTATTTAAAACTGCCACACGGTTTCTTCTATCCCCATCAACCAACTGAAAGTACTCTTGCCAAAGTTGCCCATGACTGCCTGTTCTCCAAACCCAAGAGATGCTTTATAAACCTTATTTCATTTGACCACTCTTCAGCATCTGACAAGGATCCCACTGCCATTGAGTCGATTCTGACTCATAGGACCCCCAAAGTGTTTCCAAGGCTTTACATCTTTACAGAAGTAGATTGTCTCATCTTCCTCTGATGGAGCATCTGGTGGGTTTGGACTGTCAACCTCCTAAATAGTTCGTCCCTTTTTATAAAACTCTATTCTCTTTTAGTCATAGGACAGCACATGTACAATTCTCAAGGGAGGGGTAGAGTTACTTAAATGTCTCATTGTAAATTAGCGTGCAGAAGTAATACAAAATTAATACTGAAATATTTCCCTTTTAAGTGTCTATACTAGTCAACAGTGTGCTAACTGTTGCAAATATAATACGAGCAAATTAAACAGAATATTCGACTTCAAGCTCACCATCTATTAGAAAAGATAAGGCAAATATATGGTCTGGACTGGTTCTGAGAGGGCTTTTTGGTTCACTGGAAACATTCTCACCTTCCATGAGAGACCTGGGCTCAATCCCTAGCCAATGAACTTCATGTGTAGCCACTAGCCATCTGAGAGCAGAGGCTTGTGTGTTGCTATGAAGTGGAGCATATTTTAGCAGAGGTCCCATTGCAGACTGAGATGGACTAGGAGATCCAAAAATCAGCCAGTGAAAATCCTATGGATCACAAGGGTCCAATCTACAACTGATGGTGGTGATGGCACAACAGCTGGCACCATGTTATTCTGTGATGAATGGGATTGTCATGAGTCAGTGGCCAACTCACCAGCAGCTAAGAACAACAACAGATTGATTCTAGACTGTAAATTGTAAGGCCAGCAACAAAGGCAAGAGTCTTTTCGGTCTGGAGGACAGTGTGGCCACCTGAGTCTGAATATCTCCAAGTCCTTCTATCCTCCTAAAGCATCACAATACCAACAAGAAGAGCAAATAAAACCTCATCTATCTCACAATCTCAGGATTTTTAGAAAACAGAGCATACCATGAACTTCAAATTACCTTTGAAAAATACGTACAATTTCAAGAGAGCTTCTGCTGTGACTGCAATCATGAGTGTGGAAAACAGGGAAGAAGGGATATGGGATTTTATGATAAAGAGGCAGAAGAGTGGAAGAGTTATATGAAGCACAGAAAAATTCATCTGCAGAAAGAGAAAGCCCAATGCTAAATGACTAATTACTAAACACAAGTCTGAGACTTGGTAGCTCAAAGCACCAGATACAAGAAAGGAACTTGAAAGTATAGTGAGTAACACTTTAAGTAGCATTATGAGGAAAGTTTTGTTCTGAAGTAGGAGCTACAGGTTAGAGTGGTACCCTAAGGAAGCATAGCAGTGAAAGGAAATAAAGAAGGAAGAGGAGAAATTTGAGGACCCTGAAAATATATCAACATTTCCTTCACTATCACCACTACATTATCCATTTTTTAAAAAACCTGCTGCTCACTAAACTGACTGGAGAGAGTAGGCTTCAATTAGAATCCCTGTCCATGATATGACTAGGAATAACACACACACACACACACACACAGATATTTTCTATATAAAGCAACTAGAAAAATATACTATGTAATGTGAATAAATTTTTTTTCAGAAGATAAAAAGCACCATCCTCAAACAAGCCCAAAGGGGGGGGGGAAGTACCACGCAATGCCAAACTAAAGAACGTATCTTCCTAAGCATGTTGATACCGATCTAATCATTAGAAATTAAAAATAGGAGCAGAAACTGTTGGAAAAGGAAAGAATGCAAAGTTGAATTCAGGAAAAAGTACTAAACTAGACAAATAAATACATTTTAAAATGCTAAAAGCCACATCCACAGTGAAGATACAACAAAAATACATATCTATACACCGAATCTTTGCACACAATAACCACTTATATAAACCAGAAAGTACAGGTGATGCATGTAGAAATAGGTAGAGATATTAATAATAGGAGACATTAACATACCACTGTCAATATAACATTGAATAAGTGACAAAACACAAGTAATGCTATAGGAAATAATAACTAATATAATAGAACTTACAGATAGAGTCAAAACACTACAATCTAATAATCAAAATACAAAACAGTACAATCTAATAATAGAAATGCTTACAGAACATCTCATATTTAATAAAATATGGGACATCAAAGAAAATACAGGAAATGTCCTAAGAGAAGTATTATAAATATTTTCTTATTGCAATGTGACCAATCTGGAAATTAAAAATAAAATATCAAAAAAACCCTGAAAATCTTTCATCTGAAAATTAAGAACTATTAGAAAATTTTTGAAGGAAAGAGGAAATGACAAGAAAATTGTAAAATTCCTCAAAAGTAATAAATGTTATTTGATAGTATACTATGAAAAGTTAATAAACCTAAAAGGAACGAAATAAAAAATGGTATGTAGGTAATAAGTCAATAATAAAGATCTAATAGAATTTTAGAAAATATTCAATTAACCTAAAATAATACAGGAAAAAAGGGAAAAAGAAAGAAAGAAAGGATGGCTCATGTGGGAAACAAACAAGATACCAGTGGGCTAAATCATCCCAGAAAGCTAGATATTTTTAGAGAGGACACACAGACAAAGCCCATCTATGTGCTTTCTACAAGAAATTCATTTAAAAAAAAAAAAGATACAAAGATGTTAAAATAAAAAGAAACGGAAAAATACCTCAAACACCACTTTTACTGGGTAAACAACCTTAGCAGAACTAAGTCTGTCATTATGTACTTCTTGATAAAATATACTATAAATTAAATAGCATCACCTAAGCAGTATTTTTTGCCAAAAAATAAAATAATAAAAAAAGCTTTTAACCTGATTGTAATCAAACTTCCAGATTTATCTTGCAGTTTATAAATAGAGAGAACAGAGTTTTATTTATTTATTTGTTTGTTTGTTTGTTTGTTTAAAAAAGCCATGTGGAAACACTCAAATCCAGAAATTGGGACAGTCTACAGAACAACTGATCTGGTCGCATTTAAAAGGATGAATGTAATGAGAAAAAAATGGGGAGGGGGCTGTTTCAAATGAAAAGTAGTTATACACATAACCAAGTGCAATTCACGTATGTTGATTGGATCCTGGTTCCCACCTCACTCCCCCAAAAGGAAACTCAGGATATTGTTTTAGGACAATGTGGAAAAATGGAAAGAGACTGAATAGTAGATGATATCATGAAAATACTGTTCATTTTTTTTGGTGTGATGACACTATTATACTTATATAGAAGAATGTCTTTATCCTTAGGAGATCCATGTTAAAATATTTATGGGGGGAGAAGGAAGGAGAGAGCAAGTATGAAATGTGTCAAAATGTTGACAGCTGTTGAATGTGAATATAACATTACATATACCATTCCTTAACATATGGTGTACAATTGTGAATTATACTCATCTTTAACTTTTCTCTGCATAATTCTTTAAATAAAAAATTACAAAAAGGAAAATATATAGAGAGTAGCATAGACACTAGCATATCATTTATCCAGGAGCTCTGATGGTGTAGTGCCTAAGGCATTTGACTGCTAACCAGAAGGCTGGTTGTTCAAACCCACCAGCCACTCCTCGGAAGGAAGGTTGGGCAATCTACTTCCGTAGTGATACTGCCTCGGAAACCCAAGGAGGGGTCGCTATGAGTTTGTTCCAACTCAATGGCACATAACAATGACAACAACAATATCATTTATGTAAATATTAAATATACAAAATGATGTTATCCATTATTTATACATCCATTGATCATATAGGATAATATAACAGGTCAATTTCAGTTCTGTTGCAACTACCTTTGGCGAAGAGTATGAGGATGATGGTGCTGAGGGTTTAATGTTTTGTTTTGTTTTGTTTTTTAACCAAAAGCAGAGGGACAGAATTAGACTGAGATAATATGGAAAAATATTTTTTTATTAAATTTAGGTTGCCATTGCATGGGCTTGTTGTAATATATATTTTCAGTGTTAAATTATTTCATAATAAATATTTTGCATAAATGTCTCAAAAACATAGGAGTTACTGAATATTTATTTTGATTTTTGCTATAATGAAGAACAGTACTAGACTAATAAAATAATTACCCAGAAGTAAGAGAGGAAGAGAGAAAGAGAAATTTAGATGAAATAATCAAACAATTATTCTACACTGGTGATACTTCCTGAATATTTGGTCTGAAAGAAAATTATCATTCTAGGAAACTAGTGGGAGCTCTGGTGGCATAGTGGATAAGGCACTTGACTGCTAACTGGAAGGTCAGTGGTTCAAACCCACCAGCTGCTCCATGGAAGGATATATTCAATACTCAATCTTTAGTGATCGGACTGGTGGTTGAAATTTCAAGCCTGAAAAAAAAAATCATTATGTGATTAAAGTTTTATTACGTAATTCCAGACTCATGAAACTATGACATTTTCTTCCTCTGATGACAATTTCTAGACAAAATCACTTTGAAATGACCTGCTTCACAGTATAGTGTACTTCTAGCACCTCCGCTCTGCTAATTAGCCCATCACATGTATTTGGAAGAGGGTTTTAACCTTTCTTTCATGTGGTAATGCTGCTAAAACTGGCAGAATAAAGTATTTTAGACAAGAAATTACTCTGCCAGCCCAGTCAGTTTCTGTGCTATAGTAGCTGAAGTTTAAAACCCGTTAAGCTTTAAAATGCACACTTATGGAATTATACAATTAAGACTGAAGCCATTCATATCTTCAACATATTATTTTTTCATTAATATGCATTATTTCAAATCCTAGAAGTGAAATAAGATTATCCCATCACACTAAAATGATACCTAAGTACATACATCATAGTTAAGAGTAGATGTTTTATTATATATAGGAATACACTCTTCACCTATGTTAGGAAATCAAGATGTAGCAAATTGATCAATGCAACCTTACTTCCTCCCCCCTTTCATGCCCCCAAGAGATCTCAATCCTTTATTTTTTCCAGCATGTAGCACTCTTTAAGGTCCCTTGCAGAATCTGAGAGGATTTGAGTGTGTGAGTTAGATGTTTCTATTACCAACTACATGTTCAGTGAAGTCCCACTGTTAGCTTGAAATGAATTATGGTGGTAGTAAGGCATTTGACTGCTAACCAGAAGGCTGGCGGTTCAAACCTACCACCCACTTCTTGGAAGGAAGGTTGGGCAATCTAATTCTGTAGTGATACCACCTCGGAAACCCAAGGATGGGTCACAATGAGTCAGATCTGACTCGATGGAGATGGGTTTGGGTTTTGGTTTATGTACACCATAGAATTGGTAAACACTATAAATTAGAGCTTTTAGCCCCAAGACTGCCATTTGTTAAAAATTTACCAGCACACTACTGGTAAATTCACTGCTGGCTGAGATGGTGAGAGATGTACACAAACACCTCTCTGGAGCCAGTGTGAGCTAGCTCTGGCACACCACTAGAATGCACTCATCTCAGACCCTTCTCTCAAATTCTGTAAGGGATTTTAGTGCTACATGCTGGAACAAGTAGAGGAGAGAGATTTGTCTTTTCTAACTGTTGGGGCAGGGAAGAGTGAAGGAGGACAAGGCCGCTTGGATCCCTGTGCTGTATCTTGATTCCTTAACATAGGCTAAGAATGTATTCCTGTATATAATGAAATACTAGCTCTTAACTCTCATGCATGTACTTAGGTATCATTTTAGTATGATAAAATAATCTTGCTTCAACTCTTCTCGGAATTGGGATAGTGCATATTAGTGAAAAAATAACATTAAAAATATTAGATTAATGGCTTCAGTCTTAAATGGATAATTCCATAAGTGTGTATTTTAAAGCCTAACAGGTTTTAAACTTCAGGTAGTATAGCACAGAAACTGACTGGGCTGGCAGAGTAATTTCTTGTCTAAAATACGTTATTCTGCCAGTTTTTGCAGCATTACCACATGACAGAAATACATGTGATGGGCTAATTAGCAGAGCGGAGGTGCTGGAAGTACACTGCATTGGGAAGCAGGTCTTTTCAAAGTGATTTTGTCTAGAAATTGTCATCAGAGGAAGAAAATGTCATAGTTTCATGAGTCTGGAATTACATAATAAAACTTTAATCACATATAATCACATCATGATCTTTTTTTTTCAGGCTTGAAATTTCAACCACCAGTCTGATCGCTAAAGATTGGGTATTGAATATACATTGTTTCTGGGCAAATATGCCACAATTTATAAGCATATGTAACAGAAACTTTCTACCTACTGAAAGTCAATGAAAAAAAAAAAAAGAAAATTGGAGAATCCGGTCCTGCAGTATATTTAAAATGTACCTGTATAAAACAATTTTCCAAATTATAAAACAGGAATATTCTATAATTAGTAAAAATTTACAAATCTTGCATAGTTCTGAATTACATGCTTGCCCTATCAAGTATTATGAATGGAATAGTTGAGATAAGAATAAGGCAAAAACAAAAAAGTACTTTTAGATTTCCCAATGATAGTTCCTATTTCAGTAATAAGACCTGAATTCATATATTTATGATAAATTTGTTAATTCAGTAGTAATAATATTGCTCAGAAACATTATGCTCTGGTTAATGGAATGTGTGGATAGCTATAACAAGCTTTGGGGGTCATGTGTGAAACAGTTGAACAATGTAACATTCACAATATGTTTTTCTCACAACATATCACAGATTGAGATTTCTAGGAAGCACACTCTGAGGCAGAATTTAGTGTTCAGGATGTTTATTGGTCAGTACTCTTAGGATCAACATCTATGGAAAGGAGAGGGATAAAGGAGGTTATACAGAAGGAGAAATTGAACTGTGATACAATCCCAAGTAAGGCTTCAACCAACCCTTGTGGGAAGCTCCAGAGTCGGAAGGGTCCTTCAGATTTACGCTGAATATGACCAAAAGGGTTGGACCTCTGTCACCACGCTGATCAGTAATTGGATGTGAGCTACCACAAGTAAGGGCACCTTGGATGAGACTTTCTTTCCTCAGAGACAATCCCCCACAAGGGCTGACATCTGAGGGCCAAGAGGTGACAGGCTAATTTTGTCATTCCAAAAGGGAGATGTGAATGAACATTATAGCTCTCTCACGAAATTAAAAAGTGGCCACACTACCAATGAACAAAAAAGGTTTTACTTCACAGTTTCAGAGAGGTATACATTTAAAACTTCATCCTTCCACACCCATTTGTCTACTACTTTCTTCCTATTTCAGTGCCATTAGATTAAAGTATGGGAGCTCTGGTGCC
>NW_006921924.1:3698259-3711864 GCF_000298275.1 Orycteropus afer afer
AGAGTGGCTGGGGGATTTGAACTGCCAACCTTCTGGTTAGCAGTCAAATGCCTTAGGCACTGTGCCACCATCCTTAATATTTAAGTGTTTACTCTTGATACACTGTTTATATTTTCATTGCTTCCTATTTCAAAGTTTTTCTGCTTTTCATGAGAAGGCTAAACAAAGAGGAGTGCAAGGTACTCTCAGTAGACAATAAAGTATATAGTAACCTGTAAACCTAGACACAGAAAAATCTTTTTGTTTCTATTTTCATCCCAAAGACAGGGCAAAAGAGCATTCTAGCCATTGTGTGTATGCTCCTGTGCTGTGATGGGATGTCACTGCAGAAGTAAGCCCAGTGGGATAAGTTAGTGTGTAATAAAAAAACTTGTAAGCCCTTTTACAACATATTTTGCAGGGGATAACCACATCCCTGAAGCAGTCCAGCATCAATTATAGCACATGCTTTCAGATATTTCTATTCTGTAATTCTGGGAAAGAGATAATATGTGTTACCTTTTTGTTTTCTCATGCTTCCTCTTTATTTTACATGCTGCTCTCATCTTTTATTTCTACTTGAATTGCAGTGTGAAGGAAAAGGGACAGAGTGCAGTATTAAACTGACCTTTACTTGCTTTTATCCAACAACTCTCAACAGACTGCATCACGTTAACTTCCTTTCTCTTCTCAGAGAGGACATACAGTCTTATGTAAAATAGAATCCCAGCGCATCTCCTCCAAACCCCAAGACCCCATCATTCTCTTTGTCCTTAGCCAGCTTGATATTTCTTCCTGGATAATCACTGACAGTGGAAGGTTTCTTTCTTTACTTGTCTTTTGTCTGTATCCTCCAGCAGAATGTTAAATCCCTCAGAAGGACTTGATTTCTTTTGTGTCTAACTGTTTCCTCAGTTCTGGCACATAGGATGAATTAAATAAATAGATAGAATATGATTTGTGTACATTTTCCCTAGTTATGTCACTGCCTTCTTCAAGACTTAAGATATTCTGATTTTATGAATCTATATTATGGTCAACTAACAATCTTACAGTGTAGAAAGTATTTTAGCCACTAACTAACTAACTAACCAACCAATGAACTAACTAAATATATACATATATATATATATGGTAATGGGAGCTCTGGTAGCATAGTGGCTAAGGCATTTGACTACTAACCAGAAGGCTGGTAGTTCAAACCCACCAGTCACTCCTCAGAAGGCAGGTTGGGCAATCTACTTCTGTAGAGATATCACCTCGGAAACCCAAGAAGGGGTTGCTATGAGTCGAATTGACTAGATGGCAGTGAGTTTGCTTTTTTATATATAATAAAATTTTTAGGGAAAAAAAAGAAAAGGATAAAGATTTCCAACTATGTCAGAACTCTGGGAACGCCCTCTCTTGCTCAGTGCTATCTTAAAGACAGGCTGCTGGTTCCTGAGGGACCATAGCAGACTTTATTCACAAATTATTCTATGTGTCTTTTCTAACCCATCTTGGGACTCTCTAAAGAATTTAAGTAAGGCATTTATCTCAATTTGGCCTATCTCAGAGCTCATGCAGGCCAGAGGGGAGGTAGGCAATATCTGAAGGCTGTAATCACCTATAGGTACCTAGAACTAAAGAGTGCAATTAAAGCACACAAGAAAGTACTTTTCAGGACTGGAAAGGGAAGCCAGGGAGTTCCTTTGAGAAATTGAGACATTCAAAAATAGCCCTGGTGGCACAGTGATTAAGGACTTTGCTGCTAACCAAAAGGTCAGCACTCTGTATATTAAAAATTCTGAAAGTCACATACATGCCCAGGGCAAGATGTATGCTCAGGAAAAGCCTAAGAAGACATTACACTGTCCTCATTGCTGATCCCAAGGCTCAGCTGAGATCTAGATAAGTGATTAAGAAATGCCCCATCACAGAGCCAATCTGTAAAGACTAGGGAGGTTACTGGTTGCTGTTGTTGTTACTGTTGTTTTTCCAACCCAGGCATTCAAGCAAAATGCTAGCTGAACACAAGCTACAGAATAGAAACTGCAGTGTCCACACACAACCAGGAAGGCAGTCTTTGAAAAAAGTTAAGGGAAGTCACTAAAGAAATGAACCACTATAGCCTTCAACAATTAAAACAAAACCCATTAAAACTAGGGGGGTGGATATATCATTTCTAGAGTAGGCTCACCACATTATTGCATTCAAATGTCCTGCTTTCAACAAAAAATAGCACGGCGTACAAACAAATGGAAAAGGATGACTCATTCAAAAGAACAAAATAGAATAACACTAACCTTCCCTATAGAAGTGAAGAAATTACTATTACTAGACAATAAATTTAAAACAGCAGTATTAAAAATACAAAGAACTAAAGGAAACACAAAAAATGAAATGAAATTTGAAAAATGATATAGGAACAAAATGAGAATATCAATAAAGACATGTATTTAATGTTCAAGAAATTCAACAAACTCTGTGATACACCCAATGAGATCCACAGCAAGAAGCATAATAATCAAACTATATATTAAAAAAAAAAAAAGATGGAGATATAATCTTGAAATCAGCAGGACAGAAGTGATTCATCATATACAAAGGATCCTCAGCAAGAAACATTTATTTCTCTTCAGAAACACTGGAGGGAAAAAGACAGTGGACCGACATATTTAAAGTGTTAAAAGTAAAGAACTGTCAACCAAGAATTCTATATCTGGAAAAACAGTCCTTCAAAAATGAGGGTGCAAAAGACCAGGTTTACTGATCTGATAGAGACTGGTGAACCCCCAGGACTACGGCCCCTAGTCATCTTTTGGGCCTAGAATTGAACTCACTCCCTTGGCTTCTAGCCAAATGATAGACAGGAGTATAAAGTGAACATTTACACCAGACAGGTACACTCCTTAGAACAATCAACCATCGGAGAACAGAAGGGCAGTATTTGCACAGGAAGATAGCTCAGAGGGCAAGAATGTATAGGAAAGAAGGACACAGGGAAAAGGAAACCACAGGGAAGAAGTAGGAAGAGAGCTGGTACATTGTGGGGATTAAAACCAATGTTACAAAACAAAAAGTGTATGAACTGTTGAATGGAAAATGAGCTTGCTCTGTAAACTTCCACCCAAATCACAACATAAAGTTAAAAGAAAGAAAGAAACATGGTGAAATAAGACATTCTCAGGAAAACAAAAACAGAGGGAATTCGTTACCCCTAGACCTACCTGCAAGGAGCTCTGTTGGTGTAGTGGGGAAGCACTTGGCTGCTAAACAGAAGGTCAGCAGTTCAATCCCACCAGCTGCTCCACGGGAGGAAGATGAGGCAATCTACTTCCATAAAGATTTATATCTTTGGAAACCCAGTGGGGGCTTCTATAAGTCAGAATTGACTCGATGGCAGTGGGTAGACCTACCTGCAAAAAAATTATAAAGAGAGTCTTTTAGGTTGAAATAAAAGGATACAAGACAGTAAATTGAAGCTTTATGAAGAAGTAAAGATCTTCAGTAAAGGTAATTTTATGGACCAATACAAAGGATTATATTATTATAGTTTTGGTTTTTAAGTACACTTGTGTCCTACATGATTTTAAAAATAAATGCATAAAAAAGTTATAAATTTATGTTTTGGGCACACAATGTATAAAGATGTAATTTTTTATGACAACATAATAAATGGAGGGAATATCTATATAGAAGCAGAATTCTTGTATGTCATTGAAGTTAATTTGGTATAAATTCAAACTAAATTATTATAAATATAAGATATTAACTATAATCCCCATAGTAATCACAAAGAAAATATCTAAAAAAAAATACAAACCAAAGGAAACAAAAAATACATAGAGAGAGTATTTTCTAAGTGCCAGGTCCATAAACTACTATTATATGCACTTTTTTTCATCTAATACACAACATTATAATGGTAGGTAGGCCCCCACGGCAAGAACATGCATGACTACTAACCTAAAAAGTTGGCAGTTAGAATCTACCAGTGGTGCAGCAAAGCAAAAATCTAGCGATCTGCTTCTATAAAGATTACAGCCAAGAAAACCCTATGGGGCAGTTCCACTCTGTGACACATGTGGTCACCACTGATGGGAATAGACTCCAAGGCATCAGAATTGTATGTGTACCTATATATGTGTGTACACACACACACACACACTGAGGCTTCATGAGTTTAGACCAATTGCGTAGTTTCAGATCTGTGGTTTGAATTTCAGGATCCTGTCTTAGTTCTCTAGTGCTGCTGTTACAGACGTATCACAAGTGGATGGCTTTTACAAACAGGAGTTTATTCTCTTACAGTTTGTTGTTGTTGTTGTTATATGCTGTCAAGTCGGACCCTCCTTGGGTTTCCGAGGCGGTATCACTACGGAAGTAAATTGTCCAACCTTCCTTCCGAGGAGTGGCTGGTGGGTTTGAACCAGCAGCCTTCTGGTTAGCAGTCAAGTGCCTTAGGCTAGAAGTCCAAGTTCAAAGTGCTGGGTCTAGGAGCTGAGTGAAGGTCCCTAGATCTTGGGCTTCAGCTCTGCTTCCTATTCCAAGCCCCCTAGAGCTGGAGGCTTTTTCTGAGTCACACAGCTGCTGGCTGCTGAGGCTAACAAACCCAAGGTAAAACGGCACAGTCCCAAGATTAGTAGACAACGAGGCAGACTACCAGTTCAAGTTCAGGAATTACACCAAGATATGCAGACAACATGGCAGAACACTGGTTCAAGTCCAGGAACAATCACAAGATTGGCAGGCAGCATGGATCCAAACACACCAAAAAGCTAGAGACCTTTCTCAAAGCTTCTCCTTATGTACTGGAAGTTGGCCACACCCTGAAGGCAGCTACTTAGCTGCTAACAGCCGATTCCACTATGGAATTGATTACCAACCTCATCATGGGGATTAACTACATCCAGCTACTCAGCCACTCAAAACTACAGCCCAGCCAGGTTGACACACAACCTTAACTACCACAGTACCTAAATCCACTACTAAGGAGCTCTGATGGGTAATGGTTAAAGCATTGGCTATTCACCAAAAGGTCAATGGTTCAAACCCACCAACTACTCTTTAGTAGAAAGATTAAACAGTTGGCTTCCATAAAGATTTATAGCCTTGGAAACCCCATGGGGGTCGCTTTGAATAAGAATTGACTTGATGGCAGTGAATTTGAGTTAAATCCAAAACTGACAAAATATTATGATTAGACTATATTTTAGCCTCTGATACACATTTGTTCTTTTTAGCTAGGTAATTGTTAGCTACTTTTAGGACCCTACTGGGCTTTTTTAGTTTGGCATCCTGCATTTCTCAGTATGCTATTTGCCATCAAGTATGTCCTTTCACCTTTGGACATTTTGGATTATTAGAAGTTACAGTATTCAAATAGATGTAGGAAGAAAGACACTGATGAGAGTTGGAGAAAATGGCTTTGGCTATGTCAGAAAGTAGACCCCATGTAAAAATAAAGGAACTACCAGGCTTTCTTGTATGTAGAATAAGATCTAAGTCTCAAAGACAGAGTTGTACAATTGGAGGGGATTGGAGGCTTTTCCTGTCTCCTCCCTTACAGACCTTTTTTGTTCTCTTCACCGGTCTAAGTATGAGCTGGCCAAAATATTCTCATTAAGATCCTCATCCATGTTCTAATTAGGAGAATTTTTTATCAGTGACTTATAATTGTGGACAATTTGTTTTTAAATTTCAACATTATTGAACATTTGCTTCTCCTTTAGATGGCTTCATGAAACTTTCAGTAGGAAAGTATGAAACAGAATATTAAGAGCAACCGATGAATCACCACAGAACATGTCAGTTCAAATCACCAAATGAAAATAAGCACAGCCTAATGATGTTGCCTATTGTTGATGGTTTTTAACTGATTGGTAATTGTCTTATTTATCTAGTGTTGCTACAACAGAAATACTGCAAATGGACGGCTTCACCAAACAAATTTAATTTCTCACAGTTTAGGAGACTAGAAGTCCAAATCCAGGAGGCTGGCTCTAGGCCAAAGCTTTCTTTGTCAGCTCTGGAGAAAGGTCCTTATCCCCTTTACCATCTGCTATAGGGTGATCTTAATGTGGTGGCAGCTCTCTTTCACCATCTTTACTTCTCCAATCTGCTCTTTTTATCTCTTGTAAAAGATTAACTCAAGACACATCCTACATTAATCTTGGCTCATTGCCATAACAGAAAACTCATTCTCAAATGAGATTATAACTACAGGTATGTTGTTCTTGTTGTCGTTAGGTACCACTAAGGTGATTCTGACTCACAGTGACACTATGTTCAACAGAATGAAACACTGTCTGGTTTTGAACCATCTACACAGTCCTTGCAATGTTTGAGCCCATTCTCATAGTCACTGAGTCAGTCCAACTAATTCAGGATTTTCCTCTTTTTCACAGACTTTACCAAGTGTGATGGCCACAGGGACCTAGGACTGGACTAGGAGGGATGTTCTGGTTATCTAGTGCCACTCTGACAAGGTTATACCACAAATGGGATGCTTTAACAAACAGGAGTTTATTCTCTTACATTTGGAGGCTTTAAGTCCAAATTCAAAGTGCCAGGCTCTAGGGGCTGGGAGAAAGCCCCTCAGCCTTGGGCCTCAGCTTTGCCTTCTGCTCCCGGCCCACTGAAGCTGGAGGCTTTTCTTCACTCAGACAGCTGCTGGCTGCTGAGGCTGACAAACCCAAGGTTGACAAGTAAAAAGGCACAGTCCTGATGTTACCAAACAACCTCACAGGCCACTAATTCAAGTCTACTGACAGTCTCAAGATCAGCTGAGAATGGCACGCTGCTGAACAATGACTCAGCTACATGCAGGGTTCAAGCGTGCCATAAAACTAGAGACCATTCCCAAAGCTGCTTCTTTCATACAGGAAGCAAACCACATCCCTAAAACAGCTACTCAGCTGCTTGTGGTAGATTCCCACCATGGAGTTGATTGCCAGTCTCATCATGGGGAATAGCTACCACCAGCTGCCCAGCCCCTCAACCAGGCCCAACCAAGTTGACACACAACCTTAACTACCACAAGGGACTTAGGGCTGGTCCGTGCTGATAACATGTCCAAAGTACATGAGATGTAGTCTCACTATTCTTACTTCTAAGGAACATTCTGGCTATATTTCCTCCAAGACAGATTTTTTTCATTCTTCTAGCAGTATATGGCATATTCAATATTCTTCAGCAACACCATACTTCAAAGGAATCAACTATTCTTTGGTTTTCCTTACTCATTGCCCAGCTTTGCAGCTTTCTTTGCATATGAACTGAATGAAAATGTCATGGCTTTGCTCAGGCATACCTTTCTCTTTAAAGTGTCATCATTGCTCCTTAACACTTTAAAGAGGTCTTTTGCAGCAGAGATTATCATTCATAACACATATCTTGTGTGGGGCACAACTCAATCCATAACAGTCAACACTTTGGCCCCAAAAACTTCATGTCCTTGCCACATGCAAAACATATTCACCTTATCACATCATCCCAAACGTCTTAGGTCAACTCAAAGTCCAATATCTCATCTTCTGAATCACCTAAATCAAATACGGTTGAAACACTAGGCATATTACATCCTGGAGCAAAAATCCCCTTTCATCTATGAACCTTTGAAATATAGACTTCATGTTATCTGTTGCCAAAGTACCATGGTGGAACAAGCAGAAGTAGAAATTTCCATTACAAATGGGAGAAATTGGAGGAAAAGAAGGGATAGTGGTCACCATTGAGTCTATACCAACTCATAGCAACCCTATAGGACAGAGTAGAACTGCCACATAGGGTTTCCAAGGCTGTAAATCTTTATGGAAGCAGACTGTCTCAGCTTTCTCCCCTAGAGTGGCTGATGGGTTCAAACTGCTAACTATTTGGTTAGCAGTCCAATGCTTTAACCACTGTGCCACCAGAGCTCCTTCCCACTCCTTTAGCAATTAATATATTTTAAATTTTATAATTAGAGCAAATCCTTCCTTCTAAATATATTTGAAGGGAGCTCTGGAGGAAAAATGCTTAAGTACTTTTCTGCTGAGAAAGATGGGCATAGAGGTTAGTACCTATAACATACATTTTTGGGGGATACCATTCAATGTATACTAGTAACAGATGGGCATTCTGAAGACTATGAGATATCCTCATGTTATATAAACATCATTTATTTTCAAACAAAGCCCAGCTTCTTAAGTATTAAGAGTCTACTTATGTGTTAGTGTGACTGGATGTTCACAGACTGATGTTAGAATTGGCATTCACTCAGGATCACAATCAAATACCCATTTTGTCTCATTAGTTCCCAACCACTCCTCTTTCCCTGTCCTGTAGAATTTGTGCTACTCTTGTCTATCAAACAGTGAATCCAAAAAATATTTATTTAAAACTCACTACACTCAAGAAATGAGGCTAAGTACTTGTGGTAGGCAGACTCTACAAATGGATCTTTGAAACCCCTCAGCTTGAGTGTGGGTTAAATGTATTGACTTGTTTTTAACAAATAATATGTAGTAGAAATAATGAGATGCCATTTATGAAAATTAGGTTATAAAAAAACCAAAGCCATGAACTCTATCTAAACTCTTTTTTGGATGCTTGTGCTCTCTTGAGCTTTCTCACTTACTTACTCTGAAAGAACCCAGGTGCGACGTTGTCAGCTGACACATGAAGAGACTCACATAGCAAGTAATGGAGCGAGGCCTGTGACCAATAGCCAAGGAGTAACTGAGACTCTAATCGCAGAAGACTGCAAGGAACTGATTCCTGCCAAAAACCATGTAACTAAGTTTGGAAACGGAGCACCCCTCAGTTGAGCCTGCAATTCAGACCACAACCTCATCTAATAATTTTACTGCAACTCATGAGAGACATTGAGGCCGAGGTGCCCAGATAAGCCATGTCTGGATTCCGGACCCATGGAAATGATTAGAAGATTTATATATTTTAAACTGCTAAATTTTGGAGTAATTTGTTACACAGAAATGGATAACTAATACAGTGTTAGCAATGCTCTTGAGAAACAGAGCGTCGTAAGTGTTGCCCACATACTCACTCTCTGTTCTAGTACGCCATTCATCTTCAGACATCTCAGGGACAGAGCACTTTACCTTCTTTCATCTCTGACATCCATCTTGGTATCTTACCAAGATGAAAACCCAACTTTTTTATTTCACATGGTCATATAGGTCAGCTCATCCTCTTTTGTGACACTTTTATATCTCTGATAACATCCACTTACCTCTAGAGTGTTTATTCTGCTTCATGATTTACTTTCAACTTGTCCCTGAGAGCTCTACTTTCCTCATGGCTTTTCCAAGAGTATATTACTCATCCTCTTCCTTTGAGGGCCAAGAGAGCAGTTTTGCCTTTTCTTCACTTTTCCTCACTCATCTCAGCTACTGGCCTTGCATTGTTCCATCACCTTCTTTCAGCTACCACTCCTAATTTGAAGCCCATAATGCAAATTCACCTCCACATTCCCATCCTCCATATTGGCATCATCTACCCCAGGTACCTCCCACATGTTGCGTCTCTAATGTTTCCTTCCACACAGTCACCTGTCCAAGGTAACAACAATTTCCACACGCATAACCCATATGACCCCTAAGCACCACAGTACATTAACACTCTCTACTCTGAAAATATTTGCTTCCACTACACTTTTGTGGCCACAGTTGTAACTTGTTCTTATCTGGAACTCAAACACAGACTCCTCTCCTCCTTTAAACACAAGCTCTTGTGGTCATTCAGTCAAACTACACCCAGCCCACCACATTTTCAAATTCTATTTGATCAGTCTGACAGTCCTACTTTCACACCCTTTCCTTCATAGAGTTCTGAATTGAGCTCTTTGCGTTTCTTGTTTCTAATCCCATGTGACTGAACAGTAGAGACAGAGATCAGAGAACCACGAGAGGACAAATTCACATTAACTTTCCTCAACCAAAACTTTGATGCAGCTATGTAATTATTTTATTTACCTTTTGCTATCTGTGCTGGTTATGTTTGTGTGTCAACTTGGCTGGGCCTGGTTGAGTGGCTGGGCAGCTGGATGTAGTCTTCCCCATGATGAGACTGGTAATCAACTCCATGGTGGGATCTACTGGGAGCAGCTGAGCAGCTGCCTTTGGGTATGTGGTCTGCTTCCCATATATAAGAAACAGCCTTGGAAATGGTCTCTGGCCTATGGCACGCTTGGACCCTGCATGTAGCCGTGTCATTGCTCAGCAGCCTGCTATGCTCTGCCAACCTTGGGACTTACAATGGACTTAAGTTAATGTCCTGCCGTGTGGTTTTGGTAACATCGGGACCATACCCTTTTTCCTTGTCAACCTTGGGGCTTATCAGCCTCAGCAGTCAGCAGCTGTCAGAGTGAAGAAATGCCTCTAGCTTCAGTGGGCCAGGAACAGGAGACAGAGCTGGACCCCACAGTTGAGGGGCTTTCAGCCAGCCCCTAGAGCCTGGCACTTTGAACTTGGACTTAAAGCCTCCAAATTGTAAGAATAAACTCCTGTTTGTTACGGCCATCCCATTTGTGCTATATTCTTGTTAGAGCAGCACTAGGTAACCAGAACACTATCTCAACCCTCCTAGTCAATCTTTGGAACATTTCCCACTTCTCTCAAACCCCAGCTAACTTTGTTCTTGCTTGCCACTTCATTGAGAAGAAGGAAACCACTCAGTGTGATTTCTACTAACTCTCTTCTACAAAATATCTCCATCTAGACAGCTCAGGTGGCAGGAGAGTATGAAGGGATGGACACTGGGAAGAGGTAACTATGGGGAGGAAGTGGGAGGGGAGCTGTTGCATTGTGATAAACTGTGGTCAATGACATGAGACAAAGTATATGTGAACTGCTGTATGGAAAGTGAATTTTCTCTGTAAATCTTCACCCAAATAAAAATTTAAAAAAATCTCCATCTATTCTTTCAATCTGTCTCCCCATTATTCTGCTTTCATTTTCTCTTCTTTACTAGTCATCCCTATCCTGTTATTTTTTATCTCCTCAAAATCTGGATGTGTGTAAGTGTGTCTGTCTCTCTACCTCCTTGTCATTTTCTGTCTCTAGTCTTAATTAGACAATCCCACTTAGCACAATTATTCTAAAAGTTCTCCATTAAAAATTTCATTATACAACTTCTTTGGGATGCTTTTCCTTTCTGTCCCTTTACTGAAAAGAAAAATGAATATGATTTATTTGTATACCTCTTCACTACACACTCTCTTCCTAACATCACTGAATATAATAAGTGCTTAATTTCCAAATTCATCAGCCACTTGGCTAACTTTACTCTGATCATGTCCCAGCAGTATTTGGTTATCGTGCCGTTTCTTAATAGTGTCCTCTCCCCACATGCTCCTTTATGAGATACCTTTGTCTCCTAGTTCCCATTGTATCAGTGTGATCACATCTCTGCCTTCTTTTGTAGCTCCCTTTCTTTGTTCACCCTTCATTACAGACACTCTCCAGGCTTTTGAAATTACCTTCCTTCTCTTTTCATACTTCATTTCATGCTTTAAATCCATGGCTTCATCGTCCTATGGGCTTACCACTTTCAAGTTCGCATCTCTTGGACCCACCTCAAGAATTACTTCAATACCACCTCCTCAATGAAATCACTACTAACTTTTTCTCTTTCCTCCAATGACACTTTACCATACTTCATTTAGAAGCTAGTAACCTTTTTTTTTTCTTTCTGTATGCAAAGTAGCTATTTACAGGTCTATATCCCTCACTTTCTCCTATCAATGCTTTGGCAGGAAGGACCTTGCTTTGTCATCCCTCTTTGCTGATTTTGAGTGTTGGATCTTTATCTTTTCCCATGGGAGACATTTTGTGGGACAAATTTCCTTTGTCAGTGTGTCACGTTTCAGTCCTATGCTATCATTAGCATCATCTACAGACAGATGTTTTTAGAATCCAATGCTACTCAACATTTGCTAGGAGCTAATTTTTGCTCTGCCTCATGGAGATTCAGCCTCACTTTAATTTCCATGCCAAAGAAAACTGTAGAAAATGATAGTTTTTCTCTGTATTAATTCTAAGAATTACACTGTCCTAGCCACTGACTCGCCTAAAGTGTGTGTGTGTGTGTGTGTGTGTGTGTGAAATTACTCAATTAGGTCTCAAACATCTTTCCAAGCAGATAGCTGGCAAAAGACTCAACAGCAATTCCTGTAAGAGGTAACAGAACAAAATTCCTGCTGCTTTGAGGAATCACTGTTTCATTTATTAAAATTTTGCCAAGGATCTCAGGGAGTTGTTTCACATCTCTTTGTTCTTATTTTCTTTATGTTTTTATTTATTAAAATATTCATTTATATGTATTATACAGTTATCTGAAATAAAATAAAATTTCAATTTTGGTTGACATTTTCTCAACAATTCCAGATAGTGAAATGCACCCTCCCTCTTTTTTAAAAAAATTTGTTTTTTACATTTTTTATACCACATTAATGCTCATGGAAGCAGTAGTCAAAAACTCAAATGATGTATTGCACTGGGCAAATCTGTGCTAAAATACCTTTTAAAAAGTGTTCAAAAGGAAAGATATTGCTTTGAGAACTAAGGTGGGCCTGACTCAAGCCATGGTCACCTCATATGCATGCTGAAAAATGAAAAAGGAACATGGAAGAATTGATGCCTTTGATTTATGAGGTTGGTGAAGAATACTGAATACACCACATACTGGCAGAAGTACAAAGAAATCTGTCTTGGAAGAAGTATAGCCAGAATACTCCTTAGGAGTGAAGATGGTGAAACTTTGTCTCATGTGCTTTGCACATGTTATCAGGAGGGATCAGTCCCTGGAGAAAGACATCATGCTTGGTAAATCAGAGAGTCACCAAAAATGAGAACACTCTCAACGAGATGGCTTGACACAGTGGCTGCAACAATGAGCTCAAACATAGCAATGATTGTGAGGATGGGGCAAGACTGGGCAGTGTTTCAATCTGTTGTACAAGGGGTCACTATGAGGCAAAAACACTGGATGGCACCTTACAACAACACCATACGACTGCTCTCTTTACCACTTAAAGGATGCTTGGTTGGAGCTAGAAAGGCAAATCTGAGTTAATTTTTCAGTTCTACTATTTCAATAGCCTTTCCCTTATCTCATTTCATCTTCATGTGATGGCCAGAAGTGAATGCACAATTCAGTTAAGTCTTATCAGAGAATAATGGAATCCAATTAACATTCCCTTACATTAATATGCAGCTCTTCTTGATATTTTCCTTTGCATTCTTTGCCCTTTAACAAAATGACTGCCTCAAAATTAGCATAGAAATACAGTTCAAAATTAATCATGTGGAATTAGCAGTACTCTGTTTTTTTTTTTCCTATGTATTTTACTCAGTCCTCATTATGCTGTTATTGTTAGGTGTCATCAAGTCAGCTTCAACCCATAGTGACCCCATGTACATGTACAACAGAATGAAACACTACCCAGTCATGTGCCACCCCCACAATTATTGCCATACTTGAGTCCATCATTGCAGTCACTGTGTCAATCCATCCAGCTGAGGGTCTTGCCCCCTATCACTGACTCTCCACTTTACCTAGCATGACATCTTCACCTAGGAGACATCGCTATGAGTTGGATCTGACTCAATGGCAGTGAGTTTGTTTCCTTGGTTTGGTTTGGTC
>NW_006921924.1:3712259-3715828 GCF_000298275.1 Orycteropus afer afer
GGGTTTGAACTGCCAGCCTTCTGGTTAGCAGTCAAGTGCCTTAGCCACTATGCTACCAGAGCTCCCATATTCTAGATAGTATTTCTTTAATAAAGTTGAAATTGTAATGTTGATTTTCATTTTAGAATTTTGTTTTAGAAATATTTCCATAGTTTCTTCCTATTTGTTGGCCTACAAACTGTGAGTCAGAACTTGCTACATAAAATTCAACAGGATATAAATCTAGTGTGTATTGCCACCAATCCACCTTTACCAATCTGATTTGTAACTGGGATATAATAAACAGGCATTTGCAAGATGCCTAATGTCGATTAGGAAAGAACAAATGATTCCACTAAGATTGTAACATCCTGTATGCACTGACGCCTGGAATGTCCAGGTTCCTTTAGGATGACTACCTATTTCCTGAGGAAACCATCTTAGATAAAATGGGTATTTAGGGACCAAATAACTCACCATTATCATTATCTTCTACATGATATATCAAAGACAGTTATCAGGTTCTGCATAAAGGGTTTCTGCCCCTTTAATTCTTCATTCAAAAAAGGTTTTTTTTTTTTCTTTCTTCATTGATTTATATATTTTTTTCAAATTAATGAAAAGGCTAACAAAAAATACAGACAGCATAAAGAAACTCCAAATAGAAGAATATAAATTATGCAGAATATTTTAATTGCATTAGATAATGAGTTAAACTTAATGAGCATGCAAAGCTTTAGAAATCTGTTTTGATTTTTTTCCCTCACAAGTATAGTTGTGACATTTAGCCACTAAATACATATAACTTCTTACTTACAACAGAAATGAGATATAGAAGTTAAGGAGTTGGGTGATGAAATGGACCATCATAATTGTTTGAAAAATGGCACATCCCCTACCTCACCATAGTCAATGACAAGTGATTTATTCAAATCAGTTAAGTAGTCTATATGGATTAGAGTCTTTGACCAATGGAATATTCAATATTCTAGTTTCCAAGATATAATCTCCACAAATGACCTAGATAGCATCTGTAGAAAATAAAAAACAACTTTGACAACATGTCTCTATTTCTCAAGCATCTACAATCCAATAAGATAGGAAGCTATCATTTTAGAATGTATCTAACACTACTTTGAATCTTTATATGCTTTCAGCTAGTTTCTTTTTCTGAGGGGAGACAACACATTCATCATATCATTATTATCTGCTGCTGAAATTGATACTTTCAATGATTCTAAGATACCTCTTTCAAGTTTCATGGTGATATGCTAAGATTTCAAGGTCATGAACACCTTTGCCACAGACTCCTTGGTTTTATAAAATTGTATCTTATCTCTCAAAAATTTCATCTTCCTAGACTTACAAATTCTAATATTGTTGCCGAGTATGTGTGAGTGTTTCTGCAAACTTTCCATCACTTCAATTGCCCTTTTCTAGATCTTTTCCAGATGAATTTTTCTGGACCTTGTAAAGTGTTTGTCAAGGTAAGACAATCTTCCTGATAGATAACAGCAAACAATCCATTAAGAAATACATATTTATTTATCAACTATTTATTTTAGTTCCTGCCAACCTATGGCACTGATCAGCTATTCACTATGTATAACCATGATTATTGATTTGGCTTCTGTAAGTGAAGAAGGGGAGCTCTGGTAGCATAGTGGCTAAGTCACTTGCCTGCTAACCAGAAGGCTGACGGTTCAAACCCACCAGCCACTCCTCGGAAGGAAGGTTGGGAAATCCTACTTCCGTAGTGATACTGCCTCGGAAACCCAAGGAGGGGTCGCTATGAGTTGGGGCCGACTCGACGGCACATAACAACAACAACAAGTGAAGAAGTGGAAGAAGCAATTTAACCTATAGTTAACTATTATGTTACTTAGTGGAAGATGTGGCAATCACTTCCATAGTGATACTGCCTCGGAAACCCAAGGGACCCTTGGAAACCCAAGGGTCGCTATGAGTTGGATCTGACTCGATGGCACATAACAACAACAACAACAGTGGATTTATGAGAAAATTATATTTAAGGACAAATATCACCTTTAATGCTTAAAATCCAAGTGACCTGGATTCATTTGTGTAAGCAGGAAGTATAAAACCCAAACCCTGTTTAAGAACTATGACATTAATGGATTAATCTTGTGTATACTTGAATTGGTTAAGCTAACTACAGTTATATATTTTAAATTTATAGTATTTGAAGTATTGAATTCCTTCTTCATTTACAATTAAAGGTAAATGAAATGCAGATAGTATTTAGGAAACCAACTATGATATTTAGATAGAAAACAAGAGTTTAGCTTGAACTGTGGGTCTTTCACTACTTGCTTGGCTGTTAATTTGCTCCATGACCTTCAGTCAGTAACCTCATTGTGTCTCAGAGGATATAATAATCCTGACCTGCTTCACAGGGGCGTGCTGTACCTTAATTGATGTGTGTTAAGCACCTGGAGGTACTTTAATGAAAGCCATTATTGAAATGCAATTATTAACATTTGGGATAATGAAGTTAGCTTAGATGGTTTAGCTAAACCTGGTGTGAAGATGATTTCTAAGTTCAAGAGCACAAAAGTTCCTTGTTGCAAAACTTTTTTCAAAAGGCCTAAAAAAGCAAAAATAGAAAATGAAACCATAACTGGCTTATTTGCTGACTTTAGCATCATCAGGGCCTGCAGTTTATTGCTTTGTCTCTGATCAAGTGCATTGCAATCAATGCGAATTACTACGGAGATGCTAGGAGATAATTTTGCAAAAATGTCAAAAATGCAAAATTTGGGAGATCTGGATGGGCTAGAAATGACTGTATCGATTTTGTAAAGGTTGGTAAATTACTACAACACTACCTTACTTTAAGGTAGATCGCAAATCTTGCATTTTAAGCAAGATCAACTCTAATTTTAAACTTCAAGAAAAGCTTAGTGTATTACATGCATTACTTTCATCCATGAGACATTTAGAAGTCATGTGCTTACCTAGTAGAAACTAGCTGTGAAATTCCCAATAGGGCTCATCTCTCTGCTCAACAATTTCTACCTGTCTATACATTTCAGCATGGCTTGTCTTTACACTCAGAGAGCAATCAGAGCAGGATAGAAATGAGTAAAATAAACTCCTCCTTGATCTGCAAGAAAGGTCTGAAACCAAAAAAAAAAAAAAGAAAAGAAGCATTTTTCAGAACAAGGCTTGAATCATGGTCATTAACTCTTAAGTGATGTTGGACTGGCATTTATATTTTGAAATTAATTATATTTTTAATTAATGTCAGTTGCATTTAAATAACCTAATGATACCTAGAACACAAGGGTCACACAAACTAAAATTTCCACACTTGCATGAAGTTATCTCAGTTAGACTTTTCTCTTGAAGCATTGTATGGGGAGTTGTAGTACTCCTAAAATTATGTAATTTCATAATTCTGTTAGATTCCCCTGTATTTATATATATATTTGCAAAATCCTTCAAGAAAATGTTTAGAAAATTGCAACAAATATCTATGCTATCATTTCTTAAAATTAATAAAATTTAAGATTTTTCAGTTTTTATTTCATATCTTCTATGTAAATTAACAGAGAATGCAATTATAA
>NW_006921924.1:3716393-3728606 GCF_000298275.1 Orycteropus afer afer
AAAATGTTAGGAAATCTGAAGAATTCTCTTTCTGAGAATGTGCCTTCTCCCTACATCTTTCCACTCATCTATCTCAACTCTTTCCAAGGAAGTCAAGAGCGTATCCTATGAAAAAGTGGAGGACTGCTATCAGAATTTCAAAGACAGATTGCTGACGAACCAAATTAACTCTCTAAACCCAGTCATATTTCACAGTTTTAAATTCTAAGGAACAAGAACAATTAAGTATTTCAAATGAGAGAGCATGCATGGGAAAAAGCTTTGAAAATGTATATAATACATAATGTGAATGTATATAATATAATGTGACAATACAACTGAGAAATAAATTGAGACACTCCACATGCATGAAGTGCAAATCTAAAGAAAGTCATTGGTAACTAAATACAAATTTTGGAGGTTTTTTTTTTTTTAAGTAGTTAAATAAAAGGGGTACAATGTACTTCTGCCTCATTTTTTTCTAGACACTCCAACTGAAAGAATTTTAGAATCTAGGAGTCAAGTGAAGTATTAGACAGGATTTTCCAGATAGCAATCACATTTCACTTCACCTAAAAATTAAACTTGGCTTCAGTGGCTTTAAAGACTCAGATATAAAGCCTTTATTAAGAAGCCACTGATTGTATTTTTATATCCTTGCCTCAGTACTGATTTGCTTTAGTTCTTGCAATTCTGAGTTAAAATTCTGTAGCACACTATGAGTTTGCTCTTCTTTAACTGATTCCTTCCTCATTTCCATAAATAATAACACCCAAATGCCAAGTGTCAAATGTATAAAAGTAAATATGTCACAGACTCCACGCTTGCAATGATCACTATGACAAACTACCTCTCATTTTAATTCAAAATGCAATCTATCTCACACTCCTGATGGACTGCACAGGCTAAAGCCCTTCAAGAAGCATGGGCATTATTGTTGTGGAAATATTTTGTCATATTTGAAAGACTTTCTGTGCAAAGAAAAGATTCCATAGAGCAAATCAACATGCTTAATATCACGGATGAAGTTATGATAATTAGAAAAATGGATTCTCCTCTTTGTTCATAGAACAAATAATAATAAAACATTTTTGCAGAAGTTAAGCTCAGTAGAACAATCTTCTCTGCTAAGGACAGATTTATAGATTTAAACTGAATTTTAAAAATGAAAACATGCATGGTCCGTAAGATACCTTTATAAATCATCATTACTTCAAGTACTTTGAACTTCTCTGTACTCAGAGTACCCCAGATACAGTGAACACATTTCAAATCCTACAAGCTGTATACTTAAAATGCTCATTTTATTTTAATAAAAATAAACATTTTTACTAATTTCATGAAATTCAACAAGGATCAGTATTCTTTATAGTTTGATTGGATGACAGATTGCATTTGGTAAAATGATTTGACTAGAGAGTAATCATCATTATTAGATTAGAGAGAATTAAATTACAATTACTAAAAATTACAGGTAATTACAATACAGCTTAATTTCAAAACTAAACTCATCCTCCAAAGAAAAACATTTTATCCACATGCTTAAAATATGCCTGTATATCTATTAATGTGATGCATAATAATTGCTTTGGTCATTTGAAAGCTAAAAGTATGTAATTGAACAATTATTACAGCCACACTGCCTGAAGGCACTATTTGTCCAGAGAGTTATATGATGGCCAATTATATCCACTCAACCTTGAAGGATAATTCTATCTTCTGATGGGAACAAATTACCACTACACTTCTTCCCCCCCTTCCAAAGTTTAACTATTGGTTTTTACAATGTAAATTTTCTAAAAGGAACACTAGTTTGTTTTTTTTTTTTCTCAGCTTCGGACTTGCTTTGATTTAAATAAAGTGTCTCATATACAAATTTCTCAGAACATTTTGTATAAATGTTCAAAGAAAATGACAATAAAACCTCAGTCCTCAAATACGTAGTCACAACTCAAGAAATGGAAGGGAGAGATCATGAGTTCTTAAAATAGTCACAAAATCCTACCATGAAACTGATTTTTTCTCAATCAGAGACATACTGACTTTGCTTTAAGGTACAGCTGGTTGTCTGATTCCTTAGCCTAGAACAGATTAGAAGTAACAATCCAGAAAGCAACTAGAAGAAACTCTTAAAGGCACTTATGATGACAGAAGTACGAGCTCAAAATGTGAGCTCAAGGAAGTAGACAGAAAAACTACAAAACAGCCATGAACTCTTATCAAGAAATAGTTAAATTATGTTCTGTGTCCTTTGTGGAATGACAAGGAATACAATAAATGGAAACAATGTTTCCATCAAAAATAACTATTTTAACTTGGTGTAGTGCCCAAGGCATTTGACTGCTAACAGGAAGGCTGGTGGTTCAAACTCACCAGCCATTCCTCAGAAGGAAGATTGGACAATCTACTTCCGTAGAGATACCGCCTCAGAAACCCAAGGAGGGGTCGCTATGAGTTGATGGCAGTGAGTTTGGTTTTTTTGTTTCGTTATCTTAAAATGTAATTATTCACCTTGTTCTGTGACATCATGTAAATAAGCATTATTCTACATTTATGAAACATGAAATAAGATTAATATCACAGAAAGAACAGTGCTTTCTAATAGCATATGTCTAGTTATTTCATTTTTTAACTGTCCATTTAAAATTCAAAATATTTCATGTAACTACATAATAATATCTGGTTTGTAAATATGTGTTATATATCATAACATGTCCATTTGTTTTTTGAGATTCAAGGAAGAAGTTAGAGCAGTATTTGCCCATCCATGTTATGTAAGGGATTTTTATTTTACGTTGTTTCCTACTGATGTCAGGAGTGAAGATTAGAGACATACATTGCTTCTTTTGTTCGTTAGCTAATACTTGACAAACACTTAATTGGTCCTTTTAAAATTAGCATGCCTCATAACTCTAATTTAAACACAATAAAAGCAAACAGACAAACACCAACTGAGAATCAGTACAGAGAATTTTTCATTACTAGAGGAATGTTCTCAAAACCTGATTGTCTTGTAATATTATGGGGAAATATATTGCATTAATATTAGAGTTAGACTATATCCTAACTTTAGTTGTTGTTGTTGTTATGTGCCGTGGAGTCGGACCCGACTCATAGCGACTCCTCCTTGGATTTCCGAGGCAGTATCACTCAGAAGTAGATTGCCCCATCTTCCTTCCAAGGAGTTGCTGGTGGATTTGAATCACCAGCCTTCTGGTTAGCAGTCAAGTGCCTTAGGCACCATGCTACCAGAGCTCCCCACAACAACAACAGAGGTATGTTCTCAAAACCTGACTGTCTTGTAATATTGCGGGGAAATATACTGCATTAATATTACAGTTAGACTATATCCTAACTTTAGTTGGAGGCAGATATATTTTGTCATTCTACATCTCTGATAGCATAATGCCTAAGTTACTTGACTGCTAACCATAAGGCTGGCGGTTCAAACCCACCAGCCACTCCTCGGAAGGAAGGTTGGGTAATCTACTTCCATAGTGATACCGCCTCAGAAGGAGGGGTCTCTATGAGTTGGGTTCGACTCCACAGCACACAACACCACATCAGTATATGCTCTATTGAAAACATCCTCAATCCATTTTCTGTCAGCCTGAATCATTCCTCTTTATTTGGCTTAACCAATCAAGCTGAACCAGTTACTGTAATTTACATGTAGCTCTTTCTCTCTAACGGTACTTCTGGTACTTCTGGCTCTACTTCCCTTAAACCTTCATCCTTCCTGCTTCCTTTCTGCACTCAACTCTGCTTTAGACTCCTATGGGAAATTACCAATGAAGTGTAAAGTACTGAATGAGAAACTGTTTGTCACCCTAGCACAGCAGGCTAATCACAAATATTTTTTGAAAGCTTGAAAGAGATTGTGATTTTCGTCTGCTGTTGTTGTTGTTATGTGCCATCGAGTCAGACCCGACTCATAGCGACCCTTCCTTGGGTTGCCGAGGCAGTATCACTACGGAAATAGAGTGCCCCTTCTTCCTTCCGAGGAGTGGCTGGTGGATATGAGTCGCTAAAGGTACAGAGAAACCTCAGCAGAGACTGATGGAAAAATTCTGGAGTGGAATCAGAAAGCCCCACTGACTAGCTATATATTACTTATAGTAAATCTCTGGACATCAGATATTTTGACTATAAAATTG
This sequence comes from Orycteropus afer afer, assembly GCF_000298275.1. Lineage (NCBI taxonomy): Eukaryota > Metazoa > Chordata > Mammalia > Tubulidentata > Orycteropodidae > Orycteropus > Orycteropus afer. Next base: position 3,720,530 of record NW_006921924.1, read on the forward strand.
GGGTTTGAAGTAAATGACTCTTTTTAAACTCTAAAGCACTGTGAGTATGATGGCCAACTATGGATTGCAATATTTTCCTGGGTGATCAATTAAGGATTTTATTTTAAAAAAACAAAACAATAACAAAAAAAATTGTTATCATTAAACATACACAATGGCTAAATACCACATTAGCACTCATTGTAAAAAATTTAAAAAAGAAAAATAAAAGTCATAGTAAAAATCCAGGCACAGAACTTTTAACATTTTTTTTTCAGTTCAATGTCATTGTACTCCAAGGAATTAATGGATCAAAACATTAACACCCATCCTCAAAAGAGTCAGTTCTATCCACCTTTCAATAATGACTTTTCTAACCCAGCTACATTGTGGAAGCAATGCCTGTAGTCACGATTGAGAAGAAACAGATTAGGCATGCAGTGAAAAATTTCTAAATTCTTTTTAAGGTTTAATCCTTGCAACCAATTAAGGAAATAGCATTTATTCTCCTGTCACTAGCTCTCAAATACTGAATTAGCAACTTAGAGGTAAGGAAAATAAAGCAGTCAAGCAGTACTGCAACCAGATTAACAGGGAAAATGTGCACAGACGAGCCTTTGTGACAAAAAAAAAAAAAAGTATGATTGTAGAGAATGCAGCATACTGAATAGAAAACGAAGAGGTTAAATACAGTCAGAAAAATCTAGGATATTCGGATACAACCCCATTTTTTGGTACATTTTTACCACTTAAGTAAAATGGCCACTCTGGAAAATGTCAGCTATAATTTGTCACCACTTATTTAAAAATACATACATATATATACTACTGCTTTTAAAGGACAAAGGAAATCATAGTTTCAAGGAAGTCAAAGAAGCATGGGCAAAAAATACACTAAAAATCAAACAGTTCTTCCTTTAATGACTTTCAGTTAAATTTAATATTTATTGAGTTCCTGTTGAGTGACTGTGTTGGTTTTTGGGGAAATAAAGGTAATTTACCCTGACTGACACCCTTAAAAAGTTTCCTTTGCTTTTAACTCTACCAGAAATAAGTAAGGGATTCAGAGGATTTTTAGCTTACTGATTATATTCTTGTAAAGTCCTCTATTTTTCTAAGGATGTTGTCGTCAGCACCTAGGAGAGTGTCGAGATCACAAAATCTTCATTCCATGCATGAAAGATGAGGTATTTTCAGTATAGAAACAGTGATGCTTACCTTTATATTCCAAAAGCAGATTGAAAAGCTCCTCATTTGAGGCCAGTGGCATAATTTATTAATCACATTCAGCTTGAAAGGAGGAGACTTAGCATAGTATCAGTTGCCATTAATTCAACTGTGACTCACCGTGCCCCTATGTGTTGCAGAGTAAACTGCACTCCACAGAGTTTCCACGACTATGACCTTTCAGAAACAGAACACCAGCCCTTTCTTCTGAGACACTTTTAAGTGGGTTCACGCTATCAAAAATTCAGTTATCGGCTGAGCTTTTAACCATTTCTGCTACTCAAGGACAACTTCAGCAGACCAGGAAAAGCTAAACAACATTCGCTATTCTGTGAGATGTCAAAGGGATACCTTTTGAATTAATTTGTAATTTATTCAAAAGACTGAGTTAATCGATAACTGATTGGCTGTAGAACATAAGCTCCAGACTGTCTGATTTGTAAACTGCACTAAACCATTTATTAGCTGTGTAATCTGAAGGAAGTTACTAATTGTATTAGTTACTTGTATTAGCTTCCTATGGTTTCTGTAAAGAAGGACTAAAGCCTGATGGCTTTAATAACAGAAATCATTGTCTCATAGTATTGGAGGCTAGGATTACAAATTAAGGGTATCAGTAGGGCTATGTTCTCCCTATCTATCCTTCTCCCTTTCAGATTCCGGTAGTACCAAGGACAGCTTGAAAAGATAAAGTATTATAATGAAATGTACAAAGACCTGGATTTAGAAAACCACGTTCAAAGTGAAAGAACTGAAGAAAAAATCCAAGCCTCAAGTTGCAATACTGAAGCATTCTATGGGGAAAATATTGAATGACGCAGGAAGCACCAAAAGAAGTTGGAAGGAATACACAGAGTCACTCACTGTATCAAAAAGTATTGGTCAATGTTCTACCATTTCAGGAGGTAGCATATGATAAAGAACCATTGGTATTGAAGGAAGTTCAAGCTTCACTGAAAGCATGGGTGAAAAGCAGTGCTCCAGGAATTGACAAAATACCAATTGAGATATTTCAATAAACAGATGTAATGTTGGAAGTGCTCACTTGTTTATGCCAAGAAATTTGGAGGACAATTCCCTGGCCAACCTACTGGAAGTGATCGATATTTGTGCCCATTCCAAAGAAAGGTGATCCAACAGAATGCAGAAATTATCAAACAGTATGATTATATCACACACAAGCACAATTTTGCTGAAGATAGTTCAGAAACCATTGCAGCAGTACATCAACAAGGAACTGCCAAAAATTCAAGTTGGGTTGAGAAGAGCATATGGAACAAGGATCTCATGTAAAAGCAGAGAATACCAGAAAGATGTATACTTGTGTTTTATTGGCTATGCAAAGACATTCAACTGTGTGGATTATGAGAAATTATGAATAACACTGTGAAGAACAGGAATTCCAGAACACTTAATTGTACTCATGCAGAACATATGAATAGACCAGGAGGCAGTTGTTTGGAAAGAACAAGGGGCTACTGCATGGTTTAAAATCAGTAAAGATGTGTGTCAGGGTTATATCTTTCACCATATTAGTTCAATCTGTATACTGAAAAAAAATAGCCTGAGAAACTGGACTGTATGAAGAAGAACACAGCATCAGGACAGGAGGAGGACTCATTAATAATCTCCCATAGGAAGATGACACAAGAAGACAGGAAACACTTACTGATCAAGATCAAAGACTATAATATTTTTCTGTAATTCTTTGTCAAAGGTAATAATTGTCTAAGGCTCAAAGACAAAGAAAGAAAGAGCTTGTGGCGCTATGCATATTTGGAAGTTTTCTTGAGCCTCTGATCAATGGAAAATGTGTAAGGTGTGTATTCATTATAGGAAACCATGCTTTGACAGCTTCCTAGGAGTCTCAGAAAATCCACATGTTTAATGGTCCTATAGAATTCATATGGTTAGCCCAAACATACAGGTAATGATAATTCAAACAGATCTCTTTGGAGACTTAAGCATTTTTAAATACATTTAGAGGTGTTTTAATGTATGTAGGAGCTCTGGTGGCATAGTGCCTAAGTTATTTGACTGCTAACCAGAAGGCTGGCAGTTCAAACCCACTAGTCACTCTTGAGAAAGAAGATTGGGCAATCTACTTCCCTAGAGATACCACATTAGAAATCCAAGGAGGGGTCGTTATGAGTCGAATCAACTCCACGGCAGTGAGTTTTTCTGTATATATACATATATGTATATAAATGTGTGTGTGTGTCTGTGTGTGTGTGTGTTTATATGTAGGTATGTGTATATATATGTAGGTATGTATACACATGAAATCTGGACAATAAATAAGGACTACCAAAGAAGAATTGGTGCGTTTGAATTATGGTATTGGGGAAGAATACTGAATATGCCACAGACTGCCAGAAGACTGAACAAATCTGTCTTGGAAGAAGTACAGCCATAAGGCTCCTTAGAAGCAAAGACAGGGAGACTTTCTATCAGTACTTTGGACGAGTTATCAGGAGGGACTAGTCCCATCATGTTGGTGAAGTAGAGTGTCAGTGAAAAAGAGGAGGACTCTCAGATGGATTGACACAGTGGCTGCAACAATGAGTTAAAACATAGCAACAACTTGAAAATGGCACAGGACTGGACAATGTTTCATCCTGTTGAAAGTAGGACCGCTATGAGTTGGAACTGATTCGATGGCACCTGACAAAAACGACAACATGTACATGTAAATTCCCAATTTAAAGGCTAAAATCATTTACTGGAAAAACAAAACAGAACAACAAAAAGCAAGCAGCACACAGTTCAATTCTGTCTATAAGAAACTAACTAAATATAAAGGAAAGACAGGTTTATAGCAAACATATTGAAAATGATATTTCAAACTTATACTAATCACAAGAAAGTTGGAGTGGCTTTATTAATATCAAACATCATAAACTTCAGAACAAGGATTACTAGCTATAATGAAGAAGGACACTTCATAATGATAAAGTAGTCAATTCATCAATAAGTCATAGTCAATGGCCATGCACATAATACATAGCTTAATAACACATAAAACAAAACTGTCACAACAAAAAGGAGGAATAGAAAAATCCACCATTATAGTAGTGCATTTCAACACTTTTCTCTAAGTAATTGATAGACCAAGTAGACAGGAAATCAATAGAAATTTAGCAGACTTAAATAGCACTATAAATAACTTGACTTAATTAATATTTATAGAATACTTTACCAAACAACAACCGAAGAGACATAATTTTCAAGTGCACAGAGAACATTAACCAAGACAGAGAATATACCAGGGCATAAAGTAGGTCTCAATAAATTTAAAAAGTATGAGATCATACAAAGTATGTTTTCTGATTACAATGGCATTGAGTTAGAGACCAATAACAGAAAGATGTATGGAAATTTCCAAATACTTGAAAATTAAGCAATACACTTCCAAATAGCCACAGGACAAAAAGGAAGTTTCAAGGGAAAAAAGAAACATTTTAAAAGCAAAAGAAATTGAAAGTGCAACCTATTGAAAATTGTGGTATACAGCAAAAGCAGCAGTTAGAGGGCAATTTGTAGCTTTAAATGTTTATACTAGAATAAAAGTACAAATTAAAGTCAGTGAGTTAGGCTTTTACCTAATGGTGCTCAAAAAATTACATCTGGAATGGAAAGATGGAAATAATAAATATAAGAGCAAGGATCAATTAAGTATATAATGGGCAAACGATAGAGAAAAACAACAAAACTAAGAACAGGTCCTTTGGAAAGTTTAAAGTCATTTACAAATCCCAGTTAAATTCATAAAGAAAAAGAATACATACAAAACATTCCCAAAGAGTGTCCCTAATGGTTTAATTATCTATCTGCTCATATCAGACATATTCATTAGTAAGTTTTTTATGCAAAACTCAAAGTAAATAACAGGGTCACAGGATATCATTAGTTTTAACTTTCTTCCATAGTCAGAGTAATACTTTACTCTGCTCAGGAATCTCTGTATTATCAGTCACAAGGATGACTAATGGTGTAGTTAAATTAACTCATGCTGGATATTTCTACATATGAATTTTTATGTACTGCAAATTTATCCATGGATATAGTAGAGCATACAGGTGGCAAAGTTATGAAAACTTCTTAGCCATAATCAAACGTCTTGAGGGAATGAGTCACTCATCTCGAAGACTGAGGTTCACAGTCTAGGGGGACAGCTAGGGCAATTGGCATAACATACTCCACAAACACAATGTTCTATGTCTTACTTTGATGAGTAGCGACTGGTGTCTTAAAAGCTTGTGAGTGGCCATCTAAGATCAACTATTAGTCTCTCCCTGTCCAGAGCAAAGAAGAGTGAAGAAAATGAAAGCTGCAAGGAAACAATTGGTCCAAAGGATGAATGGACCATGTGACCCACAGCCTTCATTAGCCTGAGACCAGAAGAACTAGACGGTGCCCCTCTACCACTAATGACCACTTAGATCAGAATCACAAGAGAAGGTCCTGGACAGAGTGGGAGAGGAAAAATGTAGAACAAAATTCAAAATCATAAAAATGATCAGATTTACTTCTCTGATAGAGACTGAGAGAACTCCTGAGATTGATGGTGCCCCTTAGACACCTTTCAAGCCTGGAACTGTACACACCCCCAGGGATCAACTTTCAGGCAAACAATAGACAGGCATATAAAATGAACAATAACACCAGAGAAGAATGTACTCTTGAGAACAATGAACCAAACTAGACCAAAAGAGCAGCATTTGCCCAAAACAAGCTCAGAAGGCAGGAAGGGGCAGGAAAGAAGAACAAATGGAAATGGGGAGTACAGGTAGAAGTGGGAAGAGTATTGATTGCTACATTGCGGGGATTGCTATCAATGTCATGAAGGAAAATGTGTATGAACTGTTGAATGGAATACTATTTTGCTCTGTAAACTTTCACTCAAACCACAATAAAAAGTTAAAAAAATATTTACTCATGCAACACAAAATGTTTGCATTTGGCTTTCCATTCTCTTAATGAACAGGAACAGAGGTAATGTAATGAAATGTAAACACAATGAGATTATTCCTAATATATTTATTATAATGAAGATAGAATATTGATAATCCACAATATTGTTTGACGTTACATTTATAACTCTTGATGTTTTCATTGCAAATTGTGGAGAAAGTAGGACCACAAAATGGAAGAATGCAGTTGTTTGCCATAAGTAAGATTTAAGGAGCCAGAGGAGACAATAACATGTTATTGCATTACAAAGGTACTGGAGAGATGAATGTGAAACAGCAACTCAAACAGAGACAAGTACTTTAAGCTTGCATATGCAGTGGGATGAAAAAATATTTTCTAAACATATGGAAATAGAATTCTTCTTGAGGGGAACTTTCATTGCTTAGAAATATTTTAATAAGGTTCAAAGGAGCTCTGGTAGCATAGTGCCTAAGGCATTTGACTGCTAACCAGAAGGCTGGCGGTTCAAACCCACCAGCCACTCCTCAGAAGGAAGACTGGGCAATCTACTTATGTAGTGATATTGACTCGGAAACCAAAGGAGGGGTGGGTATGAGTCAGGTCCGACTCAACGTCAGTGCGTATGGGAAGGAAAATATTTGGAAGGTATGTTTGAGCAGAAATAAAGCAAAGAAAAGGCAATTGTGAACTGTTCATGTTAGAAATCATCAGGAATTTGGTAGTGGTTGAGAACAGAAAGGGGAGAAATGACCTCACAGTATTGTGGCAAACAAATATCAGGGGAGTCATGAGTGTGAAACTTGAGGAAAGATACTTAGTTCCAATTATGGGACCATTCAAAGGAAGACAGAAACGGAGAGATTCAGTAGTCATAACAAAACACAATTGTTCAACAAAAGCAATAATTAAGAGCCAGAGGCAACCATGCAAATATAAGTATCTCAGTCTACACATTTCCAGAAATCCTAGAGTTAGCTTTGGAATTTCCCCTGGGCAATTCAAACTTACCTAGGTTTTAAAAAGATGTCTTACTTGTAAATATAGATAGGGAAAATCTGGACATTTTACTTTGATTACATGAAGAAAAACAAAATGTGTATGTACATCTATGTCTTTTTACGTATCGTGTTCACAGAACAGAAGAGACACCAATTGGAACAATTGTTCATTAAGCTTAATGCTTGCCTATTCAAATGTTATATATTTCTATTAGAAAAAAATATGTCATGTGTCTAGCATTTTTTATCTGTGACATCTTTGCACATAAGAGTTTACTATTATTTATAATAGAAGATTAGTTAGCTTTAACAATATCAGAACAATGCCACAGTTTTCAGAGAATTCTTGTATGGGAGAAATTATACAGCAAGAGGGTAAGAAAAAAAAGTTCGGCTCTGTATAGTCTGTGCGTCTAGACTATGCTTCTGCCCTCACTTCTAGCCAATACTTTGAAATGGAGTAAAGCATTCCGTAATCTTACAGTATTTTGTCTGTGTGTGAAAAAAAAATCTCCACATACTTTAATGCCCCCTGCTGGTTACAAAAACAAAGTAAAGGACATATTTGGCCAACACCCTAAACATTACAATGCAGTACATCAATTCTTCTCTGTTCTCCTTCCCTTCCCAATTAGCTTGGTAGGAGAGAGAGGTGAAGCCAGGTTTCAGAGAAAAGCAGCCTTGCAGTAAGAATGTTCCAAGCACACTCTATAATTAAGAAGTTGTTGGGAAACTATCTAACATCTTGCCATATGCCAGGGTGAATGGCTACAACATTTTCCATTTTTCGTAAACAAAACAAATACTGAATAAGAGATTATGTTTGAATTCTGAAAGCTTGGGCTTTCCAAATAAAAATATTTTAGGAATCTACTATGTATTTCATGGCCACCATTAATAATCATTTCAATTTAGAGACTAGAATTGGAATCTAGGGA
>NW_006921924.1:3729051-3743671 GCF_000298275.1 Orycteropus afer afer
TAAGGCTGGCTGTTCAAACCCACCAGCCACTCCTCAGAAGGAAGATGGGGCAATCTACTTCCGTAGTGATACTGCCCCGGAAACCCAAGGAGGGGTCACTATGAGTCGGGTCTGACTTGATGGCACATAACTACAACAAAGGAGCTTGGGAAGAGCTCCGGTAGCGTAGTGCCTAAGGCACTTGACTGCTAACCAGAAGGCTGGCGGTTCAAACCCACCAGCCATTCCTCGGAAGGAAGGGTGGGCAATCTACTTCCGTAGTGATACTGTGTCAGAAACCCAAGGAGGGGTCACTATGAGTCGGGTCCGACTGGACAGCACATAACAACAACAACAAGAAGGAGCTTGGGAGTTATCCTGTAGTCCTGTGCTTTCTAGATCTCAGTTACTGTGATTCTGATCCATAATATCTACGTTGGCTCTTGAAATGTGTATTTTTCAAATACAGATATTTAAAATAAATTATTTTACAAATGGATGTTGTCTCAAGAAAGACAACCATTGTATAATGAAAAGTTTTAAGCACAAATATGACATGACTAGAATTGAGTTTTAGAAAATTAACTTGAGGGAAAAAAAAAAAAAAGAAGATGGATTGTAAAGCAGCGACCTGTTTTACCATGTGATTGCAGTAATACAGTGAACAGTGAAGGTAACAACAGTGGTAGCGGAGTGGAAATCAAGAGAATGATTTTGGTGATGTTATTTGAGGAAATATAGTGGTTAAGAATGCTTGCTTGTGTTAGGTCCCAGCTTTCCCAAAATCCTTACAGCAGAATTGTGAGTGAGTTAATTTACGTATCTGTCTTGGTTTCCTTATGTGTAAAATGAAGACTGCGAATTTAAAAATTGTAAGCAATAATAAGAAAATTAACAATAATTTTAAATGAGGTATTGTATCTATTTTTGACAATAAAAATCTGCTTTATGTTATGTTATGTGTCGTCAAGTCGGACCCGACTCATAGCAACCCCTCCTTGGGTTTCCAAGGCAGTATCACTACGGAAGTAGATTGCCCCATCTTCTTTCAGAGGAGTGGTTGGTGAGTTAGAGAAGTTAAATATGTTTCAAGGTCAAACACAAATAAAATAAGGAATCAGAATTCAAAATCAGGTCATCTGAATTCTGTAATTCAATCATATTGGATAGAATGATAAGCAGACCATGTTCATAACAACTACTTTATGGACAACAACAAAATATAGCTAACATAGTAATTACTATGGTCCAATTACTGTTCTAAGAACTTACTCTCTATATTTATTCCATACTGCTATCTTTATTAGATCAATTTTACAGATGAAAAATTTAGTTTAGAGGATAAATAACATGCCAAAGATCACCTAAGTAACAAGTGGTATGATTAGGATTTACACAATTAAATTGTTTCGTTCTGTTGTATATGGGGTTGCTATGAGTTGGAGCTTACTCGACGGCACCTAACAACATAACTACACTTGTGTGTGTGTGTGTGTATTTCCCAACTGATTTTCCCAAATTATTCTGATTTCTGTTTATGTATTTGAGACTTCAGAATACATATTCCTATTTGGACTTTTAGCCATGTTAGACCTTTCTTTGTGCTAAGTTTCAATAAGTTGACTTTTAAAAATTATCTACAACTTAATTAAAACAACTCTTATTAATGCCATGTTTACAAGGAAACACTGTGGTGAAATAAGTGGCATCCAACTTTGTAAGCAATCACAATTAAGATTGTCAAAACTCATTAACTGCTTTATGTACAGGAAGACAAAAATAAATTATTAAGCACCTTGAATGATAAAAGATTCTATTGTTGTTTGTTGTTGTTAGGTGCCATCAAGTTGGTTCCAACTCATAGCGACCCTGTGTAGAACAGAACACTGCCTGGTACTGTGCCATGCTCACAATCCTCACCATCTATCTGAGCCCACTGTTGCATCCACCGTGTCAATCCATCTTGTTGAGGGTCTTCCTCTTTTTCCACTGACCCTCTACTTTACCATGCATGATGTTCTTCTCCAATCCTTCCTGATAACACTTGCAAAGTACGTGAGCTGAAGTCTTGCCATCCTTGCTTCTAATAAACATTCTGTCTGTACTTCTTTCAAGACATAACTCTTTACTGTTCTGGAAGTTCATTGGATATTCAATATTCTTCACCAACACTTTTAAAATGCACTGATTGTTGTTTGGTCTTTCTTATTCATTGTCTAGCTTTCACATGCATAAGAAGGGGACAATTGGAAATACCATGGCTTGGGTCAGGCACACCTTAGTCTTTAAAGTGGCATCTTTGCTTTTGAACACTTTAAATAGACTTTTTGCAGCAGATTTGCCCAATGCAATATGTCCTTTGAGTTCTTGACTGCTGTTTCCACGGTCATTGACTGTGGATCCACAGTGAAATCCTTGACAAATTAAATATTTTCTCTGTTTATTATGATGTTGCTTATCGGTCCAGTTGTGAGGATTCTTGTTTTCTTTATGTTGATGTGTAATCCATACCGAAACCTTTGATCATTATCAGTAGATTCTTCAAGTCGTCTTTGCTTTCAGCAAGCAAGGTTGTGTCATCTGCATATTGCAGTTTGTTAATGAGTCTTTCTCCAATCATGATGCCATGTTCTTCATACAGTCCAGCTTCTCAGATTATTTGCTCAGCGTACAGAATGAGTAAGGATGATGAGAGGATACAACCCTGACTCACACACTTAGTTACTTTAAACCACACAGTATTCTCCTGGTCTGTTGCAATGATTGCCTCATAGTGTATGTACAGATTCCTTAGGCACAATTAAAACTCAAAAACCCAAACTCACTGCCACTGAGTCAATTCAGACTCAGAGCAACTCCTGTTGGGTTTCCGAGGCTGTAAATCTTTAAAGAAGGAGATTGCCCCATCTTCCTTCCAAGGAGTATCTGGTGGGTTTGAACTGCTGACCTTCTGGCTAGCAGCCAAATACCTTATCCACTATGCCACCAGGGCTCCTTAGGCACAATCAAGTGCTCTGGAATTATCATTCTTTGAAATGCTATCCGTAATTTGTTATGATCCGAACAGTTGAGTGCCTTTGCATAATCAATAAAGCACAGGTAAACATTTTTCTGGGATTCTCTGCTTTCAGCTGAGATCCATTTGACACCAGCACTGATATCCCTTGTTTCATGTCCTCTTTGGAATTTGACTTCAATTTTTGACAACCCTTGTCGATGTACTGCTGCAATTGTTTTTGAATTATCTTCAGCAAAATTTTTCTTGTATGTGATATTAATGATACCAAAAACTAAACTCACTGCCATTGAGTCATTTCTGACTTATACTGACCCCATAGGACAGAGTAGAATTTCCTCATAGGGCTTCCATGGCTGTTTATCTTTATGGAAGCAGACCTCTAGCCTCCTAAACTTTAAGAGAATAAATTTCTGATTGTTAAAGCCATCAACTTGTGGTATTTCTGTTACAGCAGTACCAGAGAGCTAAGACAGGTGGATATCTTTGTAGAATGATTTGGACTCATCTATTGGTTCTAAGCCTTGTTTTATCTCTAATTGGGTAAGCCTAGCTAATTCACTTAAATTCTGTAAAATCAGAGCAATAATTTATCTCCTACCTACAATTAGTGTCATATTGAGATTCAAAATTAGATATTTTCCCCAACTCCAGCACCATCTTTCAAACCTCCATGTCTCTGTTAAAGGTAATTACCATTGATTATAGCCTGCATCCCCCCCTTCATACACACACAAATAGAAATCTAGCTGATCACCCATTCTTGTTGATTCTTCATTCACTGTGTCTCCAGAATATGTACTGCCTTTCTCTTGATCCCTGACACTACTCTGGAAGTAGTGTCATCTAACATGAACCAATTCAACAGTCTCATGTCTGTCTACCTTTAATCACTCTCACCCTCAGATCTGATCTAAACATCTTTCTAGTATTAACCTCCCTAAGTACCATTTTGTCACAAGTCTGCTGCAAAATCTTTAAAAGCTACAGGTTGCCTCCAGTACAAGGCTGAAATACCTTACCATAAATTTCCAATCTTACATTTTAAAACACTTCTTCATAAATTCATTATTTTCAACACATACCCCTAGGCAAAATTAGAAAGTAAACAGATTAATTGCATTATCCTTAAAGTCCCATCAACCACTTTGTAACGTTAATCCTAAACAGGAATGTGGGCAGTAATTTCAGCTGCCTCACTAGCCCCATTTTTTCCTTTCAAGTTCTCTGCCCCTTTATTGAAATTCCACTTCTTCTCTCACCTCTTTTATGCACCTAGATTGTTCCTGATTTTTTTTATCCATTACACACATCAACAGTAACTCTCAGAAATGCAGCTCATTGATCCTTTCATAGTCCGCTTTCATGCTCATAGAAACTGTTTCAAACTGCCTTTTCCTCAAGTCCCATACCCCTCAATCTTTGTAGATTATTTTCTTCTAAAAAAAAATACGGAAGAAATTTAATCAACATAATTTCTGTCCATCTTTTAATCTACTTATACCCACCTTTTCCATTTGTCTCAGATGTTTTCCAAAACTTTTTCACTTGATCCTTCTGACTTTTTGTTTCTCTTTCCATCAAAAGAATTGCTATCCTATACCCTCAGTTTTCCATTTCTTATTAGCCTGTTGTTGTTGTTGTTGTTATGTGCCATCGAGTTGGCCCCGACTCATAGCGACCCCTCCTTGGGTTTCCGAGGCAGTATCGCTACGGAAGTAGATTGCCCCATCTTCCTTCTGAGGAGTGGCTGATGGGTTTGAACCGCCAGCCTTCTGATTAGCAATCAAGTGCCTTAGGCACTATGCTACCAGAGCTCCCTAGGGTAAGTAACGTATACATACTTAAATCACTCCTATCATAAAACAAAGAAGTAATAATAATAATAAAAAAATGGACACACACAAACACACACAACCTATTATAAAAAGGCACTCTCAAACACTATGACTGTAAATTAGTACAGCTGTTTAAAGAGATGTTCCATTATCCTAGGTCTTTGAGTGGCACAAATGGTTTGTGCTCAACTGCTAACCTAATGGTTGGTGGTTCAAATCCACCCAGCTCCTTCAGATAATAAAGGACTGATCTGCTTCCATAAAGATGACAGACAAGAAAACCATGTGGAGCAGTTCTGGTCTGTAACATATAGGATCACCATGATTCAGGGTCAACTGAGCAGCAACAGGTTTGAATTTTTTATTTTGAGTTTGGTGCCAATATCTACCAACATTTTAAATGTACATACATGGTAACCTAGCTGTTGTTGTTGTTATGTGCCGTCAAGTCGGACCCGACTCATAGCGACCCCTCCTTGGGTTTCGAGGCAGTATCACTATGGAAGTAGATTGCCCCATCTTCCTTCCAAGTGGTAACCTAGTAGATTATCACTTTTCACTTTGGGGACTTTATCCTATAAAAATGTCCATACAAGTGCCCAGACATTTACATTTATGTTCAAGTGCATGAATTGTCAGATTTCCTCTAAAAAAAAAAAAAAGGTAAACAACCTAACCTAATTGTTCCTCAGTAGGAGAAAGTTGAATTGAATCATATTTCGTTCATAGCATTGAATACCATTTTACTATTAAAGACAATGCAGTGTATGTAAATATACTAACAAACATAGGATGTTTTCCAATGTTTATTACTGGAATATGTAACTCTCAGAACAATAATAAAAAAAAGAAAACTCACTGCCATTGAGTCTATTCCAACTAATAGCGATCCCCTTTGGGTTTCTGAGGTGGTAAAACTTTACAGAAGTAGAGGTATAATAATTCTAATTATGCCAAAAATGCATGCAGGATGGATGGTCTGGAGGATGATGAAAGGGACTTTCAATTTTTGCTGTTTCTATCATCTTTGTACAAGGAAATGAATTTTTATATTAATTTCTTATATGCAGATGTATATATGTCTTGAAAATGTTTACAGTTGATTATTTCACATATATTTCTGTGAAACATTTAGAAAGACAAAAGAGAGAAATAAATGTGAACCATAATTCTAGAATCTAACACTATCATTTGGTGCCTTACATATCTTCCCAGACAAAATGGTAGATATCGGGATCAACAAATTACAGCACACCACCTGTTTCTGTAAATAAAGTTTTATTGAAACACAGAAATAATCATTTGCTTACATATTGTCTATGGCTGCCTTTGGGTCACAACAGCAGAATTTAATAGTTGTGACAGAGATTTTGTGGCCCACAAAATCTAAAATATTTACTATCTGACCCCTTTCAGAAAAAAAAAAAAATCCCAACCCATTGAATACAACAAACATATTATCACAGTAGTAGAGTTTACATGGGAGCTCTGGTAGCATAGTGGCTAAGGCACTTGACTGCTAACCAGAAGGCTGGTGGTTCAAACCCACCAGCCACTCCTCGGAAGGAAGGTTGGGCAATCCTACTTCCGTAGTGATACTGCCTCGGAAACCCAAGGAGGGGTCGCTATGAGTCAGGGCTGACTTGACGGCACATAAAAACAACAACAGAGATTACATAGTGTTAATACAATTTTGTATCCCTTTTCATTTACTATCATGGCAAACTCATTTTCATGTTGGTATTTTTATGAGTATAATCTTTAATGATATTCTGATGAGTTACCATTAAAGATTATAATGGTGCAGTGGTTAAAGCATTCAGCTGCTAATCATAAGGTCAGTGGTTCAAACCCATCAGCTGCTCTGAGGGAGAAATATGAGTCAATCTGCTTTCATAAAGATTTACAACCTCAGAAACACTATGGGACAGTTCTACCATAGGGTCCATATGAGTCAGTCTTGACTAGATGTCAGTGGGCAGTGGGTTAATGAGTCATCTGTCAGAAATGACATTATTTACTATAAGAATACTTCCTTATTGTTGAACATTTAGCTTCTAAATTTTCAGAATTCAAAATAGTACCAGGCTTTTATTATGAGATAGTGCTGGCATATTTTGGCATATTTTTTTTTCATAATTTCCTTATGGTAGATTTCAAGAAATTGAATTAGTGAGTCAACAGACATGAATATTATATATTTTTCATGGAAAAAAATATTACATGGATTTCCAAAGAGTATGTGTCAATTGACAATAGTAGCAGCAATGTATTCCAGTATGAATTCATTTGATAATGCCAGAATAGAGGATAGCAAGAGTGAATCTCACTAGCTAATAATTTTAATTTCTTTGATTACTAATGAGGTTGCATTTTTACATTTATTTTTAATCTTTTGTATAGTATATGATGATATCCTTTACTCATATACCTGTTGGGATCTCCAAATTATTTGTACTCTCAATTTCATAATTTTTATGTAAGAAATTTATCTGACATATTTGCTTAAATATACCCACTGTAATCGAATTAATTCCAACTCATAGTGATGCTGTAGGACAGAGTAGAACTCCCCTATAGGGTTTCCAAGGCTGTAAATCTCTATGTATGCAGACTGGCTCATCTTTTTCTCATGAAATGGCTGGTTGGTTTGTAGATGTGCTGCCAAAGCGAGCATGAGTAGCTGGTGGGTTTGAACCGTCAACCTTTTGGTTACCAGCTGAATGCTTAAGCCATCAGAGCTCCTTGATTACATATATATTCCCTAAATTCCTTAATCTGTTATATTTGGCCAAATTCTTCAAGCTAATATTATCTGTCTTCCATTCTTCTCTACGCTACTGAAACTACTTCAGAGATTTTCACTAGTGACCTTTTAAATCTTTATCTTCTCTTACTCACTTTTGGCATTTGATTTTGGCTACTACTCTATCTCCACTTTCAAACTCTTCTTATTTCTACAATATCTTTTTCTCTTCCTGGTTCTCCTCTCCTGTGACTATAACCCAGTTTACTTTACTGGATTTGCTTCTCTTTCCCACATTTCTAACATTTATGGTTTTAAGATTCCATCCAAGACCTTTTCTTCTTACACACTGAAATTTCCTGAGAATTCTCACCCTTGTAAAGACATTATTTTCTTTTTCATTTTCCATCACCTTTTTTTTCCTCCTGGGATCCAATCATTAATTGTCAACTTCTTATGGTACCGCTCCACCTGAATGTCTGGCTGACCTTCAAATTCATCATCTCCTCAATATCGTGGAAATAGCTCCTCCTTCTGTTGTCCATATCTTGGTTAATGACACTGTCATGAAACCATTTTCTCTAGCTAAAAAATTCTGAGTTATCCTTTACACTTAGCTATCCCTCACATACTGTGCTCAATAAATTACAGGTATTGTCAATTCTAACTTTTAAGCATCTTACTTTATTGAACTCTAAACAATCCTCACTGCCAAGTTTCTAGCCTTCATTACCTTTTTCAAATGTTTCCTCATTTTCTGTATGTAAGCCAGCTCCCTTTGGTCAAGAGTAATTCTTAAAAGAGCCATCAACAGCTACTATTCTTGGCATCAGGGAAACGAAGTGCCTGAAGGTCAAATCTGTACAGTGAATCTAAGCATCCATTACAGTAGCTGTATTGTATGCTCAGTTAAAACTTGGGTGGTTCTAGTACAAAAAAGGAGGGATGCATATTGGAAGTCTCTATTGGTGTTCTATTATTTTGTAACAAATTGCCACAAATGTAAGAGCATAAAACAACACCCATTTATTATCTCACAGCTCTGTAAGTCAGAAGTCCAGGTGGGCTTGGCTGGTTCCTCTGCTTAGGGCATCACAAACCTAAAATCAAGGTGTTAGCTGAGCTGTGCTCTTATCTGGATGGAGGATTTGAAAGCTGCATCTACTTCCAAGATAATTCAGGTTGTTGGTAGTATTCAGTTCCTTGCAGTTGTAGGACTAACGTCCCTATTTGCTTGCTAGCTATCATCAAGTCCTCACATCTGGCCACTCCCTCTCATGTGGATCCCTCCCTCCTCAAAGCACCAACAACCTGTGGAATCTGTCTCATGTTTGAAATCTGTCTATGTTCTCTTTTTGCCACCAGACAGAGAAAGCTCTCCAGATGTAAGGGCTCGTGTGATTAGATCAGACCTAATTGAATAATCCCATTATCAACTGTGCCACATATTGTAATCATGGCAGTAATATCATATTAATACTTTCCAGGCATTATGGCATGGTGGTTCAAATCCACCAGCCACTGCTCAGAAGGAAGGTTGGGCAATCTACTTCCGTAGTGATACTGCCTTGGAAACCCAAGGAGGGGTCGTTATGAGTCGGGTCCGACTCGACGGCACATAACAACAACAACAACAGGCATTATTGCATGGAATCTTGGAGAGGGAGTGTTTTTATAATTTCGTCTATCACAAGAACATTCCAACCAAACCAAACTCACTGCCATCAAGCCGATTCCGACTCATGGTGACCTCCATTGGGTTTCTCAGGCAGTAAATCTTTATGGAAGTAGATTGCTCTATCTTCCTTCTTCGGAGTGACTGGTGGGTTTGAACCGTCAACCTTCTGGTTAGCAGTCAACTACCGTAGGCACTGTGCCACCAGACCTCCTACAAAAACATTAGCAGTTATTATTTTATAGTGAAGGAAATCATTTTAAAACTATTGCCATGCAAATTTAAAAGTTAAAAAGAAAATTAAAACCATGCAACTTTCTACTCAGTACTCCTTGATTGCACAAACATTGAAAAATAATTAATAATTAATTATTAACTTCCTTATTTTATATATATATATATATATATATATATATATATATTTATATTCATTTTACAAGACTTCATTGGGATCTTCTTAGATCTAGGTATCATTGTTTTGGCCAAATACAAAACAGTAAAGTCAGTGTAGAATATTATGCATGGAATTTTTTAAATGGATCCAGTCATTACAAATGATCTCCTACCTAAAATTATAGAGTCATGATTTTATTGCATATGTAGAATAATTAATGAACACTACCACTATGCCTTTGTTTCTTTTCTTTGGTACTGAATGGCATGATTCAACAATCCATGGAACTACAAACAACAGGCAGTCAGCTCATAAATACATGGCTTTCTCAACCAATGTTGATCAATTTTCTTTAAACTATTATTTGTTTTTGTTTTATTTTTATAATTAATATGACAGTTATATTTGTTTAGAAAAAGTGTATTTGAGAGATTAGTGTGATTCAACATTAATATTTTAAAACTATCTTCCTCAGTTGTTTCTTTTTGGTCCTAAAATGATAACCTAGTTCATTAGATGCATCGAGAAAAGAAATGTTTCTGGAAGCGTAGCTATCTATTATGGAGTATAAATCCTAATTGAGTCATTTAATGAAAAGGTTATATAATTTTTAAACATTTATTCAGGAGTGGAAAGATAAGTGCCAATCTATGTCAAAAAACCAAAACCAAACTCACTGCCAACGAGTCAGATCCGACTCATAGCGACCTCTCTTTGGGTTTCTGAGTCAGTATCACTAAGGAAGTCATTTGCCCAATCTTCCTTCGGAGGAGTGGCTGGTAGGTTTGAACCCCCAGCCTTCTGGTTAGCAGTCAAATGCCTTAGGCACTACGCCACCAGAGCTCCTAGTGCCAATCTACAAGCCAAAAATAAAACAAATATTTATTTTTATTGTATATTTTCTGTATGCTTATCATTCAACAATAGTCCTATCATAAATAGGAGAGATATATTGTTAAACAACATAGAATGATTACTATCCTTACAGAGTCTAAAAACCAAGTCATATTTGTTTTGGCGATCCTTTGTCTTGAATAGGTTTTGCATCTGTGAAAATATCCCAGAGCATTTAAAATATTTCTATGACAATATTTAATGGTATCTACCCAATCTGAAAATAAAACTGGGACACCGACAACTGAGGAAATTGTTAACTGACACAATAATGAATGTTTACATGAATGTTTAAATACACTGCATCATCTAATGTCAATTTGAAAGTATGAGGAAAAAAAGTTTCAGGCACAATTTTAAAATACATTTAATTTGAATTTTCAAATTTCAGGTAAAAATTTAGGATGACAAAATTACCTGATCTTATTGCTCTTTTGCCTTGACTTAAAGACAAAATCATGATCCAAAAAGAGCAAAGAATGATGATTTAGTCCTTAGAAGTATTTTCCACGTAGGAAGATCTGAATTTAATGCTCTCTCTTGCATATTTTCACAAATAAACAATGCTGAAAAATGATGAGCATAGTACTGGGTCACCTTCTATTTCTTTAAATGAATTATGCTCTGAAGGACATAAATAATACAAAGAAGGCAATAATAAATAATAAAATTATGCAAAAACATCACAAAAATATTCTCTAGTAGAATGGCTGGAATTAGCTACTGTATAGGCATTTAATAAGGAACTCTGGTGGTGTAGATTTTGTACTTAATATTTGTCATTGCATATCAGAACTTGTCTATGCAACTAGAAAGAAAATATGTGTAAATGTAGTATCAGGAATAAAGGGATAGAGAAAGGTAGGATAATGTAAATTAGTCCTTTAAAT
This sequence comes from Orycteropus afer afer, assembly GCF_000298275.1. NCBI lineage: Eukaryota > Metazoa > Chordata > Mammalia > Tubulidentata > Orycteropodidae > Orycteropus > Orycteropus afer. Next base: position 3,740,484 of record NW_006921924.1, read on the forward strand.
TATTCTTCATTATGAAATGTCATGATAATAGCTTTATAGGCATCTGATGAGATGACGTAGAAGATAAACTCTGAGAGGCAGAGGACAATAAACAATTAATATTACATGCTTACCAACATCTTCTTGGCTAAATATAGGGCAAATACAATTAAAACAAAAGAAAATCAGTAAAGGAGACTTTTATTAAGTAGATGAAAGGCCAGGTAAATTTTAAAATAGAAGACTCCAGAGCACTCAAAACCTCTTGTTCTAGCAGCCATTTCTGAGTCAAAGCACTTCAGCATTATGTAAAACAGTTTTTGCAGTTTCTACTAGATATGAATGAATCAACGAATGCAACTAGAATGTTCTCTTCATAATGAGCCAATACTGAAAGATATTTCTACCGTATTCAAAAAACTCTTGTGTTACTCCATCATTTCTCCCCAGATGAAAATGGTCAAACATAAATGCAATGTCAAATTAAAAAAAAAAAAAAAAGAAAAGAAAAGTTCAAGTGCTGTACTGTACCTGCCAGAAATGATTACTAAAGACTCATTCATTCCCACAAACTATCTCTGATTATAGTATCCACCTGGAAAGCGCTTCCATCAAACTCAATGCGAAGAGGAGAATATTTCAGAAAGCTAATGTGGACTGGAGCCCTCACTGCCTTCTTAAACACAAATAAGCCAAAATTAATTGAGCTCTTCCAACAGCACAACTCCAGAGCTTATGTCAGCATTGGCATTCACTACTTTTGAAAAATTACAATGAAAAGGAAAACTTTAAAAAGCACCATTCTTTGAATTTGATCAGAAGTTAGGTTGAACAACTTTTAATAGCAGTGACCTCGATTTGGTGTTTGAAGGGGGTTTCATTAGGAACATTCTTTTCAAAGGAGCCACATGCAAGAGTATGGTTAATGTTTTTCTGTTTTTGAGAAAATACCACTAACATTGCCTAACATGACAGCAAATTCCAGAGCTGATGTAATTAATACAAAATGGAGATAAAAGACTTGACTTTATCCAGGCATTCATTTGTGGAAGGCTAAATTATACACCATTAAATGGCATAATGAAGACACACCTTATGGCTACTCCTTGGAAGGAAGCTTGGGCAATCTACTTCCATAGAGATACCGCCTCGGAAACCCAAGGAGGGGTCGCTATGAGTCGGATCCGACTCGACGGCAGTGAGTTTGGAGTTTTGGATAGTAATTTGGAATTTATGCTATTTGGGCGTGCTTGTTTAAGGTTTGTCTTTGCTCTCCAACCAAAAAAAAAAAATTTTTTTTCAGCCAAAACAGTGTACATAAAGAAAAAGATCCTCATATTTAAGAGTAAAAACCAAGAACCCACTAATTTAGAAGTAGCATTTATAGACAAATAGTATCTGTGCAAATGAAGAATAGATTCTAGAAAATGACATTAATTTATTATTCTCTAAAAAGCAGATGTTGGGGTTTAATCAGGCCTCAAAGGACATATAGGACCTAAACACCACATTGTAATAGAGAAGGGAAAAGACATTTTGGGGTGGTGGAAGAGCATCGACTAAGACTTAGATTGCAGAAGTCCCGTATGACAATCCTTGCCTTAACTAACAGTAGTCTAGGTAGAAGCTATTAAATAATCAGTGTTTTCACTTCAGCTAAAAAGTACTTTCCATACCTGGCTGGCATAGGGACAGGAATGGATATGGCATATTTTTGGAAGGATTAATTGCCTAGCTGAACTGGAGATGAGGCTTCATGTAAGGAATATATATGCATAACAGTCAACTTGTGGAAGTCTACAGAGGAATCCTGAAGCGTTTATATTTTTATCTTGTAGCAAGGGGTTCTCAATCCTTTTCCTTGGTGGCATATCTGATGAATGGTATTCAGTATGAACATGCGATCCGTGGGTGTACCGAGAAATATCTGCAATTACCAAATGGGGCTGTAGCCCCACCCATTTCCCTCCCACAAAAGAAAGTATTTCTGTATATGAGTGAGAAAATTATTACAGAGATAATCATGAATCCCATAAAATTTAATATTTAAACAATTTGTAGAGAGTACTTTAGAATTAGTAAGAAATTACTTTTGATACATGCCACAATTGACCATAGTGGGAAAACAACCAACAATAAATTAATGTCTTGTGAAGAGATTAAGTCAAATACACACCAGTGTGTGTGTGCATTTATTTATCATAGCACTGACGCAGCAAATCAATTAGGCAGGGACTTGAAGTGATTTGAGGGTATCCAGACTAGAATAAAATGAAACGATGGGACATTAGGACATGCAATGTAAAGGAAAAACCCATAGGCTTTATTTACATTTCTCTTATTTGCATTACAAATAAAGAATGAAGATATATCGTGATTCAGAATTTGTATAGCAATATTTTAAAGTTTTAACAATTGTGTTGAAATTCAGAATCATTTTGACACCAATCTGGTTTAAGGGGATACCATCTTTAGTTAGGATGAGTCACATGAAATTGTTGATATTTGACCATTTGACCTACAAAAAAATATTAATTTCATATGGCCCCATTTAATATAGTCTCTGCTTCTGTGGCAGATTTGTTTGGGGGAAGTACAGATTTTGATCAAGTAAAGTATGACCAACAAAGAGTTGGCGCACACTTTGTGGAAGACAAATGTACAAACTAAATGAAGATTGGAAACGTAAAATACTCAACTCCCACAGACACACAAGAGTTTTGGAATGATCAGGCATAACTAAAAGGAAGATTAAGTATTAACCTGTATTTGTAGGTACATGATTCCAAACAACATCCAGGGATACAGGTGATTCCAAGGACCATACAGATGAAATACCCAGATACATCAATATATCTTTTTCTTCTAGATCTCCAGTCATCCTCAATTTAAGATAGGCTTTCAAATAATAGAAATTAACTCCATATGACCATACTAAACAGAACCATATCTCCTTTTCACATTTCCCTGTTAAAGGAAAAATGCAGGCCAGACTGATGTAGGATTAAGAAAATGGATTTTTTTTTTTAAATTGGGTGGTTAGCAGTCCTTATGCTTGAAAGCTAAGCAGTGATAGCTGATCTATAAATATATAGTAAAGGAAACTAAGTGGTATTAATAACGATGATAATTATTAGTTTTCTAATAATCAAAATACAGTTTCTGTTTAAACAGAAACAGTTTCATGTTTAAAAATATGACAGGGAAAA
>NW_006921924.1:3745577-3750979 GCF_000298275.1 Orycteropus afer afer
TTATTCCTTCTTCAGCAATCTCTTTGCTGGTGTATGGGAATCCAACTGATTTTTGGATGTTGATTTTATATCCTGCCACAATGCTAAATCTCTCAATTAGTTCCAGTAGATTTTTGACTGAGTCTCTTGGGTTTTCTAGGTATAAGATCATATCATCAGCAAATAAGGATAGTTCGACTTCTTCCTTACCAATTTGGATGCTTTTGATTTCCCTTTCTTGCCTTATGGTCCTGGCTAGTACTTCCAGTACAATGTTGAATAGAAGTGGTGATAGCAGGCATTCTTGTCTGGTTCCTGTTCTCAAGAGGAATGGTTTCAGTCTCTCTCCATTGAGGATAATGTTGGCTGTTGGTTTTGCATAGATGTCCTTTATTATGTTGAGTAATGTCCCTTCAATTCTATTCTGTTAATAATTAGTTTTCTAATAATTAATCTAAATACAGTTTCTGTGTTTAAAAATATGACAGGGACAATTCTATTTCTAGCCTTTCTTAAAAATCTGAAAGATCTAGGAACACTGATCTCACATTTCCATATGTCAACAATTAGCCAAATATGAGGAACAGATATGAGAACATTGACTTTTTGGTCCCTATAATCATTTGAGTTGGTGATTCCTGACCTAGGGTTTGAGGACTAGGTATGGAAAACTGGTACAGATCAGGGCAAAGAGAGAACTGCAACTTACTCTGTTATTCAACACTCTATTCCTACAGCTCTATGGAAATGTACGTATGCTTAAAAATGAATAATGATAAAACATTGTAATTTAACAATATCATTGGTTTTAAAATTTTTAACAGCATTACTCTCATTTTGGGGGAAGGGTATTTTGGTATAGAGGAGGGAAGCTCTTTACCAGAGCTTCTCAAATAATATTGCATACATATCCACTTTAGCTTGTATGTATGAATGATGGTTCCATCATAGAAATCCTTGTGTCAATCTTGTACAAGGAAAGAAGCCACAACTGCTGGGGCTTGTGGAAGGAAAAAAAAAAGAGCTATGTGATCTATTCATTTGTATCAGTGCCAGGCATCCTGTGTGTTTGGAGCCAAAAATGCTTTCTCTTAACAGAAACTTCTGTAAGAAAGGATGCAATAAAAAAATTAGTCTTCAGACCTACCTATTAAATTATGTTACAATATTTAAGGACTTTGAGTGTTATAATACACATTTGAGTGCACCTGAAAACATGTAAAGGTGAAGTAAACACCTTAACTGAAATGGGTAAGGTTGAGCCAATAAAGGGAGTTTTCTTACGTTAGTTGACTTTTAGTTTCTTCTGGATTAAAGGAAATACAAAGATTTGGGCTCTCAGACAGGGTTAAGAAGAATCACAATAAGTTTGAGACAAGGGAGGAAGTTAGGTGGGGGAGAGAAAGAGAGGAGAGTGAGTTACAGAAGTAGTGATACATCAGGAAGGACAGCGATTTTCTGAATGGTTAGACAGATGTATTTTAGAATAAAGACATTGAATATTCAATTTTCAGTTTTTTAAAAATATGTGTGTATTTTCTTTTGTTATCCTAATATTCCCAGTAATGTTTACAAAACATTACAGCCTAGAGTCAGCAGTGTTTTGGGGAATGGAGGCATCTGGCCTGCATTTCCACAGGGATAAAGCGAATTGGGGAGCTCTGTAGCGTAGTGCCTAAGGTGTTTGACTACTGACCAGAAGGCCGGTGGTTCAAACTCACCAGCCACTCCTCGGAAGGAAGATGGGGCAATCTACTTCCGTAGTGATACTGCCTCAGCAACCCAAGGAGGGGTAGCTATGAGTCGGGTCCAACTTGAAGGCACATAACAACAACAACAACAAAGCCAGTTGCGAGAAGCAAGCCATGCAAATAACTAGAACATTTTGGGCAGCAGTTATAAAATGTCCAAATATTCCAAATGAGAGGTGAAAGCAACAACCAGGAATTAAAAATGCAGACTGGGAATGTGCAGGAGTTCTTAAAGAAGAAACTGGATGATCTGCAGTCCCCCAAGATAGTATCTTGCATGACAGTGAAAGGAGAGGACAGGCTGAAATGACCATATAACTTGGGGACACTTGGTGTTCCTGTGTTTCAATTGATTTTAATGACTATTTTCCATGATTGAGGCCAGATATTGTGGTTTATTCATCTTTGTATCCCCATACATGTCCAACATGCATTAAAGTCTGTTGTTGCTGTTGTTGTTGTTGTTATGTGCCACTGAGTCAGACCCGACTCACAGTGACCTCTCCTTGGGTTTCCGAGGCAGTATCACTATGGAAGTAGATTGCCCAGCCTTAATTTCGAGGAGTGGCTGGTGGGTTTGAACCACCAGCCTCCTGGTTAGCAGTCAAGTGCCTTAGGCACTTCACTACCAGGATATATGATATGTACCTTCGGCGGTGAGGGTTAGGGTACAGTCAACTGGGACTAGCCCTGAGAGAACAAATTAATTTCCAAACCTGACTCAATTCTTCAACATGCAAGCACTGATGAATCCTCCAATAGAAATTTTGGATTGGTGATTCTGATGTCTCAGAGCAGCTAAAATCTCCTCTGCTTGGAGTCTGCAAAGGAACCAAACCAAACCTACTGACTCAATGGCAGGAAAGAGTCATCAAATCAGGAACACTCATAGTAGCAAGATGAGAAAATCCTGTCAGTGCTGGGCCTTTAGTTCCCTCACTTTACTATCCTCCATTATGAATAAAGTTATATTTTTACTATTATATTATAAAATAAAGAGTACTGGTACAATAGCAGTTAAAGCATCTGATAACAAAAAGAGCAGCAATTCAAACCCACTAGCAGCTCCATGGGAGAAAGATGAAGCAGTCTGCTTCTGTAAATATTTACAGCCTTGGAAACCCTACAGGGCAGTTCTACTCTGTCCTCTAAGATCACTATGAGTTGGATTCGACTTGATAGCAGTGAGTATTATGTTGCAAAATAACTGAACTAGCTCTTTGTATTCCTGTCTTTTTCTTCTTTTATTTTCATATATTTATTTCCTGAAATACTGTATTTGAAAGTTTTTTTTTTTTTTCATTTCTTAAGGGTTTATTCATATTTCCTAAGAGGTGCTCACTTCAGGGAAATGTTAAGCCAATATTGACAGAGGCTGAAGAGAGAGGAATTCATGAAAGAGTGAGATATGATTCCAAGATACCATTGTCTTAATCCTGCCGGTTTGGTAAATCGGTACACAAACTTTTTGATCCACAGCTTAGAACAGGCTCCCCAGGCTGCACATTCCCCCATGTAGTCTAGTATTTATTTGCATGCTTCTCCATTACAGTGAGTGAGTGGTCTCAGCCTGGTACACAAGCTTGTCTATAAAGAGTCCAATTAGAACAGGCACCATTGCTGGTCACTTTACATTTGTTTTTTCTCAGGATTGGGCCAAGAAGGATCAAATGGGGGAGGATGAAAGCAATCTGCTACAAGTGCAGCAAATAAAAGAATGCTTTACTTTCAGAGAAATTAAAAACAATAATGAAACAGGCTAAGAGTCAGTCTGCTTTTTATTACCATGTACCAGCATTTCTAAACATTGTCAGTGGTAAAATATTTCTTCCTACCAGGGCTGACTGCTGCCACCATCCCTCCCACCTTGGCATGACATTGATTTTACTTCCTGTTCTTCCTCCTTTTTAATTAAACTTAAAAATATGACTAAAGTCACAGATACTACTTCGGTTAAAAGACAGCTTTGACACTTACTAGCCATGTTACCTTGAGTAATTCATTTAATTTCTCTTTGGGAATACTGATAGCATCTACTACTTTGAGATGTTGTGAGAATTGAATGAGTTAATTTAATTATAAATGTCTGGCATATAATAAGCACTTAATATGTTAACTATTACTGTTAGTCTTAGTTGTGAGAGTAATAGTCCTTTGAGGATTCAATGGTTATTGTTTTGAAAGGAAGGGAAAAAGCCTAATGGTTTATTACTTTGGAATTTGGGAGCAAAATATTTTTTGGTTGCATTTTTTTGCTACTGGATATAATCAAACTACTCAGAGTTAAAGTAGAACCTGATCCTTCTTTCACTAAACTCTATGGAAAACAGGAACCAATACAAAAAGGCTGATTCTGCACAGAAATCTTGAGCTGTGAATAGAATAATGTCATTGGAGTGTTTATTGAATGCAAGCCAGGTACTGTGCGTGGTATCAAAGAGTGAAATATCATCTCTATCCTTAGAATCCGGTGGGTGATATGAAGTCATGCCAATATCTGTTGTTGTTGTTAGGTGCCATTGAGTTTGTTCTTCTGGAAATCCATAGTATATTCAATATCCTTTGCCAATACCATAAATCAAATGCATCAATTTTTCTTCAGTCTTCCTTATTCATTTTACTAATTATCCAGCTTTCACATGCATATGAGGTGATGATGGAAAATACCATGGCTTGGGTTAGACACACCTTCATCCTCAGTCCTTAAAGTAACATCTTTGTGTTTGAACATTTTAAAGAGGTCTTTCGCATCTATACATTCAATGCAATCTCAATCCAGATCTCATCAACATATTTTAAGGATATGGAAAAACCAATCACTAACTTTATATGGAAAAGAAAGAGACCTCAGATAAGCAAAGCACTATTGAAGAAGGAGAACAAAGTAGGAGGTCTCACACTGCCATCAAACCTACTATGCAGCCACAGTAGTCAAAACTGCCTGGTACTGGTACACTGACAGACAAATAGACCAATGGAATAGATTTGAGAACCCAGAAATAGATCCATCGACCTATCATCAGCTGATCTTTGACAAAGGCCCAAAATCCATTAAATGGGGAAGAGAATGTTTGTGTAATAAATGGTGCAGACAAAACTGGAAATCCATTTGCAGAAAAATCAAACAAGATCTGTACCTCACACCGTACAAAAAAACGAACTCCAGATGGATCAAAGACTTAAATGTGAAACCTAAAACTATAAAGTTCCTCAAGGAAAAACTAGGGGTAAATTTAGGGGCCTTAACATATGGCATAGGAAGACTATCAAGCATAACCCAAAATGCACAAACAGTAGAAGAGAAACTAGATGAATGGGACCTTCTAAAAATTAAATTTTTTACGTACTTCCAAAGACTTCTCCAAAAGAGTCAAAAGAGAACCTACAGATTGGGAAAAAATAATTGGCAATGACCTACCTGATAAGGGACTTATCTCTAGAATTTATAGAAAACTTCAGCACCTCAATAACAAAAAGGCAAACAATCCAATTACAAAATTGGGAGAAGACATGAACAGACACTTCATCAAGAAGGATATTCAGGTGGCCAACAAACCTATGAAGAAATGCTCACGATCATTAGCTATTAGAGAGATGCAAATCAAAACAACAATGAGATACCATCTTGCCCCAGTACTAGTAGCAAAGTTCAACAAGACAGAGCATAACAAA
>NW_006921924.1:3753840-3755447 GCF_000298275.1 Orycteropus afer afer
TCAATAAAACACATGTAAACATTTTTCTGACATTCTCTGCTTTCAGCCAAGATCCACCTGACATCAGCAATGGTATTCCCCATTCCATGTCCTCTTCTGAATCTGGCTAGCATCTGTGGAAGTTCCCTGTCAATATACTGCAGCAGCCATTTTTGAATTATCTTTAGCAAAATTTTACTTGCATGTGATATAATATTATTCAGTAATTTCTGTATTTTGTTGGATCATATTTTTTTGGGATGGACACAAATATGGATCTCTTCCTGTCAGTTGCCAAAGTTCTTGGCATAAATGAGTGGGTGCTTCCAGTGTTACATCTGTTTGTTAAAACATATCAACTCATATTCCATCAATTTCTGGAGTTGTGTTTTTTGCCAGTACATTCAGTGCAGCTTGTACTTCTTCCTTAAATACCATTGATTCGCGATCACATGCTACCTCCTGAAATGGCTGAATATTGACCAATTATTTTGAGTACAGTAGCTGTGTATTCCTTCCATCTTCCTTTGATGTATTCTGGCTGCTTCAATATTTTGCCCATAAAAAGCCCCAAAAAACACACTGCCATCGAGTCAGATCCAACTCATAGCGACCCCTCCTTGGGTTTCTGAAGAGGTATCAATATGGAGGTAGATTGTCCAATCTTCCTTCCAAGGAGTGACTGGAGGGTTTGAACCACCAGCCTTCTGGTTAGCAGTCAAATGCCTTAGGGACTATGGCACCAGAGCTACTTTTTGCCCATAGAATCTTTCAATATTATATCTCAAGGCCTGAATGTTTTCTTCAGTTCTTTCAGCTTGAGTGTTTGTCTTCTCAAGCCGTCCTTTGAAATCTTCCCTTCAGCATTTTTATGTCATAATTTCTTCCATTCACTTTAGCTATTCTCCATTCAAGAGCAAGTTTCAGAGTCTTTTTGGACATCTAGTTTGGTCTTTTCTTTCTTCATTGCCTTTATAGTGACCTGTTGCTTTCTTCACATATTATGTCCTTGATGTTATCCCACAGTTCTTCTGGTCTTCATTCATTAGTGTTTAGTGTGTCAAATCTATTCTTCGGCTGGTTCCTAAATGCTGGTGGATATAATCAAGACTGGATTATGCCTCTCATAGACCTGTTTTTATCTTCTTCAGCTTCAACTTGAACTTAAAAAAAAAAAACTCACTGCCATCGAGTCAATTTTGACTTATAGTGACCCCTCCTTGGGTTTCTAAGGTGGTATCTCTATGGAAGTAGATTGCCTAATATTCCTTCTGAGGAGTGACTGATAGGTTTGAACCACCAGCCTTCTGGTTAGCAGTCAAATGCCTTAGGCACTCAAAATCATTTGGAGAAACAATGAAAAATGGTGAGATGAGGTTTGCTGGTTAGATAGAGCCTAGTGGAACCCCTGAGACTATGGGCCCTAGCTGCCCTTCAGGTCTGGAATTGAACCCATACCTCTGGCTTCCAGCCAAACAAGAGACAGGCATATGAGTTGACATTTACCTCAAGTAGATACACTCCTTGGAGAGAACAATCATGGGAGAAAGAAGGGCTGCTTATGCACAGGGAGACAACTCAGGGGGCAGGAGTGCATGGAGGGGTGGACACAGGGAAGAGGTAACTAT
>NW_006921924.1:3755547-3757587 GCF_000298275.1 Orycteropus afer afer
AAAGGGATCAATGATTTAAAAAAAATTAATAAAAAAATTAAAAAAAAGGTCTTTTTCAGCAGATTTGCCCAATGCAATACATCATTTGATTTCTGGACTGCTGTGTCCATGGGTGTTGATTGTGGATCTAAGTAAAATTAAATCCTTGACAACTTCAATCCACTCTTCATTTATCATGATGCTGCTTATTGTTCCAGTTGTGAGGATTTTTGTTTTCTTTATTATGAAATGTAATCCATACTGAAGACTAGTTTTTAATCATCATCAGTAAGTGCTCCAAGTTTTCTTCACTTTCAGCAAGCAGGATTGTGTCATCTGCATATTGCAGAATCTTCCTTCAATTTTGATGTCCTATTTTTCTTCCTATAGTCCAGGGTCTTGGATTATTTGCTCAGTATACAGATTGAATAAGTATGGTGAAAGGATACAATCCTGACACACTCCCTTCCTGATTTTAAACCATGCAATCAAGATGTTACCCAATCATTAAATGAATAGTATATTCATCAGGAAATCATAATAGCGGAATGGATGGGTGAAAGCTTTTAGTAGGGGTGACCTGTAGCTGTACTTAAAGAATGAATGACTTACTATTTAAAATGGCTTATGACTTAGTATTATTGTTTGCTGCCATCACATCCATCCCTGACTCCTGACAACCCAAAGAACAAGAGAACAAAATGCTTTCCACTCCTGTGTGACATTCCCATAATCCGTTACAGATCATACCAAAAAAATTGGCTGATTTTTTGGAAGTAGGTCTCCAGGGCTTTTTTTCTAGTCTCTCTTAGTCTGGAAGCTCTACTGATACCTTTTCAGCATCACAGTACCAGCAAGTTCCTACTGATAGACAGGTGGTGGCTGAACTTGAGATACACTGGCCAGAAATGGAACTGTGATCTCCCACGTGGAAAGTGAGAATTCTACCATTGAACCACCAATGTCTCCTACGTGTGATATAGTAGGGTTGAGCAAATCTTTTAATAGGTATATAAATTTATGAAAATAAGTAATTCTTATGAAGTCAAGCAATATTTTCTGATATTATCAGGACTGGTTTTAGTCCAAAGTTAGTGTTCTATAGATTAAATTGATCAACTGGATTTATACCTCTTCATTGAAAAGACCTATTTGGATTGAACAATCTAAAAATTAACTAGAATGATGTTTAAAGTTGATTTTTTCTTACTCTTTAGAAAATATAAAGCAAAATTCCTTTAATATTAATAGGCAAGACATAGAGTTCCTAAGTAAGTAAAACAAAAAGTATTTCATGTGTGTGTGTATTTTTTCAACACGGCCTTCTGATTTTTTCTTTTTAAAATGTCAATTCATGAATTGTGTTCCAAAACAAAACCAAAAAGTATTTTTTAATGCAAGCTAAAAGTAACCTATTTTTTAAAAAATGGAGCTTTCTCCCTAGAGCTGCAGGTAGCTTACTTGCACATTAAGTGTATAAGGAGTCAAGAGCTCAAGCTTAAGAAATTCAAATGCATATTTTGTTTTAAAATAACATTGACTTCTCTTTAAAGTTGCTGAGATAACATGGTATACAGTCCTATAAAATTGCTGAGATAACATGGTATACAGTCCTACAATTAACTTTTTGTTTATTTCCCTACAACTTGTATTTCCTAACAATATATTCTTAGCACGGGTAAATACAACTACAATTTACATTACAATTAACATGTCTTAATTTCAAATACTTGGAGGAATATTTTTCTGTAATTCTTTGTCAAAGGTAAAAATTGTCTAAGGCTCAAAGACAAAGACAGAAATAGCTTGTGATGCTATGCATATTTGGAAGTTTTCTTGAGTCTCTGGTCAATGGTGAATGCATAAGGTATTGCGTCCATTACAGGAAACCATGCTTTGAGAGTTTTCTAGGAGTCCCAGAAAATCCACATGTTTAATGTTGTTGTTGTTGTTGTTAAGTGCCGTCGAGTCATTTCCGACTCATAGCGACCCCATGCACAGCAGAACGAAACACTGCCCGATCCCGCACCAGCCCCACAATCCCTGCTATACTCGAGCCCA
>NW_006921924.1:3759245-3762709 GCF_000298275.1 Orycteropus afer afer
CCAGCCGTCTGGTTAGCAGGCAAGTAACTTAGCCGCTATGCTACCAGAGCTCCCTTGTTCATAATAGTCAATGAATATGAATCTCTCTCTCTTTTTTTAATTTCCCTCTACAGAATCCAATATTCTCATTATTTAATATGCTACATAATAAAGAAAATTCTACTCCAAGGTAAAACGTCACAAATTACAAAAGCAATATCTAAATATAAATGTAACTTTTTCACATTACATATTTCTTTTATTCTTCCTAAGGTATCAGTGGAAACACGTGGCTTATAAGGCAGTGAGAAGGGGCAGAGAGAGGAATACAACTTATTTTGCAGTCAAATACAGAAGTTAGTGTTTCCTGGGACTCAGGAACCCAATATATCAGGTTGTGTACTTACTCTAATGTGCTATTGCCTGCAGCAATTTTCTTCCACTTTTTCCTGAAGGGAATTGATGGGGGTCTAATTTTCAGTCTGCCCTAAAACATGGGGCAACCATCTGGCAGAAGTAATGATTATGTGGCCTACACTAGTTCTCTGGGAACGTGATGCTGTGGGAACAAATCCAGCTCTTATTCTTGACTGTGTATAGTCCTCTTCTGAATGTACTGGTTAGTGGCAATAGGAACATCTATAGGTCTTTGTTATTTTTGTTATTTGGCAATGAGTTGATGCTGAGCCATGGTGACTCCATGTGTGCAGAGTAAAACTACTCTATAGGGTTCAAGGCTTTTACCTTTCAGAAGCACATCATCAGGTCTGTCTGCCAAGGAGGGTCTAGGTGAGTTCAAACTGCCAACCTTTGGGCTAGTAATAGAGTGCTTAACTGTTTGCGCCACTCAAGGACTCTATAGTGTTCAATAGATTAATTTTATTTCTAGTTGTTTTATAGTCTTCACATAACAGTTTTCTGTTTGGTCTTCTGCTTAATCTGTCCATTATTAAAAGTGGTGTGTTGAAGTGTCTAATTATTATTGAAATTTCAATGTCTTCCTTGTATCAATTTTTGTTTCAAATATTTTAGAGCTCTACAGTAGGTGCATGTATTTTTATAATTATTATGCTATCTCCATGGAGTGACTTTTACCATTATAAAATTCCTTTCTTTTTAGTAGATAATTCTGTCTTAAAGTGCATTTTGACTAAAATTAGTGAAACCACACCAGTGCTCTTTGATTCCTATTTACATAGCATATCTTTTCCTTTCTATTTGATTTGCACTTATTTGTGTCTTCGATTCTAAAGTTTCTCTCTTGTAGATAGAATATCATTGTATTTTTCATCCATTTTTCAATATCTACCTTTTATTGAAATGCTTAACCATTTGCATTTAATGTCATTACTCTTGAGGTAGGATTTACATCTAGCTTTCTGATATTTGCTTTCTATGTCTTACAATTTTTTGAAAATCTATTTCTCTATTACTGAAGTCTTTACATTAAATACATATTTCATATTGTCCTAGTACAATCCCTTAGTCTTTCCTTTCATTGTGTGTGTGCATGCACACACACACACATATTTATTGTCTTGGTTCTCTAGTCCTGCCATAACAGAAATAGCACAAGTGGATGGATTTAACAAACAGGGATTTATTTTCTTATAGTTTAGGAGGTTAGAAGTCCAAATTCAGAGTACTGGTTCTAGGGGCTGGGTGAGGGCCCCTTGACCTCGAGCTTCCACTCTGCCTCTTATTCCAGGTCCACTGGAGCTAGAGGCATCTCCTGACTCAGATATCAGCAGGCTGCTGAAGCTGATGAACCCAAGGTTGGCAAGTAAAACGGCACAGTCCCAAGATCAGCAGACAACATGGCAGGCCACTAAGATGAAGACTTGGCCAAATGCAGGATCCAGATGTTCCAAAAGCTCAAGACGTTTCTCAAAGCCTCTCCTTATATACTGGAAGCAGGCCACAACCCAAAGGCAGATAATTAACTGTTCACAGCTGATTCCACCATGGAAGTCATTACAATCTCCTCATGCAGAATAATTGCATCCAGCTGCCCAGCCACTAAAAACCATGGCCCAGCCAAGTTTATGTGTGTGTGTGTGTGTGTGTGTGTTTTATTTATGGGAGCTCTGGTAGCATAGTGCCTAAGGCACTTGACTGCTAACCAGAAGTCTAGAGATTCAAACCCACCAGCCACTCCTCGGAAGGAAGGTTAGGCAATCTACTTCCATAGTGATACTGACTCAGAAACCCAAGGAGGAGTAGCTATGAGTTGGGTCCAACTCGATGGCACATAACAACAATATGTTATTTATAGTAGTGGTTCTTCTAAGCTTCACAATCAACATCTCAAATTATAATAATCAAGTTTTCATTATTCTGTATTTAATTTTAATAGCATATTAACATTTTGCTCCTATGTATTTTTGCTCCTTCCTCCTTTGTGTTATTAGTGACATACAATTCACACTTTTGTGCATTGTAACTCCAACAAAACAATTATTAAATAATATTTTTGCAGTTATCATTTAAATAAGAAAGGAGAAGAAATAAGTTATGAGAAGAAATGAGTTGCAAACAACAAATACATGTATATTTTAAATTTTTCATGTGGATTTGAGGTACTCTTTAGTGTCCTTTCATTTCATTCTGAAGGACTCTCTTTAATAGCTCTTGTAGTACAGGTCTGACAGCAACAAATTCTCTGTTTTTGTTTATCTGAGGACTGCTTTCATTTTCTTGTAGTTTTGAAAGTTTATGTTGCTTGCTATTGGATCCTTGGCTGACAGTCTTTTTCTTTTAGTCCTTTGAATATGTGATCCCTTTGCCTTCGGACCTCCATTTTTTTCTGATGCAAAGTCAGCTGTTAATGTCATTGAGGATCCCTTGTCCATGATAAATTCCTTCTTTCTTGCTGCTATCACAATTTTCTCTTTGCCTGACAGAAACCAAGACTCAAAGAAGAAACTAGTCTATAGGACTAACAGCCCACACAAACCATGACCTCATCTATTCTGACATGGGAAGAAATTGATGGTGATCAGTTACCATTAACAATTGTTCTGATCAAGGATACAATAGATGGCCCCAGATAGAATGGGAGGAAAATGTAGAACAAACTCCTAAAAAAAAAAAAAACTTTAAACTTGAAACTGAAGTCACGCCCCATGGTCACCTTTCAGCCAAATAATAGATTGACTCACAAATAAACAATATTACCTGTGAGTATTGTGCTCTTTTAAATAATCATCTATAAGGAACCCTGGTGGTGTAGTGCTTAAAGCATTTCGCTGCTAAAGAAAGATGAGGTGGTCTGCTTCTGTAAAGATTTATAGCCTTGGAAAACCTATGGGTGTTGCAATGAGTCAGAATCAACTCAATGGCAGTGAGTTTGAATTTTTGATGAGACCAGTCAATAATTAGCTTAAAGGAAATATGAGATAGTAAAGGGACAGGGAAGCTAGACTAATTGCACACAGAATAACCACAATGGAAGCAGTGAGAATGAGAATGCTGACACACTGTGA
>NW_006921924.1:3763699-3766655 GCF_000298275.1 Orycteropus afer afer
TATCTCGTCTCTCCTCTAGCACTTCTATTATACATATTGTTCTGAGGAATGCATACCTCCCTGGTTATAGTTCACATTATAGGTTTTTTTATTGTCAGGCTGAAAGTTGAGCCACGGGTGTGAGTTCAGTTCCAGGCTTCAAGGGTGTCTAAGGGCAATAGTCTTGGGGATTCCACAAGTCTTTATCAGATTGCCTCTATCAGTAAGCCTGGTCTTTTTTTATCTTGAATTTTGTAAATGAGAACTTAATTTGATGTGTAAACTTTCACCCTAAATAAAACGAATGAATAAATAAAATTATTATTATTATTGTTTAAAGTGTCTGTCTTTAGCTTTCCACAGTTTGATTATGATGTGACCAGGTGTAAATCTCTGAGTTTATCCTACTTCAACGTTGTTGAAATGTAATTTTCCCTTTTATCAGTTTTTGACAATTGTTTCTTCAAATAACTGTATGACCCTTTCTCTCTCTCTCCCCCTCTAGCAGTTCCATTATACATAGGTTGGTACCCTTGATAGTGCCCCACAGGTCTCAAAAGTTGTGTTTATTTTTATTTATTCTTTTTTCTTTTCTTTCTATTTCTCTTACTACTTAATCTCAATTGACTTATCTTCAAATTTGATGATTCTTCTTCCAGGTCAAATCTACTGTTGTGGCCTTTTAGTAATTTTTTTTCGCCATTTTTCTCATTGTACTTTACAATTTCAGAATTTCTATTTACTTCTTCTTTATAATTTCTACACCTTTAATGATATTCTCTATTTGATGAGACATAGTTCACCTATGTTCTTTGAGTTCTCCAGGCATGTTATTCTATAGTTTTTTAAACATATTAGTAATAACCCCCTAGAGCCAGGAAACAGAGGGACCAGGAGTGGCCTTGGGGACCTCAGGAGCAGCAGGATATCCTGGTAAAAGGGGCAGGAGGCAATGACAGGGAGAACCAGGAAAGGGAGGGACCAGGAGTAGCTGGGGACCACAGAGTGGCAGGTTTCAGGTAGGAATTAGGTAAGAGGAGGGTGCAGAGGTTTCCAACAGCTAAGGGAGACAAACTTGTCTGTCAGTTTGTCATCCTGTGAGGCTTGTATATTGCTGTAAGGCTTACGGCTGTGCCACTGGTGTTTCAGATGACAGCAGAGTCACACATGATGCACAGGTTTCAGTGCAGCTTACAGACTAAGACACACTAGGAAGAAGGAGGAGGCCATCCACTTCTTAAAAATTGGCAAGGAAAAACTTCATGAATATCAGAGAAACACTGTCTCATACATTACTGGGCAACTTTATGAATACCTTGGAAACATTATGCAACACAGTGCAGGAAGACAAGCCCCTTGGGTTGGAAGGCATTCAGAATAGGACTGGAAAAGATCTGCCTCATCAGAGTAGAACCAACCTTAATGATATGGATTGAGTAAGTCTTTCAGGACCTCTATGTGCTGATGTGGCACGACTCAAATTGAGCAGAAACAGCTGCAAACATCCACTAATAATCAGAACATGGAATGTATGAAGTATGCATCTAGGAAAATTGGAAGTTGTCAAAAATGAAATGGAACACATAAAGACACATTAGTGAGCTGAAATCGACTGGTTTTGACCATTTTGAATCACACAACCAAATGACCTGCTATGCTGGGAATGACAAATTGAAGAGGAATGGTGTGGCATTTATCATCACAAAGGATGTTTCAAGATCTGTTCTGAAGTACAATGCTGTCAGTGATAATATAATGTCCATATACCTACAAGGAAGACCAGTTAATAAGACTATTAATGAAATTTATGCACCAACCACCAAAGCCAAAGATGAGGAAACCGAAGAGTTTTATCAACTTCTGCAGTCTAAAATTGACCGAACATGTAATCAGGATGTGTTAATTATCACTGGTGACTGGAATGCAAAAGTTGGAAACCAGGAAGAATCACTGGTAGTTTGAAAATTTGGCCTTGGTGACAGAAATAATGCTGGAGATCGCATGATAGAATTTTGCAAGACCAATGACTTATTCATTGCAAATACCTTTTTTCAACAACACAAATGGTGGCTATATATGTGGACTTCACCAGATGGAGTACACAGGAATCAGACTGACTGCATGTGTAGCAATGAGCTCACCAAATCCAGGCCAGGAGCTGATTGTGGAACAGACCAGCAACAGCTCATATGCAAGTTCAACTTGAAGTTGAAGACAATTAAAACAAGTCCATGAGAGCCAAAATATGATCTTCAATATATCCCTCCTGAATTTAGAGACCATATAAAGAATAGATTTGATGCATTGAAAACCAATTGACTGAAAACCAGAAGAACTGTGGAATGACTTCAAGAACATCATCCATGACAAAAGCAAGAGTTCATTAAAAATATGAGAAAGAAACAAAAGACCAAAATGGATGTCAGAAGAGACTCTGAAACTCTCCCTTGAGCCAAGAGTAGCTAAAGCAAATGTAAGAAATGACAAGATAAAAGAACTGAACAGAAGATTTCAAAGAGCTGCTTGAGCATACAAAGCCAGTTACTATAATGAAATGTGCAAAGATCTGGAGTTAGAAAACCAAAAGGGAAGAACAAGCTCGGCATTTCTTAAGCTGAAAGAACTGAGGAAAAAATTTAAGCCCCGAGTTGCAATATTGAAATATTCTATGGGCAAAATATTGAATGATGCAGGAAGCATCCAAAGAAGGTGTCACTATACCAAAAAGAACTAGTCGATCTTCATCCATTTAAGGAGGTGGCATATGTTCACGAACCAATGGTACTGAAGAAAAAGGTCAAAGCTGTGCTGAGAGAATTGGCAAGGAACAAGGCTCTAGGAATTGAAGGAACACCCACTGAGATGTTTCAACATATGGATGCCCCACTGGAGGCACTCACTTGGTTATGCCAAGAGATTTGGAAGACAGCCACCTGGCCAACTGACTGGAAGAGATCCATATTTGTACCCATTCCAA
>NW_006921924.1:3767543-3773389 GCF_000298275.1 Orycteropus afer afer
CTTCCTTCTGAGGAGTGGCTGGTGGGTTTGAACCGCCAGCCTTCTGGTTAGCAGTCAAGTGCCTTAGGCACTATGCTACCAGATGATATATAGCACTGGGCAAATTGGCTGCAAAGGACCTCTTCCAAGTGCTGAAGGGTAAAGATGCCTCCTTGAGGACTAAGGTGCTTCTGACACAAGCCAGGTATTTTCAATCGCCTCATATGCATGTGAGAGCTGCACAATGAATAAGGAAGCCCGAAGAAGAGTTGATGATTTTGAGCTGCGGTGTTGGTGAAGAATGCTAAAAGTACCGCGGACTGCTAAAAGAACTAACAGGTCTGTCCTGGAGGAAGTGCAGCCAGAATGCTCCTTGGGGGCGAGAATGGCCAGACTTTGTCTCACCTTCTTTGGTCATGCTGTCAGAAGGGGCTATTCCCTGGAGAAGGATGTCATGCTTGGTAAGGTGGAGGGTCGACGAAAGAGGGGACGACCCTCAACGAGGTGGATTGACATGGTGATGGCGGCAATGGGCTCAAGTGTAGCAAGAATCGTGGAGCTGGCTCAGGATCAGGTGGTGTTTCATTCTGCTGTGCATAGGGTCGCTATGAGTTGGAGACATCTCAATGGCATCTAACAACAACAACAGTAGCTGACTTACAGTCATTTCCAGGATATATCATAGAAGGCCTTCTTCAAAGACAGTTTCTATTGATTGCTTTTTTTCCCCCTGAGTATGGGTCAGATTCTATTGTTTCTTTGCGTGTCTTCTTATTTTTCATTGGTATGTGGATATTTTAAATAATATAATGAGGGATCTCTGGAAATCAGATTCTCCTCCCTCCACAGTGCTGTTTTTTTTTTTTAATGTTTTATTCCTGTTGTTACTATTTGTTGAATGATTTCCCAGGACTAATTCTGTAACATCTGTATTCTTTGTTGTGTGTCCCCACTGAGTCTCTGCTTAGCTAACTTGGTGTTCAGCTAATAACTGGACAGAGATTTCCTTAAAATCTTTGAATGAATTAGTCTCTCAGTCTTCACCAGGTTGCTCTGTGTGTCCAAACGCATTGGGCACACTTTCAATGTCATGGCAGTTTATATCTCTGCCTTGACCTTTACTTCCTGCTTGCTTACAGCCTCAACAGCAGCCAAAAGTGAGGGATGAGTCTTCTCATGTCTTTTTCTGAGCATGTCCACAGCCATGCACACACCTTTGGCCTTCTAGATTCTCAGGAATATATCAGATCTTTTCAAAGACTGTATGGACATTTTATTCTTCAGATTTTTCTTTCAAGTTTTGGTCAATCTTTTGTGTACCCCAACTGATACTACTATCTCAGACTGTTTAATATCTGAGATTTCAATATCTGAGATATTAAGCAAATGACTTTGCTGTTTTGACAAACACTCTGAGTGAGCAGTGAATCAGACAAAATAAAGACAAGCTCTATGATTTGGTGTTTCTGAGAGCCTCTATATTGGTCAAATACTGACAACTGTCTAAGAAACTGGCTTTTGAGGAGCCCTACACCTATTGCACTTCATCCAGTGCCTGTTGGGTTGTTATTTTTCACTATGATTTTGGGGCTGTTGGTTTTCTAAGCTTCAGAAGATCTGGTGAGAGAGGGTGGGGTTAAGCAAGTTAAAACATAATAACAAACTGCACTGTCCTTACTAAGATTCAGCCTTTTTCTTGAATAAATGCTCATTCAAATGTTCAAAAGTATAGGTTAATATTCACAGTTATGTGAAAGTTACTTTTGACAATTGTTACCAATATTCTCATTACTTTAATGGAACAGCAGATTTTCAGAGGTCTAACTCTACTACTGCAGAAGTACTTCTCTCATTCTTTCTTAAATCATTTAAAATCAGGATCTTACCTCTAGCATTCATCAAAACAATCCTTGTATTCTATTCCTTAATCATTTGAGTTATCCTTTTCAAAAGGAATGTCAGATCATGAG
Source organism: Orycteropus afer afer (assembly GCF_000298275.1). NCBI lineage: Eukaryota > Metazoa > Chordata > Mammalia > Tubulidentata > Orycteropodidae > Orycteropus > Orycteropus afer. Next base: position 3,769,493 of record NW_006921924.1, read on the forward strand.
AATTCTCTGCTTAAACTTAATGACTTCCTACCTCACTCAAAATAAAACCACAAAGGTCTTACTCTGGCCTACAAGGCAATAATACTACTTCCATCTCTTTCTAAATCTGACTCCCTACTTGACTTCTGGGAGCTCTGGTAGCATAGTGCCTAAGGCACTTGACTGCTAACCAGAAGGCTGGCAGTTCAAACCCACTGGCCACTCCTCGGAAGGAAGATGGGGCAAATCTACTTCCATAGTGATACTGCCTCAGAAACCCAAGGAGGGGTCATTATGAGTTGGGTCTGACTCGAAGGCACATAATAACAACAACAACAACTTGACTTCTTGCTTACTCAACTGAAGTCACACAGGCTTCCTTTCTGGACCTTCTGATTCCAGGTACACTCTTGCCTTAGAGTCTTGTCAATTAATATCCCACTGCCTGGGATATTCCTTCATTAGATAGTTATAGGCACAATGGTTATTATTCCCCATATCTTCAGGGTCTTTTCTCAAATACTACTTTATCAGAGAGAGCTACTTTGGCCACTTTTTTTTTTTTCAATCTCCCCAACACAGTAGAATGTGTATACTATGAGAATGAGGACATTGTTTTGTGCACTGCAATGCCATCACTATATTTAAATATTGACAGCAGTTGTTGGCATGTAAGTGAGGTTTAATAAATATTGGTATAATGGTTGAGTAAAATAACTCAATTGGCTGATTTTTTGGAAGTAGGTCTCCAGGGCTTTTTTTCTAGTCTCTCTTAGTCTGGAAGCTCTACTGATACCTTTTCAGCATCACAGTACCAGCAAGTTCCTACTGATAGACAGGTGGTGGCTGAACTTGAGATACACTGGCCAGAAATGGAACTGTGATCTCCCACGTGGAAAGTGAGAATTCTACCATTGAACCACCAATGTCTCCTACGTGTGATATAGTAGGGTTGAGCAAATCTTTTAATAGGTATATAAATTTATGAAAATAAGTAAGTGGGGAAAAAGTGACATCCTGTACTGTGTAATGTTGCATATTTGTAAGTAGCATACATGTTGTTGTTAGATGTCATCAAGTTGGCTTCAACTCATAGCAACCCTATGGACAACAAAATGAAGCACCACCCGGTCCTGCACCAGCCTCACAATCTTTGCTGTGCTTGAGCCCACTGTTGCAGCCACTGTGTCAATCCATCTCATTGAGGGTCTTCCCTCTGACCCTCTACTTTACCAGGAATGATATCCTTCTCCAGGGATTGGTCCTTTATGAAAATGTGACCAAAATAGGTGAGATGAAGATTGGCCATTCTTGCTTCTAAGGAGCATTCCAGTTACACTTTTTCCGGGACAGATTTGTTCATTTTTCTGGCAGTCCATGATACATTCAATATTCTTCACCAAGACCACAATTCAAATGATTCAATACTTCTGTGGTCTTATTCACTGTCGAGCTCCCACATGCATGTGAGGCTATTGAAAATACAATGGCTTGGGTCAGGTGAACCTTAGTCTTCAAAGTAAAATCTTTGCTCTTTAACACTTTAAAAAGTTCTTTTTGCAGCAGATTTGCCCAGGGCAAAATGACATCTGATTTCCTGACTGCTGCTTCCTTGGGTGTTGATTGTGGATCCAAGTAAAATGAAATCTTTGACGACTTCAATCATTTCTCCATTTATCATGCTGTTGTTTATTGGTCTAGTTGTGAAGATTTTCATTTTCTTTAAGTATCATACATAGGAGGTTTTAAAAGAGGAAGATTCATTGTGGCCTGAAGGAAATGAGAATTGAATTGAGCTTGCAAGATAAAAAGAAGAAAAGGTTTTGAAAAGGAAAATAAATTTCATTATATAAAATACAATGAGCAAAGCAGAGATGCACCAGTGAAAATTACATGTGTAATGGCCAAGAGTCCATTTTTACTGGTAAATAATAGATTCGTTTAGAGCAAGTGGTAATGGAACTGTCAGTGCTTCCCTTTGCCTTAGCTGTGATGGCTAGATGATGATACAAATATGTGACATTACTTCTAAAAATTAAAGAGAAAATTAGGAAAAGTGACTTTGATTTTCGTTTTTTTCAATTAGTTGATTATTGCATAGATTATTTAGCTGTAGATACATAGGCATTATTTTTGTTTTGTTTTGTTCACCACAATATCTTAGACATCAATCATTGAAGGGTCATTAGCACCAACGTCATCAGCTCTCAGAAAGTATACGTATATGGGCTAATTTTTAGTTCCATTTAAAGAAGTGTAGGGGATTATAATGAAAAAGAAAATGTTTTTCAGCTTGCTGTACTTTATTAGGACATCTTTTTTGTTTTAACACTGTTTAATTTTCCTTCCAAGCACACAGGTCTGGTGGTTTGTAATGCACTGATTTAAACAGTCACTTTGTGGGGTTGAAAATGTAATAGAAGATTGTCTGATACGTGAATGGATTTTAAATAAACAAGCAAGAAAAAGCAAAACTGACCATTTTTCCCCTTTCATTATTAATATCCCAGGACTTAATGCAGGATATGCGTACCAAGAGTGGGTATTTAATGAATGAATGAGTGACAAGGTAATGAGAGATGACTGTCACAGGACTCGCATACTTGACACAGAGTTGGCTAATTGTTAAATTCTTTGTCTAATCTTCATTTCCTGACTCATTACACTCTGCTGAGTGGATTTTTCTAAACTGCAGAATCTTTTACTTTTCTGAATTGGCCCTTAGACCAAAATGCCAACATTTCTTACTTTAAGCAGATACTTAATCACTTTTAGGTCATTAAATCCTTTGAGATTCTGATAGGGGCAGTAGAGATTTTCCTTAGGAGTGGAGGTGAGGTATACAGAAAGGCACACTTCTGTACAGAATTCCAACAGCTTCATTAACATCTGGAAGCTCATTCCTGAATCCTACAAGAAGGATCCCTGAAATGCAGACCTGAATTCATTCACATGGAATACTCTTTGCATAGTTCTCCATCATAATGAGCCGGTCACTTTGGAAAGTGAATGAACTTTTTCAGAAAACTGTAAGACACTTAGCTATAGCATATAGGGAATATCCCTTTCTATTAAAGCATTTATATGAGTATTATAATCATCTAATTATTGTGGCCCTTAAAACATTAAAAATAAGGAAACTAGATATATAGGAGGCAAAAAAAAAAAAATCAAGCTTTGTCTCCCATAATTCAAATAGGTGCACAACAAGGTAAAAGGTTAATATTTTCGAGGAGGGCATAAGAAAAACAAAAGCATGACGTCTGCTATAGTTCCACGTTCATAGGAAATCCCTAATGAACATAAATATATCTTGCAAACTGATTTCCACAACCCTGTAAGGTGGGCAAGATTTGTCATCCACAGTTCTTGCTCACACCCCTTGCGTCTAGTCCCTATAAAGCATATTTTTGCTACTTTTCCAGTGTCCTGTTCATCTCTATTACGGTTTGACAGTGTTGAATGTTATGTGAGTCCTGTGTTCCCAGAAAGCAGTGATGGTTAGAAAAATCCCCCTACCTTTTGTTATTGTGGTTCCAAGAAAAGGCTAAACTTCAAAGGACTACTCTCCCATAGCACATTCTGGGACAAATCCCACATTCACCCTTGACATTACTCCTTTGTTTACTTGCCCCAGATGCCCTCTCTCTTCTTCGACATTGTGGTATTCTTAAGGTTTTGTGTCAACTTAGCTGGCCTGGTTGTAGTTATTCCCCATGGTGCGACTGGTAATTAACTCCATGGTGGAATCTACTGGAGCAGCTGAGTAACTGTTTTAGGGATGTGGGCTGCTTCCTGTATAGAAGAAGCAACTCCAAGGAAAGTCTCCAGCCGATGGCACACTTGAAACTGTAGGTAGCCGAGTTGTTGTTCAGCAGCCTGCCGTGTTGCCCTGCTGATCTTGGGACTTTTTTTTTT
>NW_006921924.1:3774719-3779307 GCF_000298275.1 Orycteropus afer afer
TACGGAAGTAGATTGCCCCATCTTCCTTCTGAGGAGTTGCTGGTGGATTTGAACCGCCAGCCCTCTGGTTAGCAGTCAATTGCCTTTAGCCACTATGCTACCAGAGCTCCCAGAGCAGCACTAGATAACCAAAATAAATATTTTCCTCATTAATTAATTAGCTTTCCTCCTATTGCAATAGGGAGCTCTGGTGGCGTAGTGCCTAAGGCACTTGACTGCTAACCAGAAGCCTGGTAGTTCAAACCCCACAGCCACTCCCTGGAATGAAGGTTGTGCAATCTACTTCCGTAGTGATACCGCCTTGGAAACCCAAGGAGGGGTCGCTATGAGTCAAATCTGACTTCATGGCAGTGTGTTGCATTTCTTGTTTTCCTATTGCAATAACCTGAATGAAATTATCTCAGTTATTCAGTGCATTTTGTTTTTTACAAGTTCAATAAACTTTCTCTCACCAAACACACATACACTCAAACGCACACACACACACACACAGACAGACACACACACAATACTAGATGTCATCAATGGTTGGTATAATTCTAAGGATGATGATAAAGCAGCAGATGAAAGCTGAAACTTAGTTTGGTAAGAACTGTTAAATACAAACTTCAGTAAAGAGACTTGCCCAATCACCAGTTTTGTTACCATTAGACTAATGAAGCTCATACCTCCTTTTATATCTCAGAGGAGTTAACTTGCATGAAAATTCTGTCTCAGAGCCCTACGATAAATTTGTTGTTAAATTGAATAGTGAGACAAGTAATGTATGATGGTAAAAGGAGGAGGATTATAAGTTAAAATAGCTTCCAAGTGCAGAGAGACGAGGAAAACTCTCTTCTCATCTCTCTTTGCCTGTCTCGTTTCTAATGCAAAAATTTGGATTGAGTGCATCTATAGGCATCTACCAGTGTTTGGTGTGTGAGAGGATTGCATGCATCATCCTTCCTTCCTTGCATTGTATAAATAAGTCAGTTTGAGGACCATGGGTAATAGGAAAGTGAGGAATCCCTTAAACAGATTTTCCGTCACTTTTCAGTTCTGTAACTTTTCAGTTCCCTCTTCAGTCTAGGTCCAAGTGCACAAAATCTGGCTTTTCCATAAATGAAGAAAATTAGGTTCATTTATGTTCATGTATGGCTAACTTAGCACTTTCTGTTGGTCTGTGATAGAAGTTACCACAGTATACAATACACTAGGTTCTGAAAATTAATTTTTCAAGGATAAAAAATAAAAATGAAAAAGTTAATTGAAAATACTCATTACTGCTTCTGTGATAACAATAGTAAGAATAACACATTGGTAAGAAAAGATATCTAGATGAACATAAGAGAGAAAACCTATCTGGGTACACAGAGGAAGATCTTTGTAAAAGAAAAAAATGACTGGCATACCATTTTCCCTGAAACCCAAGACATACTGCTTCAAAAAGTACTGGATAAATAATATCATTTATAATTCATATGAGAAAAGTAGGTCTAAATTTGGATTATTTTTCTATTTGACTGTCAGATATAACTGACCTTTAGATTAAATTTTCTGGTGTCAGTTTCCCATTAATATTAAATGGCCAAAACAGCTCTCAAGTAGGCTTTCCAAATTCTTATATTGGATGTCTTGGGCTCTTGATTATATGCCAGTTTTTATTTAATCTTCAAATGAAGCACACAGTGAAACAAATACCATTACTAAATTCCAATTTAAAATTGTTTTGACGTAAATTAACTGTAGTTTGACAGAGCTCTGAAAATAAGTTGTTTTTTTTTAAAGCCCCAATCATTTCTTGAGTTTAATTCCCATGATTTCCATCTTTATCTCCTAGTTATTAAATCCATATGGTCTTTCTATTCCTAGAAACTTTTCTTCCAGAATAATGAATACAATCATTTATTGGGAATTTTATTTCTGCAAATTATTTTAAATTTGTCAATTGAATTGGAATTTATTTGACTAAGTACACTGTTAGCATTTAAAATACTCTATCAACTCCTTTTAAGTGCATTTCTCTCATAATTGAGGCTGATGTTCTAAGAGAAAGGAGCTCTGGTGGTGGAGTGTTTAAGGCATTTGGCTGCTAACCAAAAGGCTGGTGGTTCAAACCCACTAGCCACTCCACAGAAGAAAGATGGGGCAGTCTGCTTCCATAAAGAATGACAGTGTTAGAAATCCAAAGAGGGTCACCAAGAGTCAGAATCGACTCAATGGCAGTGAGGTTGGTTTTGGTTTGGTTCTGATGGATGGAGGTGTGATCCAGAATTAGAAAACCCTTGGAAGCAATGAAGTACAGACAAAGAAATTTCATTAGCAGTCAGAGAGTGTGAGTGCAGCATCCAATTCTGCTGCTTTCTATACGACTTATTAGTGCAAGTTTTGTGTGAGTAAATGATAGGACATGATTGCCAAAAAAGCTAGTGTCTAGGTTCATATAATCTTGGTTCTAATTCTTCTCTGCTATGTGACCTTGAAGGAGCTTTGGTGGTATAGTGGTTAAGACATTTGGCTGCTAACCAAAAAAAGTTGGCAACTTGAACCCACCAGCTGCTCTGTGGAAGAAAGATGAGGCAGTCTGCTTCTGTGAAGATTTATAGCCTTGGAGACCCAATGGAGTTCGCTAAGAGTTGGAATCAACTCAATGGCAGTGAGTGTGTTTGCTGTGACCTTGAGCAAATGAATTAATCTTTCTAAGTCTCAATTTTATCATCTGTGTAATGGAGATAATAATACTTCTTATCTCATGCAATTGTGAGGAATAAATTGCATAATCCTTGAGAGCACTTAGCACACTGAATAGTATGTAAGTACCTAAAGTTAAATATCACATATTATACACATATCTAAATGTGTACATGTATACATGTAAATACATGTATATATATGAACACAAATATACACACAAAACATAAAGACATATGCATTGCCTATATGTTGTGCATGTCCTTTCCCTCTAAAATTTTTTGTCATTCAGTAAATAAATGACTCCAATGAAATTGGCTTGAAATTTCTCTCAAAGTGCACAGTGAAATCAAGTATAAATTAGGAAGAATTGTGAAGCATGATATAACCCTGAACTATAAACAATGAGGTAAATCCCCAGTTTTAAAAAATTAAATTATTTTATAACCCCTTTCAAGTGTCGTTGCTTCTTCTAGAGACTCAAAAGCAAAAATCACAAATATTTACAATTTTTGGTTATGGCGTTGATGAAAGCTTATGTCTAATATGTTTCTTACAGAATGTCCCACAAATAGCATGGCATTTTGTCCTTCAAACAACAGGTTAAACAACAGGTCAATATACTCTAGAATTCAAAATAAGAAATTTCCCTTAGTTTAGAACATCTACCTGAAAGGTCAGAAATACAGTAATGGTGGAAGAAGAGAAGAAAACATGGCATAATCCTTAGGTTTGCAGAAGCTGTGTAACATGAATTAGCTAATATACTTTGGGCTGTCTGATGAATTCCAAGTTCTTTGGAAATACTTAAAATTGAATAGAGATATTTAAAGTTTTACAAAGAATTACTATTTCTTCAACAATATTTATGTAAGTTTTAATCTATCTAGGCAGGCATTTATTAAGCTTTCTTGAGGCACTCTTATTGTCTTTTACAATTACAATCTTCATGAACTATCATTTTCACTTTCCATTCTAGTTACTGGGATATAGCTTCTTCCTTCCCAGTGACAGTCCTGGCTGATTTTTTTCTCTACACTTAAGAATAAGAAGTATCCAGCCAATTGTTTTGTACTTGTTAGCAATATCTTAGGTCTAATTTAAAAAAATTCATACCAGGCCTCAATTTTGAGCACCTGTGCACACGTGTATATGTGTATTTGTAAGGGTAGACATAAGCCTAGTGGGCCATATTTGAAAGGGGCCTCATTTTGACCATTTGTTGTTACTGATTGACTTGCATTCATCAGTGGCATCAAGGTATTAATGAAATTGACCACTTTTATACACATTCTGAAGAGTAAATGGTTAATTGCAGGCAGAATGATTGATTAACAGAATAAACAACAAGAATAGAAATTTGGGGAATTAGGTTTCTTTTAGTCTCTGCAATAATTTCTCTATGACTTTGTGCAAGTCATTTACTTCTGTTAAGGGTGATGAAAAAATTGGAAATGGAAAGTAGTGATGGTTCAAATGTAATTAATAGTTGTGATTGTACATATAAAAAAAGTTGAAATGAAAAATGTTTATATATATATATATATATATATATATCAGAAAAACTATGTAGGCATTTAATAATAATACAAAAAGTAATAGCTTATGAGAGATACTGTATGAAATATTCAAGGAAAATAACTAGGAAAACAGTTTAGAAATATAAAGCAACTCCCAAGTACTTCTAGTGCAAACCCTCAGCCTTAAATGGACCTGACCATCATCAAAGGGAGTTTCTCATAGCTCATTCATTTTAGTCTTTCCTGATGAATACTATAAATACTATTTACATGCCAATTAATATAAATTGATCAATATATCCCCTTTTAATTTAGAACCACCTGTAGCTTCATAAGAACTAAATAAGTACATCTTCCCAGAAACATCATGAACAAGAAGGAAAAAAATAATAATGGCA
>NW_006921924.1:3779407-3781474 GCF_000298275.1 Orycteropus afer afer
AATGCAACAGCTCCCCTCCCACTTCCTCCCCATAGTTACCTCTTCCCAGTGTCCACCCTCCATACACTCCTGCCCCCTGAGCTGTCTCCCTGTGCATAAGTAGCCCTTCTTTCTCCCATGATTGTTCTCCCCAAGGAGTGTATCTACTTGAGGTAAATGTTTAACTCATATGCCTGTATTTTGTTTGGCTGAATGTAATGTGGCTTTTTAACTTTTCAAATTTCAAATGTAATATTTCGATTTGGGTTCAAAAAGCCCTCAGAGAAAAGCACGGCTGGTGCTTTTTCTGGATAATAGGGTAGATTAGATATTCTGAAGTATTCTTCCTACACTTCAAACCTACGTCCTGGAACAAATATGCTTTTTAATGCATTGATGGAATCATAGGAAGTAAGGAGAATTCCCAAGGCTAAAACCAACAAACAGCAAAACCAACAACAATGAAGTAGCTACAACTCAGGCAGGTTGCTGTAAGCAGTAACATATAAGCTATGGTTATTGCTGTTGTTGTTGTTGTTGTTAGGTGCCATTGAGTTGTCTCCAACTCATAGTGACCTTATGTACAACATAACAAAACATGGCCTGGTCCTGTGTCAGCTCCATGATCCCTGCTATCCTAAGCCCATTGTTGTAGCCACTGTGTCAATCCATCTTGTTGAGGGCCTTCCCCTATTTTGGTGACCTTCCACTTTACCAAGCATGATATCCTTCTCCAGGGAATGGTCTCTTCTTACAACATGACCAAAGTAGGTGAGATGAAGACTGGCCATTCTTGCTTCCAAGGAGTATTCCAGCTGCGCTTCTTCGAGGACAGATTTGTTAGTTCTTTTAGCAGTCCATAGTTATTGTTGTTGTTGTTGTTATGTGCCATCGGGTCAGACCCGACTCATAGCAATCCCTCCTTGGATTTCCAAGGCACTATCACTACAGAAGTAGATTGCCCCATCTTCCTTTCGAGGAGTGGCTGGTGGGTATGAACCACCAGCCTTCTGGTTAGCAGTCAAGTGCCTTAGGCACTACGCTACCAGAGCTCCTGTTACTGTGGTAGCAAATGCAAATATCAATGCTAACATGAGGAGATGGAGCTATGTGCACACCAAACAGTGGGGATGCTAATTCAACATACACCTTTGATGTTGGCTTCAGATCAGTAATATTTTCTAGGGTCCCATACAAATCTAACACAAATCATTTGTGGAGGAAAGCATTTCCAATTTTAGTTCTCAGGGTTTCTATAAAGTCAGAACAACCAAATGTGGGTTAAGAATACAACATCACCAAATATACAAGGAAACAAACAACCATGAGTGTGAGTCAGCAGAAACAAACTAAAAAAAATAAAAATAATTTAATAAAGTAAGCAATTCCCTAGGAGCTCTGGTAGCATAGTGGCTAAGACACTTGCCTGCTAACCAGACGGCTGGCGGTTCAAACCCACCAGCCACTCCTCGGAAAGAAGGTTGGGCAATCCTACTTCCGTAGTGATACTGCCTCGGAAACCCAAGGAGGGGTCGCTATGAGTCGGGGCCGACTCGACGGCACATAACATCAACAACAACAGAACACTATTCTGCCCCACTTCATCTGTGTCCTTTTTTCTTTGCCTGGTTAACTCTCACTGATCCTTTAGTGCTTGGCTCAAGTGCAATTCCTTAGGGAGGCATTCCATAGTTCCTGAACTAGGTTAGTTCTGCCGTTATTCCAGAGCCTGTCTCATGTAATCACTCAAGAAATATATTCTAGTTACTCATATTCTGGATTATTAATTTCCAAAACAGTATCAACTTCAGTCCAAGGCTCCCATCAAAGTTACTGCTGGGAATTGAGAGAGAGACCTAATGGGTGGGACTATAAAATTTAACAAAAGGAATTCAGATTATATCACTTTCATATTTGCTATTGAGTGTAATATTTCATTTGGAAAAGTGCTCCATTGTTTCAATAGTTTGAAAACCACTAGCCAGAACACCATGTATTCATTCAGTGAACACTGTTAACAGTTATTTTGTCACAGAGAGTATTTTAGGCATTGGAGATATAACAGCTAATGAGATTAACAAAGTCCTT
>NW_006921924.1:3782029-3784702 GCF_000298275.1 Orycteropus afer afer
TCTGCCGTTGAGTCGGACCTGACTCATAGCGACCCCTCCTTGGGTTTCTGAGGCAATATCACTACAGAAGTAGATTGACCAACCTTCCTACTGAGGAGTGGCTGGTGGTTTTGAACTGCCAGCCTTCTGCTTAGCAGTCAAATTCCTTAGGCATTATGACACCAGGATAGCACAAAATTACTTACTATAATGGATAATTAATAAAAATCTGAGACTCTCATGAAGCTGCCAGGTAAAGGCTTTTGTGATTCACTCTACCTTAGATTTTCTTGTAGGGAAGAAAGTCTGTTTTGACCATAAATATGTAGACAGGAAAATGTATAAATGTGTAATAATATAATATTTTCTGTCACAACAAACACTCCAATAAATGTAGGGTTTTTTTTTGTATGTGTGTAGTATTGTTCGTTTATTTTTCTTGCAATATCATAGCATTTGGTTTATCAGCTGGATTTCTAAAGGAACTGCAGAGAAGCAGTCAGATTTTAACTAGCAGTTTACATAAACTTCTTTAATTTGAAAGTGTATTAACTTGCCTATCATTGTAAGGATAAATGTTTAGTTAAAGTACAGACAGACAGGCAGGCAGGTAGATAGAATGACAAACAGAAAGGCACACAGAGTTTGTTTTTTGTTTTTTGCCACTAATTAAGTAACCCACCACTCCTTTGTCAGCTTGAAATATTATAGTAGCTTGTGTGTTGCTATGATGCTGGAAACTATGCCACTGATATTTCAAATGCCAGTAGGGTCACCAATGGTGGGCAGGTTGCAGCAGAGCATCTAGACGAAGGTAGATGAGGAAGAAGGACCTGGGAATACACTTCTGAAAAAACATTGGGCAGTGAAATCCTTATGAATAACAGTGGAATGTTCGATTTAGTTCCCCTCAGGTTGGAAGACACAAAAAATGACTGGGGAAAAGCTGCCTCCTGAAAGTAGAGTCAACGTTAATGACATGGATTGAGTAAAGATTTCAACACCTTCATTTGTGGATGGGCCACAACTCAAAATATGAAGAAACAGACGCAAACATCCATTAATAATTGGAACACAGAAAGTATGAAGTATAAATCTAGGAAAATTAGAAGTCATCAGAAATGAAATGGAATGCACAAAGACTGATATCCTAGGCACAAAGATTGATACCCTGAAATGGACAGGTATTGGACATTTTGGATTGGGTAATCATATAGTCTACTCTGCTGGAAAAGACAAATTAAAGAGGAATGGCATCAGTTTCAAAATCAAAAAGAATATTTGCAGATCTTCTTTCCTGGAGTACAACAATGTCAGTGACGGGGTAATATGCATTTACCTACAAAGAAGATGAGTTAATAGATGATTATTTAAATTTATGCAACAACCACTTATGTCAAAGATGAAGAAATTGAAGATTTTTACAGATTTTTGCAGCCTGAAATTGATCAAGCATGCAATTAACATGCATTGATAATTACTGGTGATTGGAATGAAAAAGTTGGAAACAAAGAAGGATCAGTAGCTGGAAAACATGCCCTTGATGATAGAAAGAACACCAAAGATCAAACAATAGAATTTTGTAAGACTAACCACTAGGATCTCTGGTAGCATAGTGCGTAAGGCACTTAACTGCTAACCAGAAGGCTGGCAGTTCAAATCTACCAGCCACTCCTTGGAAGGAAGGTTGGGCAATCTACTTTCGTAGTCATATTGCCTTGGCAACCCAAGGAGGGGTCGCTATGAGTTGGTTCCAACTCGACAGCACATAACAACAACAACAACAAGACTAACCACTTACTCATTGCAAATACCTTCTTTCAACAACATAAATGGTGACTATACATGTGGACCTCACCACATGGAATAAACAGGAATCAAATCAACTACATCTGTGGAAAGAAATGACGGAGAAGCTCAGTAGCATCATTCATCACAAGGCATGGTGGAATTCTACAAAACACACCATCAATGTTTCATGTGCAAGTTCAAGTTGAAGCAGAAGAAAATTAAAACAAATCCATATGAACCAAAGTACAACCTTGAGGATATTCCACTGGAATTTAGAGACTATCTCAAGAATACATTTGACACATTAAATACTAATACCAAAGACCAGATGAGTGGTGAGATGACATCCAGGATATTACACATAAAGAAAGCAAAAGCTAATTTAAAAGACAGGAACAAAGGAAAAGACCAAAATGGATGTCAGAAGAGACTCTGAAACTTCCTTTTGAACCTAGAGCAGCTAAAGTGAATGGAAGAATTATGAACTAAAATAACTGAGCAGAAGATTTCAAAGGTCAGCTGTAGAAGACAAAGTAAAGTATCATACTGATATGTGTAAAGACTTGGAGTAAGAGAACCAAAAGGGAAGAATATGCTTGGCATTCTCAAGCTGAAAGAACTGAAGAAAAACATTCAGGCCTCTAGTTGCAATATTGAAGGACTGTATGGACAAAATATTAAATGATACAGGAAGCATCAAAAGAAGGTGGAAAGACCTCCTACTTTGGCAAGTAGTGACTGGGATCTTAAAAGCTAGCAAGCTGCCATCTAGATGCAACGATGGGTCGCTCCTCATCCAGAGCCAAGAAGAATGAAGAAAACCAAAATTCATGGAAACAATTAGTCCTAGCGACTGGTACACCATCTGATCTACAGCCTATACGACTATGAGACCAGAAGAAC
>NW_006921924.1:3784863-3786384 GCF_000298275.1 Orycteropus afer afer
CTCAAGTAGATACACTCCTTGGAGAGAACAATCATGGGAGAAGGAAGGGCTGCTTATGCACAGGGAGACAGCTCAGGGGGCAGGAGTCCATGGAGGGATGGACACAGGGAAGAGGTAACTATGGAGAGGAAGTGTGAGGGGAGCTGTGCATTGTGGTAAACTGTGGTCAATGTCATGAGATAAAGTGCATGTGAGCTGCTGTATGGAAAGTGAATTTGCTCTGTAAATGTTCACCCAAATCACAATTAAATAAATAAATAAAAGAAGGTGGAAATAATGTACAGAGCCACTGCACCACAAATAATTGGTTGATATTCAACCATTTCAGGGAGAAGCATACGATCAAGAACCAATGGTAGTGAAGGAAGAAGTGCAACCAGCACTGAAAGCATTGGCAATAAACAATGTTCAAAGAATTGATAGAATACCAAATGAGATATTTTGACAAACAGTGCTCACTTGTCTCTGCCAAGAAATTTGAAAGACCTGACAAATCGGCTGGAAGAGATACATATTTGTGCCAATTCTAAAGAAAAGTGATCCAAGAGAATGTGGAACTTATTGGACAATTACATTAATTTCACACACAATGAAAATTTTGCTGAAGATAATTAAAAAATAATTGAAGCACTACATAGACAGGAAACTATCAGAGAAATTCAAGCCAGATTCAGAAGAGGATGCGGAATGAAAGATTTTATTGCTGATGTGAGATGGATCTTGGCTGAAACCAGAGAATACCGGAAAAGTATTTGTTTATGTTTTATTGACTATGGAAATGTATTTGATTGTATGGATCATAGCAAATTACAGATAACATTATGAAGAATGGGAATTCTGAAACACTTAAGTGTGCACATGAAGAATCTATACATAGATCAAGAGGCAAAATAGAACAAGGGGGATACTGTGTGGTTTAAAATTGGAAAAAGTGTGTGTCAGGGTTGTATTCTTTCACCACAATTATTCAATCTGTATGCTGAGAAATGATCCTAGAAGATGGACTATCTGAAGAACGCAGTATCAGAATTGGAGGAAGACACATTAACAACCTGTGATATTCAGATGATGCGACCTTGCTTGTTCAAAGTGAAAAACACTTGAAGCACTTACTAATGAAGATAAAAGACTACAACCTTCAGTACAGATTACACTTCAAAATAAAGGAAATGAAAATTCTCACAACTGCACCAATAAGTAACATCATGCTAAATAGAGAAAATATTGAAGTTGTCAAGAATTTCATTTGACTTGGATCTACAATTAATGCTCATGTAAACAGCAGTAAAAAAAAAATCAAACAATGTATTGCATTGGGCAAATCTGCAGAAGATTTCTGTAAAATGTTAAACAGCAAAGATGTATTTTGAGGATTAAGGTGCCCCTGACCCAAGACATGGTATTTTCAATCGCCTTGTAGACATGCTAAAGCTGGACAATTAGTAAGGAAGATCAAAAAAAAAAAACAAAAACAAAAAACGATGCCTTTGAATTATGGTGTTGGTGAAGAATATAAATTAT
>NW_006921924.1:3821824-3823278 GCF_000298275.1 Orycteropus afer afer
TGACATGAGACAAAGTATATGTGAACTGCTGTATGAAAAGCGAATTTACTCTGTAAATCTTCACCCAAATCAAAATAAAATTAAAAAAAAAAAATACCATGGCTGCCCAGCTGCTGCTTGACCACCTCATATCCAGTGACTCCCTACATTCCCCTCAGCCAACTGCTATCATCATCACACATTGAACCCTTGCCAATATCATTAATTGTGCCTCTTTCAATGTCCCTCAACGAATCCTCTCTGTCTGAAATCTCCTCTCCTTCCAATTTGCTTTTTTCTATTTCTTCATGTAAAAGAATATTCTTCAATTCTTTTGGGATGTCAAGCTTTTTGCCCTTGAAAATTTCTTTCCAATCATATGTCCTACTCTGTCTTTATCTACTTTACCATATAGTTTAGAGTCCATGACTTGTCATTTCAATACCATTCTTGTCAAGGAATGATTCACCCATGCCACTCTACCTTTTAGTAGCTCTTTTCTGGCAAAATATCAGTTCTGAATAGACACAAATTTCCTCTGTGTCTGCACTCTACTATCCTCTGGACTTTGATAAAGAAATTTCACCAAAGCAGAATGTTTTTACACTTAAATTCAACAATGAAAGTTTTAAATTGTACTTTAAAATCATCTAGTCACCCTATTATTTGGCCCTACACAATGCACTCTCTCACATACTGCAGTGTTTATTTCAGATTTCTATTGTTGTTGTTGTTGTTTGCCGTCGAGTCAGCCCTGACTCATAGCGACCCCTCCTTGGGTTTCCGAGGCAGTATCACTACGGAAGTAGGATTGCCCAACCTTCCTTCCGAGGAGTGGCTGGTGGGTTTCTATTACTCTACTGAAACTTCTAGTCCTCATCCTCAGCTTTTTTACTCTCAGTGGATGACTGTGTCCAGGACTTCACAGGGAATGTTGAAGGTGCCAAACAAGAAATCCCTACCAAACGTCCCAATCTTTCTACAGTGACCCCCTTCCCTTTCTCCTTCTCTCCTGTTCGAATAGAGGAGGAGATGTCCATCCTGTATCTAAAATTATCCCTCTTCCCACATTTTGGATCCCATCCGCCTGCCTTTTCTCTAGCCTTACACAAACTAGTATTACCCTCTTTTCTCTTGAATAACCCACCTCCTCCTTGTCATTGATATAAAAATGTTTTAACCACTTCTGTTAATATAAAAACGAAATGAACGTTTCTCCATAGATCCCACCTTCACCCCCATTGTGTTAGATTGGATTCTCTAGAGAAACACAAAAACCAGCAAAGTGTATATATATATATATAGAGAGAGAGAGAGAGAGAGAGAGAGAGAGAGAGAAATTTATCTTAGGAAAATGGCTCACAAGCATATAGAAGCTGACAAGTCCAAGCTGAAAAGTCCAAGTCTCTGGAGGAGATGGGGCTTGCGGCCGCCTTGGCTTCCACAAGCACAGGGGAGCCGAGAGATTCAAGCTG
>NW_006921924.1:3823394-3826959 GCF_000298275.1 Orycteropus afer afer
CCCTGGATATCTTGGAAGCAGGCCACACCCCTAGGGAAACTCCCCTTGGGCAGACTGGCCACTCAGAACACAGTCATCTGATCCCATCATGGGAACAACCACACAGAACTGGGGTTCAGCCAAGTTGACACACAGCTCCAACTATCACACCCATTATCCCCATAAATCCTTGAACTTCCTTGCTCTGCACCAAAATCCTGTTTGGAAACTTTTCCAATTTGCCCTCTGAGATTTTAGATGCATAATGAGCAACTGCTCTTTAAATTTTACTTTTAAAGCATCTAGTCACCCTATTATTTGCTCCTACACAACACACCCTCTCACATACTGCAGTGTTTATCTCAGACAACTGCCTTGAAGAGACATATTAGTGCCCATTCCAAAGAAAGTTGATCCAACAGAATGAAGGAATTATCAATTACCATTAATACCACTTGCGAGTAAAATTTTGCTGAAGATAATTCAAAATGTTGCAGCAGTACATCGAAAGGGAACTGCCAGAAATTTAAGCTGGATTCAAAAGAGGACGTGGAACAAGGGACATTATTGCCGTTATCAGACAGACCTTGGCTGAAAGCAGAGAATACCAGAAAGAGGTTTACCTGTTTTTTATTGACTATGCAAAGTCAGAACAAATTACAGATAATATTGTGAAGAAAGGGAATTCCAGAATACTTATTTGTGCTCTTGAGGAACTTGTACATAGACTGAGAGGCAGTTTTTCAAATAGAACAAGGGTATAAAATCTGGAAAGGTGGTTTAAAGTTATGGTTTAAAATCTGGAAAGCATGTGTAATTGTTGCATCCTTTCACCATACTTATTCAATCTGTATGCTGAGCAAATAATCTTAGAAGGTGGACTGTATGAAGAAGAACCTGGCATCAGAATTGGAGGAAGACTCATTAACAAACTGCAATATGCAGGTGACACAACTTTGCTTGTTGAAAGTGAAGAAGACTTGAAGCACTTAAACTCTTAAGTATTTAATAATCCTTTTAAAAACATAATCTGTTTTTGTGGTAATAAATTGTCAGAAGTAAAATAGCCTTGACAATCTAAAGAGAGATTAATTGCCAAGTTGACTTGATACTAGTATCCTTGTTCCCACTTTTGATTCCTTCTGTTTTTAAAGCTTTGTTTGCCATACAAATTACCATAATAGCCACAACAATAACAATTGTTAATATTTGTTGAGTGCTTACAGTGGGTCAGATATTGTGTCAAGAGGTTTATATATATCATCCTATGGGATCCTCCCAATAATGCTAGGAGTTGGGTACTGTCATTATTCCATGTATTGGAGTTATATTGGTTTATAGTAATTACATGACTTGATCATGGTTAGACAACTAAAAATATAGCAGTCTGGATTCAAAACCAAGTCTGTCAAACTTCAAAGCCCATGAGTTTCCATTAAACTAGGCTGCCACTCCTCACCATTAGATCCCACATGTGCACCTATGTTGTTTTCATCTACAGTGTTGTTGTTATGTGCCATGGAGTCAGACCTGACTCATAGAGACCCCTCCTTGGGTTTCCGAGGTGGTATCACCATGGAAGTAGATTGCCCAACCTTAGTTCTGAGGAGTGGCTGGGGGGTTTGAACCACCAGCCTTCTGGTTAGCAGTCAAGTGTCTTAGGCACTACGCTACCAGAGCTTCTTCAGTATATATTGCTTAAACTCTTAGAATAAACAGGAATAGCCAGGAAGAATAGTAAGACTGATATTACTTAGTAGCATCAAATAAGCAGATGAAATGTGACATGGCAATAAGTGGAAGTCTGTCTTTATAGGAAATAGCATACATTCATTCATATATAACACTTAGTACATTGCTTGTTTTTGAAAATATTCAAGTTACAAATAATATTGGGAATACAGAGATTGCATGGTGTCAATTTGAGATAATTCCTTATTTTTTCATAATACTCTTATTTGTATTTTAATTAAGCTACACTTGTAAAAGTATAGACATTTTCTTACCTGCTGATTTTGTCAACCTTTCATAAAATAGACAATTGTATATTTACAGAGTCAAAACCTCCTAAGAGCTAGCATCTGAAAGGAAAAAAGTTAATCAAGGAAACACTTCATCCAAGCATTTAAAAAAAATAGCTTGGTGACTCTTTGTGGATACTCCACAATCTTGGAAAATAATCACTTAGGATAGAATAAATTCCCCAGTGCCCACTTCTCCAGTAAAGTGCATGTGTGCAACATAAAGGCGACTGATCATTTTGACTAGGCAGCTCAAATGAAAATCAATTTAAGGAAATAAAATTGGTGAAAAATGTTATTCAGTTTTATGGATGCAATTACATTTTCTTGCCTGTTTACTCTTCAAGCATTTGTTGGGACACAGGCAGGGCACAAGCTCACTTATGAAGTTTCACAATTACTGGAGTTGCAGCACCCTATGTACTTGATTTCTTGGCATTGATTCAAAAAAAAAAAAGTACAGTTTATTGCACAGATTTCTGTCAATATTCTATCTGTGCCATGAGTCACTTAGGGAAAATATTCATAAAACCTTTTGAGGGACAGGGTAACTGCATTTGTTTTAAAACACCAAGCTGCACAATACATTTCTCAAGTTAGTTTTCCTTGTGAAGTTGATCCGGGTAAATTTTGAGGCAATCCTTAAGATATCTGAAAGGGCTTTGATTGTCACACATATGGGATCAGGAAACATGGTATAAAACAATGGTTCACTCTTGCTGAATCATAAACATTTCTAACCCATCACTCTAGTTCATCATGTGTGTAACTCACTCTAATGGGGAATTACAGTTGCCAAGTTTTAGACTTTCAGTGCTTAGTACAGTGAATGGTACATAGTAGGAAATTATTAAAGTTAGCTAATGATAACAATATTCATTCATTCATTTACCAAGTACTTTTATATTAGGCAAAACTAGATAAGATCTATGTACTCATAGAACTTAGAACAATAGGAAAGATATGAAATAGAATTATTTCAATTCAACTGTGATAAGGGCAGGAGAATTACAGTGCAATTAAAAAAATACCTTTGAGGTGTAATAATTACAATAAAAATACTAACAACATCTAAATTGTAATGCCTCAGGATGTGTATGCTTTCTGGCTTTGAAGCATATAAAGGACTTGAGATGAACAATTTCACGTGAATAGGGCTGCATTTCTCAATAAGCTTGCTTCTGACTTGGACTAGGATTGCCAGTGAATCCAAGCAGTGGCCACGGGAGTGAGTTGGAAGGAGGAAACCTTTTATTTGTTTTAAACCTGCGTACCTGTGCTTATCCCTTTCTAGAAAGCAATCAGAAAAAATAAGTAGTAATTAATTTATAAATATCTATAAAGCATAAAAGCTGTATTAGTATACATGTACAAATAAAAACTCCAATACACATATTATAATTGACACAGTAGAAGAGAGCCATGGCATTATGAGCAGGAAGTAAATAAAAGATTTTCTCATGCATGCATAAACAAGGAAGTTCATTTTGGGAATTATATATTTTCTTTGTTGTAGTTGTTAACAAAGCGTAGTGCCTAAGGCACTTGACTGCTAACCAGAAGGC
>NW_006921924.1:3828114-3835105 GCF_000298275.1 Orycteropus afer afer
ACAGAAGTAGATTGCCCAACTTTCCTTCCTAGGAGTGGCTGGTGGGTTTGAACCTCCACCTTTCTGGTTAGCAGTCAAGTGCCTTAGGTACTACGCTACCAGAGCTCCTTACCTCATTATAGGAAGACATTTTTAAAGTATGGTTTACAGAGTTCAATATTTAACAGAGGGCCTAACATATAATAACTATCCAATAAAATGTAGTCTTTTTTATCCTTCAACCTCTTCCACTTACACCTGAAATTCAAGCCATTTTCTGTTACTGCTTATTCCCAAAGAATGCTATGAGCTCTTTAGCCTTCTTTGTGCAAAGCTCTCTTGGGCTGTCCTCAATTTCTCTGCTTCATAATCTCATATTCATTTGTCTAAGATCAGCTAAATTGGAAGATTTCTTTGCTGACTTAATCCTCACCTCCTCCCCTGACTGTTGTTGTTGAATGGGCACAAATATTGATCTCTTCCTGTCAGTTGGCCAAGTAGCTATCTTCCAAATTTCTTGGCATAAACAAGTAAGCACCTCTAGCGCTGCATCCATTTGTTGAAATATCTCAATGGGTAGCCTGTCAATTCCTGGAGCCGTTTTTCACCAATTCCTTCAGTGTAGCTTGAACTTCTTCTTTTAATACCGTTGGTTCTTGATCATATGCTACTCCTGAAGTGGTTGAATATTGAACAATTCTTTTTGGTACAGTGACTCTGTGCATTCTTTCCATCTTCTTTTGATGTTTCCTGTATCATGCAATAGGAGCTCTGATAGCATACTGCCTAAGGCACTTGACTGCTGACAAGAAGGCTGTCGGTTCAAACCCACCAGCTACTCCTCAGAAGGAATGTTGGGCAATCTACTTCCATAATGATACCACCTCAGAAACCCAAGGAGGGGTCGCTGTCAGTTGACTCAACGGCACGTAACAACAGCATCATGCAATATTTTGTCCATTCTGACTCATAGCGACCCCTCCTTGGGATGTGAGATGGTGTCTCTATGGAAGTAGACTGATCAGTCTTCCTTTCCAGGAGTGGCTGTGGGTTGAACCACCAGTCTTCTGGTTAGCAATCAAATGCCTTAGGCACTACGCCACCAGAGCTCCTATTTTGTCCAGTATTTCAATATTGCAACTCAAGCTTGGATTTTTCTTCAGTTCTTTCAGCTTGAGAAATGCTGAGCATCTTCTTCCCTTTTGATTTTCCTAATCCAGGTCTTTGCACATTTCATTATAATACCTTACTTTGTCTTCTCAAGCTGCCATTTGAAATCTTCTGTTCATCTCTTTTATTTCATCATTTCTTTTATTCGTTTTAGCTATTCTCCATTAGAGAGGAAGCTTCAGAGTCTCTTCTGACATTCACTTTGGCCTTTTCTTTCTTGCCTCTCTTTTTAATGACCTTTTGCTTTCTTCACATATGATGTCCTTTATGTCATCCACTACTCACCTGGTCTTCAGTCATTAGTGTTCAATACCTCAAAGCTATTCTTCAGATGGTCTCTAAATTCAGGTAGGATATGCTCAAGGTTGTATTTTAGCTCTTGTGTACTTGTTTTAATTTTTTTCAGTATCAATTTCTACTTGTGCATGAGGAATTGATGGTCTATTTCAAAGTTAGCCCCTAGCCTTTTTCTGACTGATAATACTGAGCATCTCCATTCTCTCTTTCCACAGATATATTCATTCACTGCCGTTGAGTCAGTTCAACTCATAGCGACCACTCCTTGGGTTTCTGAGGTGGTATCACCGAGGAAGTAGATTCCCCAATCTTCTTTCTGAGGAGTACTGGTGAGTTTGAACCATCAGCCTTCTGGTTAGCAGTCAAATACCTTAGGCACTACACTACCAGAGCTACTATCCACAGATACAGTCTATTTGATTCCTGTGTATTGCATATGGTGAGGCCCATGTGTATAGTTACCATCTATGTTGTTGAAAAAGGTATTTGCGATGAATAAGTTGTTGATATTGCAAAATTCTCCCCTATTAATACCTTATTGATACATACTTTCCTCTAGCCTAATGCTTTTCACATTGTAGCACAATTGCAAGTATTTTTCTTCTCCAAATTTGCAACAATTTCTTTTGTGATTATAAAGATAATACATGCTATTGTATAGAAATTAAAACACATAATGGAAAACAATTTTGGTTGACATCTTTCCAGACATTCATCAATGATTGTCTATAAATGTATATACACACAATATTTTGTATAAATCAAACTATACTATCAGTTTTTTTAGCCTGATTTTTTCCTCAGAATAATTTGTTGAGATATTTTTTATATCAATGCATAAAGTTATTAACAATCCATTTTAATAGCTGGATGGTATTCTGCTTATGGATATACATTTGACTGTTTAACAATATCACCAATGATAGCTATTTAGATGAGTACAGATTAAAAAGTCGAGCTTTATATTGCTTCACATCCACACCCTCCTTTAAACCCCACTTTTACCACCTGCCCTAGCTCAGTCCCTCACTATTTCTACCTGGACCTCTGTATTAGTCTCCTAGCCTCCTACTACTGCATTAGTCTCCTAAACTCCTAATTAGTCAATCTCTACCCATTCCAGTTTGTTCTATACACTTTCCTGAAGCAATACTGATTATTATTTTTATTATTTTCTTGCTAAATAACTCTCAATGGTCCGTTGTTATCTAATGAATTAACAGTATATACTGCTATGTACTGCCCAAACATTATAGACGGAAGTCAATACAAACAACTATAACACCTCCAACCATTCATTTAGTTGTTACCAGTTGTTCCAAGATTAAAGGCCTATGGGTCAATTGCACCAGGCAAATTTGTTTTGTTTGACTAGTACAGAATTTCAAAGTTTTTAGAATTCGATTGTTTTTTGGTCTGGCATGCCATGGGTAAATGCTACCAGTACATATTTTCTTCCATTCCACCAATGTTTTCTCACATTTCACTACTTTTCTGACTCCTGAAAACATACACTAAACATAGCATATAATTCCACTTCTAGGAGTATTGTTTATTCCTTGACCCTTTATTTCCTTTACCTCCCACCTTCTTGCCACTGTGAATTTCCTTCACCAGAAACTTACTCTTCTATAATTGACAATAATCAAGATATGTGTAATTTTATTTCATACCACAATTAAATGCAATTTCTTTTGTGAAGCCTTTCTTATGCATCCAAACAACAAAAAATATTCCTCTCGCTTTAATCTCCATGACACTTTGTGCAATGTATTGTGTATTATTTAGCCTTTAATTTTCTACTTGGCATTATAAACATTTTTCTACTGGTCTCCTTACTAGATTCCATAGGATACTGAAATTGCCCACAATCTGCACCTACTTTGTACAAGACAATGCGTTAAAAGGTTCAGCAACCACATATACATGTACATTATTAAAGAAGTTTGAAAACATTTGGGGGAAGACAAAATGAATGGGGTAACTTCTTGACAGAACTTGACCAGGATTTGTGGGAAGTCAAGTGCTTTTCTCAAGGATACTTAGAAACCTCAATGACATATATTCTTTCAGTCACCTCTCTTTTCCAATCTCTGCATTTTTTGAATCCTAACATCCGTGAGTATTTCTATAGATATATTTTTTGCTATGTTACACATTGCACAAAAGTTCTTTTCCATTGATTTCCCTCAAATCTCTAAAACAAGGAGAGGCCAAATTAACTGAAAGTTTGGGATGATATGTCTAGTCTTAAAAGGCTCGGACCACTTGCTTTTATTCTTAGATGCCATCAAGTCAATTTCAACTCATAGTGACCTCAGGTGACAGAGTACAATTGCCCTGTAAGATTTTCTCCACTGTAATCTTTACAGAAGCGGATCATCAGGTTTTTCTTCCATGGAGACACTGGGTGGGTTAGAATCATGAACCTTTCAGTTAGCAACCAAGTACTAAACTGTTGTGCCACCTAGCAACGAGGTATTTCATTGCTCGATTTTCTTTGCACAGTCCAGCCATCTGCATTGTTACTAGGCTTTCCTTTTCTCTTTCCCTCTTTTTCTCTCTCAAAATAAATTTTATACTCTTATTAATACCACAGCCATTCATTCTTATCCGATTCTTATAGAACACAGCTGAGATATCTCTTTACACATCATATACTTGGAAACTCACCTTACCTACACAAAGCATATTAATATGTCTTTCCAGGAAAAAAAAAATCTCTCATATGAACTATCATGTGAAAATATTCAAGTAAATTATTTAAAACATCTTACTTTGTAACAACAAACACTAGTCTACAAATGGATGCATAGACAGGTGAGAAGATCAGGTTTGGGTAGGCGAACAGGAATATCCCCATGACTATACATAGATTTAGCTGATGATATCCTTTTATATGTCTTTGTGCTACAGAAATATCCATATACTTTACAGAACTAACATGACAAGACTGGAGTAGCTTCTCAGTGACAACCACACACTTTGAGGGAGCGAATCACTGGGCCTGTGGGCTCAGGACTATGGTCTCAGAGGACATCAAGTTCAACTGGCACAACACAATACGTTAAAATCTTGTTCTACATCCTACTTTGGTAAGAATGGCTCACAGGAATCTCAGCCTTCATGACCTTGAGACCAGAAGAACTAGAGGGTGCCTGGCTACCAATGCCAACAACTCAGAGAGGGATCAAAATTGGAGATCCTGGATAGAGTGGGAGGAAAAATGTGGAACAAAATTCAAAAACACAAAAATGACCAGATAGAGACTGGTAGAACCCCAGAGACTATGGCCCAGGATTATCCTTTGGGCCTGGAACTAGACTCACTTCTGTGGATTAACTCTCAGCCAAAAAATAGAAAGACCTATGAGCAGAACACCTACCTCAGGGAGATGCACCCATCTACCCCAGGGAAATGCACTTCTTTGATCAACTAACTGTAAGAGATCAGAAAGGCAGCATTTGCATAGGGGGAAAGCTGGACAGACAAGAATACATAGTTAAGAAGGACACAGGGAAGGGGTAGTCACAGAGGAGATGGGAAGAGAGCTGTTCATTGTTGGGATTGTAATTGGTGCTATGAAGCCAAATGTGTATGAATTGTTGAGAATAAAATGAATTTGCTTTGTAAATTTGCACCCAAATCACAATAAAAAATAAATTAAATTATATTATCTACCATAACTCCATAATAAAGAATGAAAAGATAGGTAAAATGAATGGACAAAATAAAAGTGACCTCCCATCTATGGATAAAAGCCCTCAGGCTATGTTAGAAAGGGTAATCATGAACAAATTTGTAAATTGGGAAATAAATAAGAAATATGGCAGCAGGAATAATGAGGTTAACATCTTATTAAAGTAATGTCTATGACAGGTATGCCAGTTATCAATACTATTATGCAACATTTTCGCAAAAATTATATACCAGTGGATCTAATTTTCAGGTGATTTTTTATATGTCCCATCAGTTGAAAACCAGACTTCTAGACAGACTAGACAGAAAGGAGAAATTAGAGGTATAAATAAAATTCATCTTATTATTAGGAATAAAATAAAATATTATCATTTATAAGCATTATGACTACATGTCTATAAAACCTTAAAATAAACACTGAAAAATGATTAGAAATAGAGGGATCAGGAAAGTGACCAGAGAAAAAATCAATATATGCAAATTAATAGCTTTCCTCTGTACCAACAATATCCAGTGGGAAAACACAACAGTAAATGATACTATTCAAAATAGTAGCAAAAATATAAATTTCCCAGGAATAAACTTAAAAAGAAATATGTAAGACATACAAAAAAAGGGAAAAACTTTATTGGGAACATAAAACACTTCAGTACATGAATACCATGTTCCTGGATAGAAATTCTCGGTGTTATGAATATGTCAATTCTACTCAAATGACTGTTCAAGTTTAAAGCACTTGAAGTTATTAATATGATTCTAAAGTTCATTTGACAGGATATAGCATGCAAATACTGAAGAGACATTTAAAACCCGGCATAAAGATACAGGAATTTTTCTATGTGACTATGCTCTCCAGAATATATTAATTAAAATAGAGTAGAATTTTTTCAAGAATGCACAGACATAACTTTGGAATAAAATAGCAACCTTACAGATAATAAAGAAATTAGAAAATGATGAAAGTAGTATTTCAAATCAGAATGAAAATGATAGATTTTTGCAAAATTCTTCTGTATTAATTAGTGAACACTGGACCAAATAAAGTGAAATATTTGCCTTATACTACATATACAATGCAGAATAATATATAGAAAATTGAAATCATAAAAATACCAGGGCAAACTAGGAATTGATACATCTAATAAAATTGATGATGTATATATATCATGAAAGAATAACCAGATAGACTTTTCCACTTAAAAAAATTTATATTTTTATTAAAAAGTATTACAAAAATTACTGGTTATCATGGGTTGAGGAGAAGAGGGGATGAAGTGTAATGCTTAATTGGTACAGAATTCCTGTTTGAGATGATGAAAAATTTTTAGAAATAAATAGTGGTAATGGTTATGAATATAACATTGTGAATATAATTAATACCACTGAATCATATTGTTGTTAGGAGCCCTCAAGTCAGTTCCAGTGTGTAGTGACCATATGTACAACAGAATAAAACACTGCTCAGTCCTGAACTAGCTGCACTATCATTGCTATATTTGAGCCTATTGTTGCAGCCACTGTGTCAATCCATCTTATTGAAGGTCTTCCTTTTTTTCACTCACCTCTCGACTTTACCAAATATCATGTCCTTATCTAGGGACTGTTCCCTCCTGATAATATGTCCAAGGTATGTGACAGTATCACATGACATCCTTGCTTGTAAGGAGCATTCTGGCTAAACTTTTCAAAGATAGATTTGTTTCTTCTGGTTTCCCATGGTATTAAATTCTTCACCAACATCATCATTCAAATGCATCAATTGTTCTTCAGTCTTCCTTATTCATTATTGAACTTTTGCATAGATAATAGGCAACATAAAATACCATGGCTTGAGTCAGGAACACCT
>NW_006921924.1:3835429-3837705 GCF_000298275.1 Orycteropus afer afer
TCTTAGATAACTTCAATATTTTCTCCATTTCTCAAGATGTTTCTTATTGGTCCATTTACGAGGACTTTTGTTTTATGTTGAGATGTAATCCATATTGAAGACTGAAGTCTTTGCTCTTCGTCAGTAAATGTTTCAAGTTCTCTTCACCTTCCGCAAACAAAGTTGTGTCATCTACTATCACAGCTTGTTAATTAGTCTTCTCCCAATGCTGATGTCATGCTTCTTCATATAATCCAACATCTTGGATTATTTACACAGCATACAAACTGAATAAGTATGGTGAAAGGGTACAATCATGAAGCACACTGTGGTTGTTAAGGTTGTGTGTCGACTTGGCTGGGCCATGATTTTGAGTGGCTTGGCAGTTGGATGTACGTATTCCCCATGAGATTGGAGGTAGTGTAATCACCTCCATAGTGGGATCTGCTGTGATTAGTTAATCAGGTGAAGGGGAGGTGTCTTCAGGGTGTGGCCTATTTCCAGTATATATAAAAAGGATCTTGCATTTGGCTGCTTGTTATCACCTCCAATTCCTGGACTTGAACCAGTGCCCTGCCATGTTGCCTGCTAATCTTAGGATTGTTGCCTTTGCAGTCTGTAAGCCAACAATCTGTCATTTTACCTGCCAATCTTGGATTCGTCAGCCTTAGCAGCCAGCAGCCTGTTATACTGCCTGCCAATCTTGAGTTCATCAGCAGCCAGCAACTGTGTAAGTCAGGAGAAGTCCCCAGCTTGCTCCAGTGGCCTGGAAGGCACAGCTGAAGCCTCAGGTTGAGGGGCCTCCACTCGAGCTGGCTGGCACTCTGAACTTGGACTTCTAGCCTAGTCTTCCCCTAGAGCTGGCACTCTGAATTGAGACTTCTAGCCTCATAAACTGTAAGAGAATAAATTTCTCTGTGTTAAAGGCATCCATCCACTTGTGTTATTTGTTATAGCAGAACTAGAGAACTAAGACACACACCTTTCCTGATTTCAAACCATGCAATATCCCCTCATACTGCTCAAATGATTGCTTCTTGGTCTAGGTACAGGTTCTTCATGAGCACAAGTAAGTGTTCCAGAATTCCCATTCTTTATAATGTTATCCGTAATTTGCCATGATTCACACACTCAAATGCATTTTCATAGTCAATAAAACACAGGTACACATCTTTCTGGTAATCTCCGCTTTTAACCAAGATCCATCTGACATCAGCAATGACTCCCTCATTCCACATCCTCTTCAGAATCTTGCTTGAATTTCTTGCAGTTCCCTGTCAAGATACTGCTGAAACTGCTTTTGAATTATCTTCAGCAAAATTTTACTTACGTATGATATTAATGATATTGTTTGAAAATTTCTGCATTCTGTTGGATTAGGGATGGGTTGAAATATGTATCTCTTCCAGTCATTTGTCCAAATTTTCCAAATTTCTTTGTACAGACGAGTGAGCACTTTCAGAGTTGCCTTGGTTTGTTGAAACATCTCTGTTGGTATTCAGCCAATTCCTAGAGCCTTTTTTTTTTTTTTTCCAATGCCTTCAGTGTAGCCATTTTTTTTTTTTTTTTTTTTAGAAGTAGATTGCCAAGTTCTTCTTCCTAGTTTATCTTAGTCTGGAAGCTCCACTGAAACCTGTCCACCATGACTGACTCCACTGGTATTCGATATATCAGTGCCAAAACTTCCAGCATCATAGCAACATGAAAACCAACACAGGACAACAAACTGACAGATGAGAGATGCTGTTAGGAACAAATACTGGAGATGGAACATTATTAATATAATTAATGTCACTGAATTGTACATGTAAAAGTGGTCAAAATGACAAATTTAGGTTATATATACATACACATACACACATACATATGGTAAAAAGTGCATATATATGCTTATCTGTGTATATATGTATATGTTTGTTACATATATATACATATACATATATATATATATACAAATAAATACATATACACACACATACTATATATATTCTCAGCCCCAGATGCTATTTCTGTTTTCTTATACAGTAAATTTTGTTCATGTCCTCTCTCTCTGCATATACACATACATAAACATAGACATAGACGTTGTTGTTGTTGTTGTTAGGTGCCATCGAGTTGTCTCCAACTCATAACAACCTATGCACAGCAGAATGAAACACCACCTTGTCCTGCACCAGCTCCATGATTCTTTCTATACCTGAGCCCATCATCGCAGCTGCCACTGTGTCAATCCATCTTGTTGAGGGCCTTCCCCTCTTTCATCGACCCTCCACCCTACCAAGCATGACATCCTTCTC
>NW_006921924.1:3838280-3840712 GCF_000298275.1 Orycteropus afer afer
TAGAACCAAGCAATGTGAAGTCTTTGACAATTTCAATCTTTTCTCCATTTATCGTGATGCTGCTTATAGGTCAAGTTGTGAGGATTTTTGTTTTCTTTATATTGAGACGTAATCCATACTGCAGACTGTTTTCTTCAACCTTCATCAGTAAATGCTTCAAGTCATCCTCACTTTCAGCAAGCAAAGTTGTGTCATCAATGTATCACAGGTTGTTAATGTCATACATAAACATACATACATATATATGGAGATCTGGTGGCACAATGCCTAAGGCATTTGACTGCTAACCAGAAGGTTGACAGTTCAAACCCATCAGCTGCTCTGCAGAAGGATGATGGAGTAATCTACTTCTGTAAAGACTTACCACCTTAGAAACTCAATGGGGGTCACTATGAGTTGGAATCAACTTGATGGCAGTAAATTTGGTTTGACTTTATATATATATGTATATATATACACACACACACACACATACATACACACACACACATATATGAATAAATGATAACATAATGGCATATGTATTAGGTGTAACTAATTATTCTAAGGTCACTATTCAGGAAAATATTAAAAACACTTATTACCATTAGCCCTTTAAAAATTATATATATATATATACATATATCTTGGGCAACAACTAAAAGACTTATAAAAGAACTTATGACTTCTGAGTAAATGGATGAGCAACAACAATGATTAACAGAACTAAATTATTTCATCAAAAGAAAGCTGAAAGGAAAAGAAAAGAGATATTAATTAGGGCAAAACCATACCAAGAACTTAGTGAGATTTAAAGAAGATTTAAACTAATTGGATTAAACATAAAGGATAAAAACACCCAAATTAAAAGACAAAGATTGTCAGACTCAATTAAAATAAAACAATTCAAAACAAACAAATGAATAAGCAACAGTGATTACTATTTACGAACACATATTTCAAACACGATATAGAAATTTAAAAGTAAAAGATGGTAAATGACATGCCAAGCAAACATTAACTCCAAGAAAGCTAGTGTAGCTATATTATAATTTGAAAAATACACTTTAAGGCAAAACTACCACTAAGAACAAAAAAGAGTTTATAATGATAAATGGTTTAATTTACAAGGAAGAAACAAGTCTAAATTTGTATGAACCTGATAGCAGTTTCAAAATTCACAAATTCACAGAGCTATGAAGAGAAATAAATAAGTCCACTTATCTCATTAGAAATTTCTCTCTACTTCTTATTTTGAAAAATTTCAAACCTAAAAACAAGTAAAAGTGCACTGAACACACACAGATTTTAGATACACCAATTGTTAACACTTTTCCGATTATCTCTTTCTCTCTCTCTCTTCACTCTCATAACTCTTTCATCTCTTTCGTTCTCTTATATTTATCTCTCTCTCTCCTTTTCTTACTCTAAGTTGGATTGTGGAGTATGTCTTGGTGTGTGATTATATACATATTTGTTTTAATCATAATAAAATATGTCACAAATATAATCTCTAAACATGAGAATTATTATAAATTTAAAAATGTTTTCAATCAAAAGATCCAAGATGGCCGACAGGCAGATACATAATATAGACCCTCCATAAAAAATACTAGGACCTCTGCTTGCATAGTGCCTAAGGCACTTGGCTGCTAACCAGAAAGGTGGCGGCTCAAACCCACCAGCCACTCCTTGGAAGGAAGGTTGGGCAATCTACTTCCATAGTGATACCTCCTCAGAAACCCAAGGAGGGGTCGCTACGAGTCGGGGCTGACGCAATGGCACATGACAACAACAACAACAACAACAATATAAAAAATACCCGAGAAACCAAGTGGAATGGATATGGATGACAATCCTGGAACCCAGCTTCACAGGAAAGGATAAAGAAGTAGATCCAACACCGATTAAAGGAAGAGACTGAACAAAAACAGCAAACAAGGAGGCATAAGGAGCAGAGAACTACCAACTTGAATAGTGCAGCCATTTTAAATTATTGCAAGCAGTGTTCTGATAGGGGCAAGAACCAGATAACCCGCTCTACTCACCCGGGACTGCCCTGGCACCCGCATTTGTAACCATCAAACAGAAAGTAAGGAGCCAGTTATCCTACATAGCCCTAGCCAACACATCTGCCACTCACACCAGCTACTGGGTATCACTACTGGCTCCAGCACCACTGGATTGACGACAGACAGTGGCCAATACCTGCCCAGCCTTCCCTCAGCCACATTACACAACCAGCAATTAGAGACTCATGCCCACACTCGCACTCGCTCCCAGATCCCCATAGAGAGAGGTAGTGAGTGCCACAGTGCTGCCACACTCGTGGCCAGAGTAGCATGCCCACTCCTTTGCACAGATATACTAAATAAAACAGTACAAAAAAGCAGCATGAAGCAAACCAACATGCAACCAATAAATAAATACAATAACATCACAATGTCTTGGAC
>NW_006921925.1:0-577 GCF_000298275.1 Orycteropus afer afer
ACAGGCTCATACAGCTTTTCTCCTGCGATTGACTTATTTCACTCAGCATAATGACCTCCACACTCATCCACATTGTGAGATGATTTGCATATTCCTCATTGTTCTTTAATGTAGCATAGTATTCCATTGTGTCCATGTACCATAGTTTGGTTATCCATTTGTTGATGGGCATTCAGGTTGTTTCCATCTCTTTGGCTGCAGTGAATTGTGCTGTGATGAACATAGGTGTACATAAGTCTGTTCATGTACTGTCTCTCACCTCTTTAGGATATATTCCTAGCAATGAAATTCCTGGGTCAAGTGGTGTTTCTATTTTTAGTTTTTTTATGAAACATCATACTGTTTGCCACAATGGTTGTAGCATTTCACAATCCCACCAGCAGTGCACAAGAGTTCCAATCTCTCCAAAACCTCACCAGCATTTGTTATTTTCTGACCTGTTGAACTTTGCCATTATTGCTGGGGTGAGATGATATCTTGTCGTTGTTTTGATTTGCATCTCTCTAATGACTAATGATTGTGAGCAATTTCTCACGTGTTTGTTGGTCACCGGTATATCATCTTTGGTGAAGTGTCT
>NW_006921925.1:3017-3979 GCF_000298275.1 Orycteropus afer afer
AAAGATGTTGGCTGTTGGCTTTACACATATGCTTTTTATTATGTTGAGGAATTTCCTTTCTATCCCTATTTTTCTGGGAGTTCTGAACAGCAATGGGTGTTGGATTTTATCAAATCCCTTTTCTGCATCAATTGATATAATCATATGGTTCTTTTCTTTTGTTTTATTTATGTGGTGGATTACATTGACTGTTTTTCTGAGATCAAACCACCCTTGTAAACCTGGTATGAATCCCATTTGGTCAGGATTTATTAATTTTTTGATATGTTGTTGGATTCTGTTGGCTAGGATTTTGTTAAAGATTTTTGCATCTATGTTCATGAGGGATATTGGTCTGTTGTTTTCCTTTTTAGTGGTGTTTTCCCTGGTTTTGGTACTAGTGTTATGCCTGCTTCATAAAATGAGTTTGGGAGTATTCCATCTTTTTCTATGTTCTGGAATAGCTTGAATAATGTAGGTGTCAACTCTCTCTGAATATTTGATAGAATTCTCCAGTGAATCCATCAGGGCCAGGACTTTTCTTTGTGGGAAGTATTTTTTATGACCTGCTCAATTTCTTCTTTTGTTATAGGTCTGTTCAAGTATTCTACCTCTGAGTAGGATAGTTTGGGTAGGTCTTGTGATTCTAGAAACTTATCCATCTCTTCTCGGTTCTCAAATCTGTTGGAGTACAGTTTTTCATAATATTCTGTCAGGATCTTTTTTATTTCCATTGGTTCTGTTGTGATGACACTCTTTTCATTTACTATTCTTGTAATTTGCATCTTTCCTTTCTTTTCTTTTGTTAGATTTGCCAAATATTTATCAATTTTGTTAATCTTTTAGAAGAACCAGCTTTTTGTTTTGTTGATTTTCTCTATGTTTTTTTCTTTCTGTTTTATTTATTTCTGCTCTGATCTTTATTATTTCCTTACTTCTAGATACTGTAGGATTCTTTTGTTGTTCTTTTTCTAGTTGTTGGA
>NW_006921925.1:4654-16400 GCF_000298275.1 Orycteropus afer afer
CCATTGGCTTGGTACATTTTTTTCCACCCCTTAACTCTTAATTTGCTTTTATCTTTGTGTCTAAGGTGGGTCTATTATAGGCAGCATATCAATGGGTCTTCTTTTCTATTCAATCTGCCCTCTCTTTTGATTGGTGCATTTAGTCCATTCACATTGAGAGTAATTAGTGACAGATATGAATTGATTGCTGTCATTCTATTGTGTCTTTTTGTTGTGTTGTTGGTGTTTCCTTAGTCCACATACTTTTCTGCACTGAGTTCAATTTGTTGTCAAATGCTTCCTCTCTTTTTTTCTTTATTGTTGGTTTTGTGCTTATTAAACCCATATGCTTTCCTCCCTTCTGGATTTACTTAGGGAGATTGTTAATTTTCTCTCTGGTTATCTTGGAGTACATTCTTGTCTCTACATTTTTAGAACAGTGTGTTCTATGAGGACATTGTCCTGTTCTCCTCTCCATTTGGAAGTTTGTACCTAGAAGTTTTATTCCCTCTAATAGGTTAGTTGCTGTTGTTGTGTGAAGATTGGCTTCCTTGAATTTTAGTGTATAATGTTTTATGGTTTTATTTAGAGTTTTTATTTCTGATTTTGATTTAGTGTTGATGTCTCGTATCCTGATTTTGTTGATCTCTGTTGTGGGTTCTCTATTGGAAGGACTTCCTTAAGCATTTTTTGTAGGGTTGGTCTAGTTTTCACAAAATCTCTTAATTTCTGTTTGTCTGAGAATGTCTTGATTTTGCCCCATATTTGATGGATAATTTGGCTGGATATAGGGAACTCTGGTAGTGTAGTGCCTAAGGCACTTGACTGCTAACCAGAAGGCTGGCGGTTCAAACCCACCAGCCACTCCTTGGAAGGAAGGTTGGGCAATCTACTTCAGTAGTGATACTGCCTCAGAAGCCCAAGGAGGGGGCACTATGAGTTGGGTCTGACTCAACAGCACATAACGACAACAACAACAACATAGGATTCTTGGTTGGAAGTTCTTTTCCTTCAATGTTTTATATATGCTGTGCCATTGCCTTCTTGCCTGCATGGTTTCTGCTGAGTAAGCAGAGCTCAGCGTAACTATTTGATTATTATAAATAGTATTTCTTTTTTCCGGGGCAGCTTGCACAATTTTTTCTTTGTTTTTCATTTTGGAGTGTTTGATGATAATATTCCTCAGTCTTCTCTTGAGATCTATCCTGTATGAGGTTCTTTGAACTTCTTGGACAAATATCTTTTCTTCCTTCATGATATGGAGAAAGTTTTCTGTTAGTACATCTTCCACAATTTTCTCAGTGTTTTTTTTTTTTTTTTTCACTTCTCTTGTTCTGGAATTCCAGTGGGAGTACGTTGTCTCTTTTCAAGTCATCCCAAATAACTCTTAGGTTCTCTTCATTTGTCTTAAATCTTTGTTCTGATTTTGCTTCATACAGGCTGGTGTCCAGGGATTTGCCTTCTGATTGGGAAATGTGTTCTTCAGCCAGTTCTAGCCTACTCTTTTGTGCTTCTACTGTGTTGTGTAATTCTGTAACTTTGGTATTCATCTTCTGGATTACTAACTGCTGTTTTTGTATGAGTTCTGATTGTGCATTAATCTTGTTATTTTGTTCTTGAATGATTCTCCTGAGTTCTTTCAGGGAACTGTCTGTGTTCTCTTTGCTTCTGTTTGGGATTTCCTTAGGCTCTTGTAAAGACATATCTTCTAAATTCCTTCTCGGATAATTCTATTGCCTCCTCTTTCTCCATGTTTAATGAGACCTTTGTTTAGTAATTTGCTTCTAATGACTTGTCCTGTTTTTTTGTTTGATTTGAGGTTGCCTGTTGTTTCCTAGACATTTTGTGGTTGTCTTTAACTATTGTATGTATTGATTTGTTTTGTCTTAGTTTTATGATTTAATATTTTGAAAAGATGAAGCTGGTGTATTTTATTTTATTGTGTTATTACTTCAGGTGTGTTGGGTTGCTTTTCAATTTTCTTTGCGATGATGGAATTGCTGTGTGGAATGTGGATGTGGGTGTCTGTTTGTGGTAAAGAGGTTTTAGAATTTGAGCCAGCAGATATTATGGTGGCTGAATGTGATTTTTCAATTGGATGAATCTATTTTTCAATTGGATGTATAGGCAGAGAAGGTGGGAGGAGAGGAAAGAAGGAAGAAAAGCTCCAAGTTTCTAGGAGCAGTTTCTAGGGCTTTGAGTGGGCTGCAAATGATGATGTTGTACTGTTATTCACAGGCCTGCAGCTCAAGATCAGCAAAGACTCCAGTTGGTAGGGGGTCACCACTTTCCTCCAGGTTCATACACACACAAAAACCCCACTCTTGAGGCCCCTCCGTGCCAAAAAGCTGACCTAAGATAACTGTTCCACAATCCACTGCAGGAGTTCCTCCCAGGGCCCATCCACTTGCAGCGTCCATGATCTCTCTGCTCGGATTTCAACAGTGCTGGAGCCAGAGAAGTGTATGCTCACACCCAGTAGACCCAAGGTTACTGACAAAAGCAGGTGCTGAAGGTAGATCCGTGGGGTGACCACTGGTACACTGATGTGGTACACCTTCTCCTCTAACCCAGGGAGGTCTCCGATGGCCCTTCTTGCCTGCTGGTTGGCACTCTACAGGGCAGATTCCCCTGTTTTTGTTTTTTTCTCCTACCCCATTCTCCTTTCTAATCCTACTTCCCTGAGTTTGACATACTCTGACTCAGTGAGTTGTTCCAAGCACCAGAATCCTTATTTCAAACTGCTGCACCTAGATTTTCAGGCACTAAGATGCTGGAAGGAATTAGCATGGGGACTACTGATGAGTTGCCATTTTGAATCCAACACCATTTATTTAAAAATCTATACTGTTCCATTTAATTATTTTTGTACTTTTGTCACAAATCAGAAAAGTATATTCATGTGGGTCTATTTCTGGGTGTTCTACTCTGTCCCACTCATCAATATGTCTTTCCCTTTGCCAACACCACACTGTTTTGATTACTCTAGCTCTGTAATAAGTCTTAATATTGGGTCAAGTGATTGCTCTTTTTACTCTTTTTTGTCAATATTATTATAGTTATTGTAGGATTTGCACCTTTCCATATCCAAAACCTGTCTGTCAGTTTATAATATTGTTATGGCTTGCATGTTGCTATGATGCTTGGAACTATACCAATATTTCAAATAGCAGCAGAGTTACACATGGTGAATAAGTTTCAGCAGAGCTTCCAGATTAAGATAGGCTAGCAAGAAAGGATTGGAAAACTACTTCTAAAAAAAAAAAAAAAAAAAACAATGAAAAGCCCATGGATTACTACAGAACATTGTCCAATTTGCTTGTTTTGGACACATAATCAAGAAGGATCCATCACTGGAGGAGGGCATCATGAGGTAAACTGGAGGTTCAGCAAGGGCATGGGAGAATGTCAGTGAGATGGTTTGGCAAAGTAGTTCCAACAATGGACTCAAACATGAAAACAATTGTGAGGATGATGCAGGGCCAGTCAGTGTTTCATTCTGTTGTATATAAAGTTTCCCTGTGTTGGAGACAACTCAGTGGCAGCTAACAGCAACAATACCTTTCCATGTAAACTTTAGAATAAACTTATATCTACCTCAAAAAAAAAAAAAAAAAAGAAGGAAAAAGAAAACCTTTGTTGGAATTTTTATAGGAATTATGTTAAGTACATAGATCAATTTTGGGAGATTGACATCTTTACTATGTTGAATCTTCCAATCCATGCATACGATACACCTCTCTATTTATTTAGGTCTTCTTTGATTTCTTTAATAAGTATTTTGCAGTTTTTAACATATAGATCCTGTATATGCTCATTCATTTTATCCCTAAGTATTTCATTTTTGTTGGAGCCATTGGAAGTGGCATTATACTTTTAATTTTAGTTTCTGTATGTTCATTATTAACATATAGAAATATGATTAATTTTTTGTATACTCTGACCTTGCTGACCTCATTTATTGCTTCTAGAATTTTGGACATAGACAATCATGTTATCATAATAGGAACAACCATTACCTTTTTCAGACAATCAGAAAATCGTAACGGCAAGACTAGAAGAGTTTAGACGCAATAGTACTACCACATCATGATTTCAGAAGGCAAGTGACTATTCTATAGAAACAGAGGGGAAAAAAAGGGGGGGCACATGTCTCCAACAAATGCACAGGGGAAAAAAAACCTGTCAGTTCCACATCAGTTTTCTTCTGTGTTGAGCTGATAGCTATGTCATTAGCTATAAAAGCAGGTTGGCTTTTATTCCCATAATTGAAACTAGCCCCCAATGAAGCATGACTTATGTTATCCTCTGTTTCATGGGCCAATCATGAAATTAACCTTTCACTTTGCTCAGGCATTGGGGAGGTTATGACTTCTCCATGTTAAGAGTATCTTCTACCACAAGCGAGTGCTTAGACTATATTCCTCTGAATAGAAACAGACCATAGTCTCTTGAACTGGGATTCACAGAGGAGAGCCAAGGACTGAGAGTATCCCAGAGTCAGTGGCCTCATCAAAAACAGAGGGGGAAAAAAAAAACAAAAAAACTCTTGATGTTTAACCTGCCAATCTAACCATCAGACTCCATTTCTGTCTTTTAATTTCTACTGTGTCCCACATATAATTACATCAATACTTCACTGTGTGTACTACACATGGTGTAGGTTAAAGAGCTGAATGTAAAATGTGCTGCCTGAGAAAGCAATTACTTAAAACAACTATTTCAATTGGATTGAAAGGTGATGTTAAGCACATTGAATCCAGTTTTATACATTAGCAAGTCTTCATAACTGTAACCCAGAACCCAAAGCCAGGGATATCACAAGTCCAGGAAGACATCAAAACTGAGATATGGAAATCTACCACGATTCTCTCTGGTTCTGATTTCTCATCCTAAGCGTCACCTTGAGATTTCTCTCCCTTATAGAGTGTCTCTTTTGGCTCTGAAACCCACATGATGGGAAACATGGTCCCAGATATTCACCCATTAAGGGACCATCCATTGGAGAAGACTGTGTCTTCCTTCTGTCCATGATCCCCAGGGAACAGATTGTGAATGACCTCATTAGGTTAGGATGTATCCCTTTACCAAAACATTTAGGCCAGGTGAATGAGAGCATATTGCACAAAAAGACTCTGAGAAACCACTAAAGGGTAAGCTAGAAGGAAATTCAGTAAAGTCTGCACAGACTAAATAGTTGGCTCTTAATACTTCTTTCCATTATAAATTTGGGAATAAAAATTTCCAAACTGTCTATTAATTCAGATTATTTATGAGACAACATTGAGAAAGGTTAGGTTTCCTATGCAGTCCAATCTTTCAAGTTTAGACTCACAACCCAACAGATCAGTTACAGTCTCATTTACACACTAAAACCGCAATACTTGAAAATCAGAATATTTGATTTTTTCTGACTGACTCAAGAAGGACAGACAACTTTAGTCATCTGATAAAACTGGTATCTAAGAGGCGAGAAAGACTACCGACAAATTTAGTCCCCTTTCCTGGACTATGTGACCTAAAATAAATCACTTCATCTTTCTGGTTCTTATTTCTTTATTTATACAATGGGAAAAATAGCATCTTTCTGATTCATCATCCAGTATTTTTTGTAAATATCCAAGGAATAAATATATTTTTAAAAATGCTTTATAAATTATAGAGCACTGTAGAAATGTAAGATACTACAAATATACTTCTTTTGTGATTTATGTTATTAAAAATGATAATACTGTATCTTGCATTTATTTATTTTACACAAGAAAAAAAAATCATATAAACTGCCACAATTATTTTTCCAAGACTTCTTGGAGGTTATTTGGACCAGATAGTATTGTCATCACTTTGTTGGGGGCAAAAATGAGGACCAAATAAAATAACTTGCAAATGTCATAGAAACAGCCATTACACAAGACCTTTTACTTCTGTAGAGATACAGCCTTGGAAACCCAAGGAGGGGGTGACTATGAGTTAGGACCAACTCAGTGGCAGTGAGATTATATTAAAGAAACCTGTTTCAGAACCCTTGCCCAGGTTGTCATTCTATATACATTACTACAAATGATATTGAAAGATAGAAGAAATTCCTATCTTTCTTAGTGACTAAATTCCCAGGAAACGACCTCTCAGACAGTGCTTCTAGATAATGGACACAGATGAAGACTAGCTCCCTGAATTTTGCTGTTGACATTGTCCTATTTTCTCCTAACCAGTGGAAAATACCCCTTGCCTATGTGGTGTAACAGTTAATACACTCGGCTGCTAGCAGAAAGTTTGGAGGTTTGAGTCCACCCAGAGACACCTCAGAAGAAAGACCTGCTGTCCTATTCTGAAAAACCAGCCATTGAAAACCCTATGAAGCACAGTTCTATTCTGACACAAATGGGGTAGCCCTGAGTTACAGTTGACTCCTTGGCTTTTGGTTTTTCACACTGAACCCAGCATCCCCACTGCTCTCCTCTGTAGTTTTTAGGATATAACGGAATGCACAGAAGTTAAACATTCCCTTTGTGCATTCATGTTCCTCCCAATTGGTGCAAATATTCCTAAGAGACAGGACACAACAATGTATTTCCCTAGTGTCTCAATTTTATGAAGTAAAGAACTTGAGTTCTGAGAAGATTAGCATTCATTGGGTAAGAGACTATTTTTTCCCCATCTTTTCTTTAAAAAGATGAATAAAATTATACAGCAATTTTACAAGTATCTTGTCAAAGAAATGAAAAAAAAATCTGCTATTTTAGTACACTTAGAAAGTGAGACTAGCATCCATTCTTTCCTTGTGAGAATATGACTGAGACTGAAAGGACTGTCTTGTAGATGGGCTCCATTGTGTTTGTCCTCAATCATGGTAAGCTGTCCTTGTTTATTTTTCTTCTCCTTAATAACTGAAATAGCTCAGAGAAGCTCTGAAATGGGAAAAACCAAAAGCCATTTTGTAGCAATGTCATCATTAAAAGCATTTGTTGTTATTTGTTTATTAAGGTGCATCCTACAATAAAAAATGCCCAAAGCATCAACCTATGTCTGTTTATCATCAATACAGCTATCCCAGATTTACTCTGCTATATTAGTTTAATTGCAACATTATTGAGAAGTACATGTTTCCAATGACAAGGTAATGAATGTCCAGATAAATCACCCCAAATAACATATATATGGACTTTTCCTATGAAGATCACAAGCAATTTGTGTGCCATTTGTTTTCCAAGGACAGGGATTTTTTTTATTATTTTTATTATTAAACTGAAATCTGAAGTATGGTACATTGATTTACAGGAAATTGTTCTTTTCCTCACAAATTCACATTTACTAATACTATTTCAGGAGCCAGAATGCAGGAAGCCTTATGTTTTTCTTTCAGTCAAATATGTCATCCACCATGTCAGGACCTGCTTATAAACAGTTTTCCCAAATTTTGGGATTCAAAGTTCACAAAAATATTTGTTTGAAATCATTTCAAACAACCAGCAGAGAATTCAGGCTTAGGGCACACTTCCAAGGAGGAAAAAAAATCATCTATTTATTTGAATTTCCCAGAAAAACAGTAGGGCCTGGAGGGCTAGATAGAGAAAAAAGCAGGTAGCCAATTAGGAGGCTAACACCATTTTCCTAGGAAATGGCGTTGGTTCTTTCTTTCTCAAACTAAAAAAGAACAGCTCTGTCCCCATCTCCTTTCATGTGAGGACTTTTAAATATTTCCATTTGCCGCTCTGAGCTCACAGACAACTCTTTTACTCCCTACCATATTTATATGTAAATTTCAAAATGTCCACAGATCATGGAAGAAATCAGCCTTTGGCGACAGATACTAAGATATGTCCAAAACCTTTTTTCCAGGGCTCAGCACATGAGTTCTTGACTTCAGGATGAAAATTAAAGGAGAATTAAAGAAGCAGAATAGCCAGTCATTTAGACAGGACTCCTTCCATCTCTGCCCACCTCTCTAGCTTTCTCCACTTCCTTTCAACTTCAAGTGAGATAAGATTGCAATCTAGCCAAGATACTTTTCCATCTTAAATTCTTCTAATCTGAGCCCTTATTACTAGGAAATATTTTTTTCCATTTGAAGAAGAGCTCCAAAAAGGAAAACATGTTGAAAACACGAAGACGCAGGAGCATTTGCCCATCTGCATAGGATGTCTACCTGCTACACGGACTTAGGAGTGTGGTGTTATCAGTGTAGAAAATGTAAAGTGGCAGTAAGGGGGGCGGCAGCAATTTTACTCTCTGCTGTGTCTTTCCACTTCAGCTTCAAAGAAAAATATTCAATAACTGATGCTTGTGTGCTTCAAACAAAGCTGGTGCCTTCCTCGAAGCCCCAAATAATTCAAATGTGACTGACACAGTTTTGAAATTCCATGGAAGATGATTATGGTAGAGAAGGCATTTCCTTATATATGACCAGAATGCTGGTGACTTAGATTGCATTTGCCTTTGCTTCAGCTGTCTAATCATAGTCTGAAATGAAAAGAACAAGTGCAACAACCATTGACCTGGGTTTAGAAAGTTTATTTTTCACTTATATTGTCTTGGAAATAAGGTTTCATCTTGGTTAGTTTTCATATCAGTAAGTTATACTTTTCTTCCCCTTGCCATAGCTCAGAATTGGAGTATTGAGCTACTATCATAGGCAGAGAGGAAGACAATAGTGGTAACTTTTCTGTGTTTAGAATTTAAAAGACACTCCCTCTGTTATGGATTGAATTGTGTCCCCCAAAACTATATTGAAGTCCTAAAGCCCAATACCTGTGAATGAGACTTTGTTTGGAAATAGAGCCTTTGAAGATGTTTTCAGTAAATATAAGGTCATATTGGAGTAAGGTGAGTCCTCAGCCCACTGAGTCCTGTTCTTATAAAAGAGGAGAAGACACAGAGACACAGCCACAGAGAGAAGACAGCCATGTAAAGATGGAAATTCATCAGTGTAGTCATGAATCTACACACCAAGGAAATCCAAGGGTTGTCAGGAACCATCAGAAGCTAGAAAGTGGTAAGGAAGAATCTTCCCTAAAACCTTCAGAGAGAGCGTGGATCTGCTGACATCACTTCCAGGCTGCAGGACTTTGAAACAATCAGTTTTTGTTGTTCTAAGTCAGGAAGCTTGTGATTGTTTGTTACAGCAGCCTCAGGAAAATAATACAGATCTCTAACCCTATCTTCTGCAGCTTTCACTGCCAACACTACCATAGAGAAGAAAGCCAAGGGCAATGTCTTCCCCAACAACCCACTCACTTTTCCAAATACTACTTAATGCTCTGTGCCAAAACCTTCAACTGCAACAAGGAGGCATCTACTTGTTCTTCTTCCACTGCAGGCAAATTGGATGCTTCTCATCCATGGCTTATTTTGGTCTACTTGGTCCTGGTCCTCCTCAGAGTCTCATCCTATGTATTAGGCTTTTTCATCCCACGTATGTGTATATATATACGTGTATATATATACGTGTCTGCCAGAAGCAAGAAGATCACCATTTTGGCTTAACTGTTTGTAATTCAAACAATCTATTCAGTTGGGGCTGAGGACAGGAGGATTTTTTATTTGTATGAGTTTTGTTTTTCAACTCTAAATTAAATAGTTTTGGGGATTTTTTTACTGAATTTTCATATATTCCATACATTCCACTTCCTTCATCCTTATTTGTTCCTCCTCTGCTTTCTGTTCACAGAGAGGCTGACATAAATTTCTCTTCTGTTTCTTTCCTCATTTTCCAATACCACCACTGGTCATGGTTGTTTGTTGATTTTATAATGTTTGTATTTTATAAACCTCCTGAAACCCCTTGAGATTCTGTAATATTCAGATACCTCTTTTGACCATATCAAACCCTAAAGAATATTACACCTTCTTTCACAATTTTCCACTTTATTTCTTTCTTATATTTTCCTTCTGTCTCTTGAGGTGAGGCAGCATAAGTTTTGGTTAGATTCTTTCATATTAAACTTCTTGTTCTTTAATTCTCTGCCTAATTGATCTAAACTCAGAAGGTCCTCAGGTGCTCTATTGTTCCTCACAAGCCTATATATATATATATATATATATATATATATATATATTACCCACTATGCCATCTTAGGAGTTAAATTTGATGTTATTTACTTAATTTCACAGATAAGGAGGCTGAAAGCAGAAATTGAGAAGAGAGCACTAAATTAGAGGTAAGCAAGGATTCCAGCTCTCAGTACCCATTTCTAAGCTGTATCTCAGCACCAGAGTAAGCTCTCTGCCCAGCCATGGCAAGTTCTCCATTAAGCCTCAAAGAATAATAATAGTTATCCTTCATACAGTATTAATTAATAATTAATTTTATATATGGTACATATAGGAGTTCCTGAGTGGTACAAATGGTTAAGAATTTGACAGCTACCCAGAAGGTTAGCAATTTAAGCCATCCAGAGGCATCTTGGAACACAGGCCTGACAATTTGCCTCCAAAATGTCACAGCCTTAAAAACCCTATGGGGTAGTTTTACTCTGCACACATGGGGTTGTCATAAGTCAGAATTGACTCCACTGCAACTAACAATAACAACATAATATATATGTTGTTAGGTGCTATTGAGTCAGTTCCAGCTCATAGCAATCCTATGAACAAAAGAAAAACACTACCTGGTCCTTCGTCATCCTCACAATCATTGCCATATTTGAACCCATTGTTGTGGTCACTGTGTTAATCCATCTTGTTGAGCATTGTGGTGGTTAAGTTTGGATGTCAATTTGGCTGGGCCTGGTTGAGTGGCTGGGCAGCTGTATGTAGTATTCCCCATGATGAGACTGGTAATCACCTCCATGGTGGAAGCTATTGTGAGCAGCTGAGTAGCTGCCTTAGCGATGTGGTCTGTTTCCTGTATATAAGCAGAAACCTTGAGAAATATTTTTAGCTTATGGGATGCTTAGACCCTGCATGTAGCCATGTCATTGTTCAGCAGCCTGCCATGCTCTGCCGAACTTGGGACTTACAATGGACTTGAATTAATGGCCTTCTGTTTGATTTGGTAACATCAGGACTGTGCCATTT
The DNA here is from genome assembly GCF_000298275.1 of Orycteropus afer afer. NCBI lineage: Eukaryota > Metazoa > Chordata > Mammalia > Tubulidentata > Orycteropodidae > Orycteropus > Orycteropus afer. The sequence goes on from NW_006921925.1 coordinate 15,650, forward strand.
TATTTGTCAATCTTAGGCTTGTTAGCCTCAGCAGCCAGTAGCTGCCTGAGTGAAGAGATGCCTCTAGCTTCAGTGGGCCAGGAGCAAGAGACAGAGCTGAAGCCCAAGGTCCAGCAGCTTTCACACAGCCTCTAGAGCCTGGCACTTTGAAATTGCACTTAAAACCTCCAAACTGTGAGAGAATAAACTCCTGTTTGTTAAAGCCATCCCATTTATGGTATATTCTTGTCAGAGTGGCACTAGGCAACCAGAACTAGAATCTTCCTCTTTTTTGCTGACCTTCTACTTTACAACGCATGATTGACCAGAGACTGGTACCTCCTGACAGCATGTCCAAAGTATGAGAGAGAACTCTAACCATCTTTGCTTCTTTGGAGTATTCTGGCTGTATATTTTCTAAGACAAATTTATTCATTCTTCTAGCAGTCTATGGTATAGTCAATATTCTCTGCCAATAAACATTCCAACACATCAGTTCTTCTTCAAACAAGAGATATCACCACTGATGTCAGATAGACCTTGCAAAGAATACCAGAAAGATATTTACTCATGCTTTACTGACTATGCAAAAGCGTTTGATTATGTGGATCATAATAATTATGGATAACATTGAGAATATTGGGAATTCTGGAAAACTTAATTTTGTTCATGTAGAATCTATATATAGACCAAGAAACAGTTGTTTAAACAGAACAAGGGGATACTGCAAGGTTTAAAATCAGGAATGGTAAGATGGCGGACTAGGCAGAAA
>NW_006921925.1:33657-69873 GCF_000298275.1 Orycteropus afer afer
TGAACTGCTGTATGAAAAGTGAATTTACTCTGTAAATCTTCACCCAAATCCTAATTAAAAAAAAAAAAAAAATGATTGCAGCAATAGATTGACAAGGAACTACCAGCAATTCAAGCCAGATTACAAAAAGAATGTGGAAAGAGGGATATCATTGATGATGATTTGCTGGAAGCAAAGAATACTAGAAAGTTTTTTACCTGAGGTTTACTGACTATTCAAGAGATTTCAATTGTGTGGATCATAAAAAATTATGGATGACATTACAGAGGATGAGAATTCCAGAGCACTTAATTTTGTTCATGCAGAAGCTGTACTAAGAGACAGTCATTTGAACAAACAAGATTGCATGGTTTAAAATCAGGAAAGCTGTGCATCAGGGATGTATCATTTCACACACTTATTCAATGTGTATTCTGAGCAAATAATCAGAGAAGCTGGATTATATGAAGAAGAATGCAACATCAGGATTGGAGGAAGATTCATTAACAACATGTGATATGCACATGACACAATCTTATTTACGGTAAGCTAAGAGGACTTAAAACACTTACTGACAAAAATCAAAGATTATAGCCTTCAGTATGGGTTATATCTCAACATAAAGAAAACAAAAACCCTCAATTGGACCAGTAAACATCATGAAAATGGAGAAAAGATTGAAGTTCTCAATATTTCACTTTATTTGGTTCCACAATAAACACTCATGGATGCAGCAGTTAAGAAATCAGACATTGTATTGCCCTGGACAAATCTGCTGCAAATACCTCTTTTAAGTGTTAAAAAGCAAAGGTTTCAATTTGAAGACTAAGGTGCTTCTGACCCAAGCCATGGTATTTGCAATAGCTGCATATGCATTTGAAAGCGGAACAATGAATAAGGAAGACCAAAGAAGAATTGATGCCTTTGAATTCTGGTGTTGGTGAAGAATATTAAATATACCATGGACTGCCAGAACAACACACAAATCTGCTTTGGAAGAAGTACATCCAGAATGCTCCTTAGAAGCAAAGATGATGAGACTCCATACCTTGGACATGTTATCAGGAGAGATCAGCCCCTGAAGAAAGATATCACACTTGGTTAAGTAGTTGACACAGTGGCTACAACAATGGATTAAAATATAGCAACTATATTGTAAGGATGGTCCTGGACTGAGCTGTATTGCATTCTGTTGTACATAAGGTTAAAAATCAATCTTTTTTTGTTTTGTTTTGTTTTGTTTTGTTTTGTTGTTGTTTTATATCATCTATATTGAGAAAGCATAGAAATTGCAAGATTTCAATAATACTCAGATAGTGACTTTATTACCAGTGGTTCTTGAACTTTGGAATGACATGAGGGGCCTATAAAAACAGATGGCTAGACCTCATACCCAGAGTCCCTGATTCAGTAGTTCTTGGGTGGGATGTTAGAGTTATATTTCTAACTAGTTCTCATATGACTTTGTGTATGCTTGGAACCTCACTTTGAAAACCACTGCTACTGACTTCTCAACAATATTGAAAATTATGTGTAGATTGCCATTATGTTAGTAACTTCCAGGCAAAGGCAGGGTGTCTTGGAGAGATTTTACAGCAATACCTAAAGACATTTGCTGAAAAATTCTTTCAGTCCTCAATAGAAATTGTGAAGAGAATCTGACTAGACACTATTTTAAAAACTCAATGAGGTGAAGTGTACCTATGATGACAGTACTTCTATGACAATTACTTCTATTAGGAGTAGTTTGTTTGTTAGTTTTAAGTTTGTGAGGCAGATGTGTCGGCATACTGAAATGAGCCTAATGGCTATGAGTATCAGTCTGTATGTTATAGAGATGGAACATCACATAACCTATTTACGTGGAGCTTAAGGGTGTTTCTACCATAATGGCAAAAAAGAAGTCTACATGGATAAGACCACCTCCAGTAACATATTCAAATACAAAAATATATTAAAATTAAGGAAAAATATAAAGGTCGCCAAAGAAAATACTAAGATCCCTGTTATCAACGTAAAGTATCATCAAGTACTTGCAAAATTTAGATAGTGTTCACAGCACAGAACCTACAAGCACAATTACCAAAAATAAATAAAAAGTCAAATAAATATATTAAGCTTTTATTAAGTTAGTATAATTCCAATGATGGTTAATATAATTGTCACAATTGATGATTATTTCTAACTTTGTATAAGCAATAAATGGAAAGCATGCAATGCTAAGCTTGTTTTTTGTACATCCTTTAAAAAAAAAATGTGGTTTGCATGAAAGTTTACAGAGCAAGTTAGTTTTCCATTCAACAATTTATACACATTTTATTTCATGACAATTAGTTGCACTCCTCCCAATATAATAACACTCTTCCCACTTCCTCCTTGGGTTCCCCTTTTCCATCCGTCCTTATTTCTTGTTTCTTCCTGCCTTCTGGGCTTTGTTATTGGGGAAATGCTGCTCTCTAGATTAACTGCCCCAAGGAGTATGTTTCTCATGGGTATTACTGTTCATTAAATAAACTATATTTTGGCTGAAAAGTGATCCTTGGGGATGAGTTCAGTTCCAAGTTTGAACAGTGTCTAAGGGTCATAGTCTCCAGGGTTCCACCAATCTCTATCAGACCAGTATTCTGGTCTTTTATGGTTTTCAGTTTTATTATACATTTTTCTCCCTCTCTTACCAGGACCTTCTACTGTGATCCCAATCAGAGTTGTCGGTAATGGTAGCTGGGTATCAGGTAGTTATTCCAGTCTTTGGATAGTACACACTGATGTTCACAGGAATTAATAAAATACTAGTAGAAGAAATAACTGCAAGCACCCTTATTAATTCCTTAGTTCTTTGGATCAATTGTGACCTCCAGTCTTTGATACTCTTCACTCTTTTTTTCTCTGGACAGAGAGAAACAAATAGTTGTTGCATCTCAAAAGTTTTAAGACCCTACTCATTACTCACCAAAATAGGAGGTAAAACATTGTCTTTGTGGACTATTTTATGTCAATTGACCTAGATGTCCCCCTAGACGATGGTTCTAAGTCCCTAAGCCCTATGACTTATTCCCTCAAGATGTTTGGCTATGGCTAAGAAGTTTTCGTAACTTTGTCCTTTGTATGCTCTACTATATACATGGATATATTTGCAGCACGTATAAATACATGCATAGAAATAGCTTCTGTGAAACCTATATATACTCATAGGTACAGTCCCATTCCCTTTCCCACACCTGCTCAGCTTGCCTATCTACCTATGTATCCACTCATGAATTATTGTTTGTTATAAAAGCTATTGCTGGATTATGCATGTAACAGCATTTACTTTAGTTGCCTTTAACTCTTGTACTCCTCCCAATGTCATCCTTTGCCCTGGTCATATTGTAGTGAAGTCTCCCTTATTGTATATTGCCTTTCCCTTCATCGAAGTTAATACATGTTTACTCTCTAGTTAGTTAGTGACTTTCCTTCCCTTCCCCTCCAATCCCTGGTAACCATCCAAGTATGTTTCTTTCTTAACAACAATCTTTAAGGCAGCAAACTGGCATATCTTTCTCTCGTGTAGCTGCTGATGGGTACAAAGTGCCGATCTTTTGATGAGCAGCCAAGTGTTTAACCAATGCATGACAAAGGTGCCTCCAAACTCCATACCAAAACTGAAAAATTCACTGCCATCGAGTCAATTCTGCCACATAGTCACCCCCATTGGGTTTCCAAGGCTGTAATTCTTTATAGAAGTACATTTCCGTGGAGCAGCCAGTTGAACTGCTGACCTGGATAGCAGCCAAAAGCCTTACCTACTACATTCAGATCTCCTTTGCAAACTCCATAGACAGAGATAAAATAACCACATATCTCAAGCAAGTAACCTTCCTGCTTGGCCTACTGAGAGAAGTATCTTCCTAGGGGGTACAGGCTGCTTTTGATGAATTTATCTTTGCCTGTTAAATGAACGGCATCTAGTTTTTATTGTGTGCTAGTATAGCATAAAAAAACAGCTAAAGTATGGCATATGTGTTTAAGTCACACAATGAACTGTGCCTGTGACTACATGAAGCCAAACAACATATTCAGTAAGTCACCAGTTGTCTGAAGAGAAAGCAGGTACGAACACAAATATTCAAATTTTTCAAAATTTAACACTTCATGAAACTGAATTTATTAAATAATTTTCATGGCACAAGGTTTTGAGCAAGATTCAACAGATATAGTGTCTCTATCCTTGACCTTATGTCTTACTACCTTTTCCATTAGTTCTTTTCATTTCAGTATTCAAATCATCTATCTTATAAAATAATTCTCCTTCAGCATAAAGCCCCATTTGTTTGTTTTCACACAAAATTTTCTAGGGGAAAATTTAAAACTGATAGTCTTCATACTCTCATTTATTCTGCATACTTTTCAATCTGGTTTGGCTTTATTGTCTCCTTTAAAGCCTGTATCTTAAAGAGGGCTCGATTTTCAAATGAATTCCCAATTACAAAATCAATGATATCTTCTCAATTCTTAATCTATTCACTGTGTCATCAACCATTGAAGAACATGATCTTACACATCACTCTTTCCTGCTTTGGTTTCAATGACACTATACTGTGTTCCTTTTCTACCAGACTCTTCTAAAGCCTGTCTTAGTCTGATCTCTTTTTTCACTCATTTCTTGAATGGAAGTTTTCCCTAAGCTTCAGTTCTCAGCTCAACTTGCTCCTTTGGTCACACTGCATCCTTTCAATTGGTGACTCTATTCATTCCCAAGACTTAAACACCAGACTTATACCCAACTTAGTTCCTGAAGTTCCATATATATATTTTCAATAATCTTTTAGGTATTTGAGTCGTGGTGTTTTAAACACCATGTTGCTAAGTAACCTTGATAAAGGCACAACTTCTGTGAGACTCCATTTCCTCTTTTGTGAGAGTAAGAGGTCAGACAACTTTCCGATTTCAACATGGATATTATCAGTCAAGGGTCTTGATTGGAAGAAGTAAACAAGCCTGGGTAACTTAAACATAGGTGAATTTACCATAGGAGTGAATTTACTACTGGAGGTCTATGAGCATTAGAATTGTGGGAAAGGCTGGCGAAACAGATTGAAAGACCAGAACAAGGAATTTCCAGTAGTTTACATAGCTGGAAACACAGGCAAGATCCTACTAATGGAAAAGTTTGGCTCTGCCAATATACTATCTCTGTAGACACTACTGCCATGACCACAGATGATGCCTCCACCACTACAACCAGGCCCCAGGAGTGAAGACTGACTCTACCTGGCCACCATTCTGGTAGCATGGGCAAGACTCAAATCCCAGGCTGAGACATCCTATTGGCTGGTCTTTACACCAGCCAATAGCAGGCAGAAGGAAGATCCAGCTGACTGCAACACAAAGGGCATTTCCCCCCAACAGAAATGGGGTTTGAATATTGGGGAAGAACTACGACTCTCCTCACCCCAAATGTGAATATTCACCATAGATGTCTCAAAGCTATCTCAAATTCAAGGCCTTCAGAGTGGAATGCCGTCTGTTACCCAGATATCTTGTGCCCAGAAATCAGCAGCATGTTCTCAACACTGAAGATCTCACTTTGAGTAGTTGTTCAGCTTTATTCAGTAATTACATTGGGCAGATAGTTAACGTTTTGGTCTTCTTTTTTTTTCCCCAGTCCTAGCACATAGGTTTTGTTGGGGTTTTTTTAAAGATTATTAATAAATAACTGATTTGAGGACCAAAGTGAGCACAGAAATAATTTCATTTGTCAATCCCAATAAAATCATCTTGATTTGAATACTTACTCTTATGTGTGACTCTTTATGACTATTTCTACCTCATAATTTTTAATGAGCTTCAATTAGCAAGTAATGCCTTTTCAGCCCCCTACACACTAATAAGGAATGAGCAGAGCCTGGTGACTAACAGAAAAAGGGAAAGAGTGCTGAGGCAGCACTTTCTCTGGCTGTGGATTCTTTCATTGTGAAGAAGCAAATTGCAGCATTCTCAACAAGTGTCATATTCATAATCCTTAAAAAGTATATTTCATTCAAATATTTAAACATTTTCATTTGTTGACGAAAGAAACATATGATAAACTAAGCATGATTTAAATAAAAAATCTACAAATGAATGGGAGGTGAAGGTAGGTCATAGTCAGATAGACACATTTTCCTTTGCTTCTGATTGTAAAATTTACCATGTCTCTTGCATTCATGAAACAATAAAGAAGATAATGAGATGCTATTTGAAGACCTATATCCACAGAGGACAATAAATGCCTTCACTACCTTTTAGCCTTTAATGTGTTATGTGAATTTCCAGGGTCTGGTAGTTGTCACAGATGCATTTTATGACTTTTAAACCTGGAATCTGATTAAATACTCAGGAGATGTTTAACTGAATTACCTATGTGAACCATCACTGTATTCAAAATCATAGCTTGCCCCCACCACTCTGGCATTCCTAATCCCTGACTCTGCTCTGCTTTTGATTTGTTTTGTTTTTCCCCATAGCAATTTACTATCTTCTAAAATCCTACATGGTTAGTTTTATGATTTGATTCTAGCTCTTCTTCTAGAATGTAAGTCCTGTGGCAGCAGGGATCTTCATCTATTTGCCTCGCAGATGTTCTAAGAGCCCCCAACAGTATCTGGAACACTAACAGGATAGGGGGCAGGCAGTCAAGATGATCCTGATTTATGATGACCCCATGTGTGTAGAATAGAACTGTGCTCCAAGACATTAACAGTGGTTTTTCAAGAAGTCGATCACCGGGCATGTTTTCTGAGGTGCCTCTGGTGGACTCAAACCTCCAGAGTTTCTGTTAGCAGCCAAGAACAGCACTAACCATTTGCACCATCCAGATACGTATTAGTCATGTGATTATTATTATTGGATAAATGAACAAACTATCCAGATAGCTTGGAGGTCAATGTCTGATGCCTGAGCCAGTTGCCACTAATGTGTACCCTGTTCTGGGCTTCATTTCTGGTCCTTTCTTCCCTGTAAAAACCTACTTTTCCAAAGAATCTAACACTTGGTGACAGCAAGCCTGCAATGACTGTGTAGAGCACTATTGTTGTTGTTGTTGTTGTTGTTGTTGTTATGTGCTGTTGAGTCAGACCTGACTCATAGTGACCCCTCTTTGGGTTTCCGAGGTGGTATCACTATGGAAGTAGATTGCCCAACCTTCCTTCTGAGGAGTGGCTGGTGGGTATGAACCACCAGCCTTCTGGTTAGCAGTTAAGTACCTTAGACACTATGCCACCAGAGGTCATACTATTCCCTATAATCTGTGCACTTTAATAAGAATCTAAGCCTCAAACTAAAGCAAACTAAAATAATACAATACTAATTGTAAATCTTTCACTACAGTTTTATCTTTGTACTTGGTGCATATATCCTGGCAGAGGGGTACTTTTTGGTTGAAGAGAAATAGACTTTACCTGTTTAATTATTGCACCACTAAAATCACTTTACCTGTTTAATTATTGCACCACTAAAATCACTACCATCTAGTCAAAAATGACCCATAACAACCCTAAAGGACAGAGTTGAACTGCCCCACAGGTTTTCCAAGGGTATAGATCTTCACAGAAGCAGATTGCTCCATCTTTCTCCCACAGAGCTGCTGGTAGGTTCGAATCACCAACCTTTTGGTTAGCAGTAACCACTACGCTACCAAAGTTCCTCTCAATTACTGCACAGGATTGTTATGAACTGTCATACAGGATTCCTAATTTATGATTTTGTTATCAACAGATAACTGCCAAAGGGAGTTGTATCCTCCCTTTCAGAGTTTTATTGAAAACTGTGTGAATATATGGAAAACAAAGTCATCAGAAATCACAGTCTAATCATAGGGTGTTTGGTTATTGCATCAATTGTGCTAGAAGATTTGGATTACACTATTGTGCACTTGCTTTGGTGTAGTGGATAAGACATCTGGCTGCTAACCAGAAAGTCAGCAGTTCAAACCAACCAGCCACTCCCTGGAAGGAAAATTGGGACAATCTACTTCTGTAAAGATTTACAACCTCAGAAACCCAATAGGGGTCACTATGAGTCATAATCAACTTGAAGGCATTGAGTTTGGTTTTCTTTCTTTTCAAAATCTATAAATAATAATCATAACCCCATGAAATTTCATGCTGAATTCTTTTAACTTTATAAGCAAATTCAGTAAAACCTTACTTATCTAAAGATCATAGCTGTAAACCAGAGCACTCTGGCATGAGATCAATATATGGTCTGGAGCTGGTTTGAGTCACCTAATTAAAAGTATCTTTCTAAGATCTCCCTTCTCTGCTCCTTGCCAACTTTTACTCTTCTTCTTTCCTCTGGGGCAGTCTGGTTTCTTGTAGCCATTTGGCCTTGAGTATTCAGGGAAGAAGCAAAGTCAGCCCAGGAAGTAGGAAAAATGTGGCCAGACCCTGACCCAGAGCCAGGGAAGGAACAAGGATAAGGGGAACATGAGAGGGCCACACTGTTGTGTTATAGGTTAATCCCTTTATTATTTTTAAAAATCCTTAGTCATTTGAAAACATTTTTATTCTGCCTTCACACTTAATTGACTGTTTGGCTGGGTTGGGTATTAGAATTTAAATTGAAAAATTTTGTTTTGTTTTTTTCTCCTAAATCTGAAGCCATTACTCCACTGATGATTGCCTTTTATCTTTTATCTTTTATGCAGTTGTATTTTATCTGGTTGTGTTTTGTTTTATTTTTAAAATCTCCAGAAAATTTTAGAATTTTTTTCTTTATCTTTCCTGTTCTGAAATTTCTCACCCTGATGTAGATCATTAAAAATAAATAAATAAATAAGATTTTTAGTTTTTTGCTGTTTTGGCTAAGCATTTGTAAAGCCATTTCAAATGTGAGCTTTGTCTTATGTAATTTGTAATTTTTTTCTTGCATAATGTCTTTCTTGCCTGATTTTTAAAAGACATGTACCATAAGGTGATTGGGCAGGGATCAAATGCTTTAGCTCAAGACCCCAGACATCTTTGTTCTGGGTTATTCAGCTTCTCAAGAAAAAACTCCTTTCATCCCTCTTTTCATAGTAAGGCACATGCCTGGCTGCTGATTTCCAGAGAAAAGGGTTTAAATGGTTCCTTATTCAGAGCACAGACTTTCATTTAATTGGCTGTTTTTTCTCTGTTGCCACACTTGGAAGACTCAAGTAGCCACCTTGTCATTTTAGTGTTTTCTAGGGGGAAGACCTCTAGTGTCCTGCAGAACCCAATCTCCTGGCTGTGAACAGGACAGTACACCCAGTGCTATCACTAATTAAAACAACAAAAACATTTTTCATAGCCAAGCTTACACATATCAATATACCTACAAGGCTAAAACTATGTTAATTTATGTTTTGAACTTTCTAATGTGGCTTGGTCTAAGCTATCATTATTATCCAATTACAATGGCATTTCGATTCATGTGATCTCTTCTGCATGTGCTACAAGCACACATGTTTTAAGTGCTGCCTGTGTTGTTATAGTCTCTGATTTTGTCAAACTTCCTGGTGTTTTAACTACACTACTGTGATAAGCAGTATCCGTGAAACTCTATCAATAACATTTTTGAGAATGAAGTTTCAATTAAAGGAAAAGAAGGAGAAAAATTAAAAGAAAGTTTAGTTACTCTCTTTTCAAGGACAAATTTCAGAGTCTCTTCTGACATCTATTTTGGTCTTTTCTTCCTTTCCCAGCTTTTTAATGACCTTTTGCTTTCTTCATGTATGATGTTCTTGATGTCATCCCATAGCTCATCTGGTCTTTGGTCATTGGTGTTCAATGCATCAAATTTATTCTTTTGTTGTCAGTATTTACATACTCAAGGGAGCTCTGGTAGCATAGTGCCTAAGGCATTTAACTGCTAACCAGAAGGCGGGCAGTTCAAACCCACCAGCAACTCCTCAAAAGGAAGATTGGGTGATCTACCAATCCTTGAAACCCAAGGAGGAGTCACTATGAGTTGGATCCAACTTGAAGGCAGTGAGTTTGATTTTGGTGGTATATATTTGAAGAAACATTAAATTTAAGCAATTACAACTGTATTTATCACATATTATTCTATGATAAAAATTTATTATAAACATTATGAGGGATTCTGTATGGTCTGGTGTGGCAGAAAGTCCATGGAGGAGGAGTGACACCATAAGTTAGCATTCCAGGTGACAGCACCCTCATGATACCACTAAGTACACCTGAAGATTTGTTGACTCTGTCCATTGACTTCAAAGATTCCTGTTTCCTGAGTTCCAACAAAAAGGCATAATAGTCAGACAAACTTTACAGACCCTCTGCAACAGAGAAACAAGAAACCAATTGCAACAGATACAGAAAATTATATTGGAAACCTGAGCTTTGATGAGAAAGATAAAGAAGTGGATTAAATACCAACCAGTATCATAATCCCAAATCAAGGTGTTGCTATGAGTTGGGTCTGACTCAATGATACATAACAACAACAACAACAACAACAACAGAAGAACCTGAGTGAAAACAGTGAACAAGGAGACAAATGGACCTGCAGATTGTTGGCTGTTTTCATGGCAGGGCCAATTTGAATATTTACAAGTGGCATTCCAATCCAAGCAGCAAACTACAAATCATCTCTGCTTGCCAAGGGCTACATGGACAACTGTGCTGGTGGCTGATGACTAAAAACAAAAACACTGAATAAGGAGACAAACAGAGCTGTGAACTGTCCACCGCCCTGAGGGCACAGCCATTTTGAATATTTGCAAGCAGCATTCCAATCTGGGCAGCAACCTAAGAATAGACTGTGCTTGCCAAAGACAGCATGGGTAACTTCACTGGAGGCTGATGACTAGAAAACAACTGTGCCCATACGACCCAACCATACGTACACTTCTTGCAGTCCCACCCACTAGGTGAGGGCCATGATCTACTTCTACACCAACTGATCAACAATAAATGACAGCCAATAACAGCCCGACTCACCCTCAACTGCTCTTCACGAACAGCTAACAGAGATCTGTGCACATACTCTCATTCTTTAACACACCCACCATAAGACAGGTGGTGAGTGCCTAAGTGCTGTCAACTAGTGAATACAGGAACACAATAGCCCTGCTCACTAAGATATATATTAAAAATAAATAAATAAAATAAAATAGAACCAAAAAAAAAAAAAAAAGCCTAGGCAAATCACACCAATATACTATCATCAGTTACATATAAACACAGTGACATCATAATGTCTTGGAGACAACTAACCATTGCAAACCACACAAAGAAGCAAGATAAAATGGTACAAACAAGGGACCAAGATAGAGACCCAGAAAACCTCGATGAGGAGGAAATGCCTGCTAAGGAGTTCAAAAGAATTACTTAGGTACCTTCAACAGTTTGAGAGACAGAGCAAGGGAAACACTGACAAAATTAAGTAAAACTCAGAAAAAACTCAAAAACAATGTAGGGAAACAATGAAAGAACAAAGAGACAAAATAAATGAAAATTAGAAACCATACAAAAAAAGAGAGAAATCCAGAAGATAAATACATAAATACTAAGATTTCAGAAATAGCATATTAAATGGGCAAAGGAGTAGACTCAAATTAATGGAAGACAAAATTAGTGAGATTGAAGAAAAATACTACTTTGTTAAGGAATCAATCAGAAAGAAAGATCAAAACAAAATAAAGAAGACCTAGGAATCATGAGGGATACCATCAATAGGAATAATTTACAAGTGATCAGAATTCCACAACAGGGAAAGACAAATAAAACCACAAAGAAAATTGTCAAAGATTTGTTGGAAGAGAATTTCCCTAATATGATGAAAGATGAGAAGATATATGTAATAGAAGTTCAACAAACACCAAACAGGACAAACTCCAAAAGAAAATCACTGAGACATATCATAATGAAACTCACCAAAAGCAAACACAAAGGAAGAATACAAAAAGCAGCATGAGAAAAATGCAAAGTTACCTACAAAGACAACCAATAAGACTAAGCTATGCTATCTCAGCAGAACCAAGCAGGCAAGAAGGCAATAGGATGATATAAATAAAATGCTGAAAGAAAAATATGCCAACCAAGAATTACATACCCAGCAAAATTGTCCCTCAAATATAATGGGGAAATTAAAATATTTCCAGATAAACAGAAATTAAAGGAATTTGTAAAAACTATATCAACCAAACAAGAGATGCTAACTGGAGTCCTTAGGACAGAAAACCAACAATAGCAGACAATCAACAATTAACAAACATGATGACATAACCCAGAAACCAAGCCAGTTATGTTGTGGTGGTGTTGTTATGTGCCGTCGAGTCGGACCTGACTCATAGTGACCCCTCCTTGGGTTTCCAAGGCAGTATAGATTGCCCCATCTTCCTTCTGAGGAGTGGCTGGTGGGTTTGAACTGCCAGCCTTCTGGTTAGCAGTCAAGTGCTTTAGGCACTATGCTACCAGAGCTCCCAAGCCAGTTATAGAAGTATCCAAAATAAAATAAGCTTATAAGACTGTAAATAGAGAAACAGAAACATTAACTGGTAAATAAGAAAAATTACAAACCAAAAAGAGGGGATAGGTACAGAATTTCTAAATGGAGAGGAATTCAAGACAAATGTGACACAGAACACACTTTTGTAAACTTAGTAAGATAATGAATCACAAGGTAACCTCAAAGAAAAAAAATAAACCTTCAAATCAAAATAAAAAAGAAGAGATGCACAAATATTTAGCAAATATTAAAACAATAGCCACAACTCGTATGTCAGTTTGTCATACCGTGGTAGCTTGTATGTTGCTGTGAGGCTGGAGGCTATGCTACTGGTTCACCCATGGTGGACAGGATTCAGCAGAGCTTCCAGACTAAGACAGGCTCAGAAGAAGGAAGGGGCCATCCACCATTTAAAGATTTGGCCAGAGAAAACCTTATGAATAGCAGTGAAGCACTGATAAAATGGACCAGGCAATGTTTTGATGTGTTGTACATAGGGTTGCTGTGAGTCAGAGCTGACTCAACAGGACATAATGATGATGACACAAAAACAACAGCAATAAAGAAGCTGATAACAAAATTCATAAACAAAATGAGTTCAGCCCAGAAAATTATGAGGTGCAAAGAAGTCAGCAATACCATAATAAAAAAAAAAAAAAGATAACAAAATGACAGTAATAAATACATGTTGTTGTGGTTGGGTGCTGTTGAGTCATCTCCAATGCATAGTGACCTTATGTACAACAGAATGAAACACTGCCAGGTCCTGTGACAGCCTCATGATCCTTGCTATGCTTGAGACCATCATTGCAGCCACTGTGTCAGTCCATCTTGTTGGGGGCCTTCCCCTTTCTCATTGACCCTCCACTTTACGAAGCATGATATCCTATTCCAGAGAATGGTCCCTTCTGACAACATAACCAAAGTAGGTGAGACAAAGTCTGGCCATTCTCACTGCCAAGGAGCATTCTGGCTGCACACCTTCCAGGACAGATTTGTTAGTTCTTTTAGCAGTCCACAGTACTTTCAGTATTCCTCATCAACACCACAACTCAAAAGCATCAATGCTTCTTAAGTCTTCCTTATTCATTGTTCAGCTCTCACAGGCATATGAGGCAATTGAAAATACCATGACTTGGATTCAGCTAATCTTAGTCTTCAAGGAGACATCTTTGCTCTTCAGCACTTTAAAGAGGTCTTTTGCAGCAGATTTGTACAATACAATACGTTGTCTGATGTCTTGACTGTTGTTTCCATTGGTGTTGATTATAGAATCAAATAATATGAAGTCTTTGACAACTTCAATCTTTTCTCCATTTATTGTGATGCTACTTACTGGTCCAGTTGTGAGGATTTTTGTTTTCCTTATATTGAGGTGTAATCCATACTGCAAACTATTGTCTTCAATCTTCATCAGTAAGTGCTTCAAGTCATCCTCACTTTCAGCAAGCAAAGTTGTGTCATCTGCATATTGCAGGTTGTTAATGAGTCTTCCTCCAATCCTGATGTCATATAGTCCAGCTTCTTGGATTATTTGCTCATCATGCGGATTGAATAGGTATGGTTAAAGGATACAACCCTATACACTCCCTTCAGGATTTTAAACCATGCAGTATCCCCTTGTTCTGTCTAGAAGACAGCCTCCTGATCTATGTACACATTCTCATGAGTACAATGAAGTGTTCTGGAATTCCTATTCTTCTCAATGTTATCTATAATTTGTTATGATCCACACAATTGAATGCTTTTGCACAGTCAATAAAACACAAGTAAACATCTTATGTTCTTTGCTTTCAGACAAGATCTCTCTGACATCAGCTATGATATCTCACGTTCCACATCCTCTTCTGAATTCAGCTTACAGTTCTGGAAGTTCTCTGTCAATATACCGCTGCAATCCTTTTTGAATTATCTTCAATAAGATTTTATTCACATGTGATGTTAATGATATTCTCCAATAATTTCCACATTCTATGGGATCACCCACCAGCCACTCCTCAGAAGGAAGGTTGGGCAGTCTACTTCCATAGTGATACTGCCTCAGAGACCCAAGGAGGGGTTGCTATGAGTCAGGCCCGACTCGACAGCACGTAACAACAACAACATGGGATCACCTTTCTTTGGAATGGGTAAAAATATGGATCTCTTCCAGTCAGTTGACCAAGTAACTGTCTTCCAAATCTCTGGGCATAGCCGAGTGAGTGCCTTTACCACAGCATCTATTTGTTGAAACATCTCAATGAGTATTCCATCAATCCCTGGAACCTTGTTTGTCACTGATTCCTTCAGTGCAGCTTCAACTTCTTCCTTTGATACCTGTGGTTCTTGATCATATGTCACCTCCTGAAATGGATAATCATCCACCAATTCTTTTTGGTACAGTAACTCTGTATATTCTTTCCACCTTCTTTTGATGTTTCCTTCATCATTCAATATTTTTCCCATAGAATATTTCAATATTGTACCTTGAGGCTTAAATTTTTTCTTCAGTTCTTTCAGTTTGAGAAATGCCGAGCGTGTTCTTCCCTTTTGGTTTTCAGACTCCAGGTCTTTAATCATTTCATTATAATAATTGACTTTGTCTTCTCAAGCTGCTCTTCGATATCTTCTGTTCAGCTCCTTTGTCATTTCTTCCATTTGCTTTAGCTACTCTTTGTTCAAGGGAAAGTTTCAGAGTCTCTTCTGACATTCATTTTGGTCTTTTTTTCCTTTCCCATCTGTTTAATAACCTTTAGCTTTCTTCATGGATGATGTTCTTGATGTCATCCCACAATTCCTCTGGTTTTTGATCATTGGTGTTCAATGCATCAAATCTATTCTTTAGATGGTCTCTAAATTCATGAAGGATACAATCAAGGTCATATTTTGGCTCTCGTGGACTTTTTTAATTGTCTTCAGCTTCAACTTGTACTTGGACATGAGCAGTTGATGGTCTGCTCCACAATCAGCTGCTGGCCTTGTTTTGGCAGAAGATATTGAGCTTCTTCATCACTTCTTGCCACAAATGTAGTCAATCTGATTCCTGTGTACTCCATCTGGTGAAGTCCACATGTGTAGTCACCATTTATGTTGTTGAAAAAAGGTATTTGCAATGAATAAGTCATTGATCTTGCAAAATTCTATCATACAATCTCCAGCGTCGTTTCTAACACCAGAGCTCTATTTTCCAACTACCAGTGGTTCTTCTTTGTTTTCAACATTTGCATTCCAATCACCAGTGTAATTAACACATCTTGATTGCATGTTTGGTCAATTTCAGACTGCAGAAGTTGCTAAAAATCTTCACTTTCCTCATCTTTGGCTTTGGTGGTTGGTACATAAATTTGAATAATAGTAGTATTAACTGGTCTTCTTTGGATATATACAGGTATTATCCTATCCCTGACAGCATTATACTTCAGGATAAATCTTGATACATTCTTTGTGGTGATGAATGTCACACCATTCCTCTTCAATTTGTCATTCTCAGCATACTAGATCATATGGTTGTCTGATTCAAAATGGCCAAAACCAATCCATTTTCATCTCACTAATGCTTAGAATCTCAATCTGTATGTGTTCCATTTCACTTTGACAACTTCCAATTTTCCTAGATTAATACTTCACACATTTCATGTTCCAATTATTAATGGATGTTTGCAGCTGTTTCTTCTCATCTTGAATCATGCCACATCAGCAAATGGATGTCCTGAAAGCTTTACTCTATCCACATCATTAAGGTTCGTTCTACTCTGACTTGGCAGCTCTTCCCCAGTCATGTTTTGAGTGCCTTCCAATGTGAGTGGCTCATCTTCTGGCACAATATCAGACAGTGGTTCAGGCCTATTCATAAAGTTTTCCAGAAATATATCAGACAGTGCTTCACTGTCATACAGTTTTCATGGCCAGTTCTTTGAGAATTGGATGGCCTCTTCCTTCTTCCGGGTCTGTCTTAGTCTGAAAGCTCTGCTGAAACCTGTCTACCATGGGTAACCCTACTGGTATTTGAAATACTGGTGGCATAGTCTCCAGCCTCACAGCAACACCAAGCCACAGTACAACAAACTGACAGACAAGTTCATTTCTTTACCTATTCCAAACCACTGTGCCTACTTCCTGGTCTCCCTCAGCCTTTCCAAACCCACTACTGGCTGGCTTCCTGGTCTCCCTCACCCACTTCAAACCCACCACCCCAGCTCATTTCCTTCCTTGTCTCCCTCAACCACTCCAAACCTGACACCCTGGCTTGCTTCCTTCCTAGTCTCCCTTAGCCACTCCAAACCCACCATCCTGACTCTCTTCTCTCCTGGCCTCCTGCCAGAATAAATTCATACTTGTCAAAAATTACACTGAATATAAATAGATGAAATGCACTAAGCAAGAGACAGAGAGTTTCAGACTAGAGAAGAAAAAAGTGATCTATCAATATGCTGTCCATAACAAACTCAGGCAAAAATAGACTAAAAATCATGTATCAAGCAAAGACATTAAAAAAGAGCAGGAGTGCCAATATTAATTTCTGATAAAATAGACATTAAGACAAAAACCACCATAAGAGACAGAGAAGGACATTATATAATGATTAAAGAATCAATTAAACAAGAGGACATAAGCATACTAAATATCTATGCAACCAATGAAAACCCCCAAAATACATATATCAGACTTTAAAAGAATTGAAAAGACAAATAGATGACTCTAAAGTAATAGTAGGAGACATTAATACATCACTTTCAATGAAAGATAGAACAACTACAAAGAAAATCAATAAAGACACAGAAGAATTAAACAATTCAATCCACCAACTTTAATTTATACACATTTACAGAGCCCTTCACACAATAACTGCAAAATATATATTCTTTTCCTGTGCACATGGAACATTTTCCAGGATAAACCATAACTTAGGCCTCTAAATAAGCCTCAACAAATTTAAAAATATTGAAATACTGCAAATCATCTTCTCAGATCGCAATGCTATAGAATTAGAAATCAACCATAGCAAATGCAACAGAAAAAGAGCAAAGACATGGAAATTGAATAACACTCTCCTTAAACATGACTGGGTAATAGAATAAATAAATGATTAAATTAAATAATTCCTTGAATTAAACAAGAATGAAAATACAACATACCAAAATCTTTGGGGCAGAGCAAAAGCAATGATCAGAGGCCAATTTATAGCACTAAACACCCACATCAAAAAGGAAGAAAGAGCCAAAATCAACACCTTAACCCAACATCTCCAGCAATTAGAAAAAAAGAGAAGCAAAAAAGTCTACAGTTCAGCAGAGGAAAAGATAGACAATAGGAAAAAAATCCACAAAACTAGTAATTGGTTCTTTGAAGAGATTAATAAAATTGACAAACCACTGGCAAACTTAACAAAGGAAAAGAAGGATAAGATGCAAATAACATAAATAAGAAATGAAATGGGCAATATCACAACAGAACCAACCAAAATAAAAATGATAATACCAGGATACTATGAAGAACTGTACTCTAACATATTTGAAAACCTAGAAGAAATGGACAGATTTCTAAAAACACACTACTGACCTAAACTAACACAGACTGAAGTGGAAATTTTGAACAAAGCCATAACAGAAATTGAACAGGTCATAAAAAACTACCAACAAAAAAATCTCCTATCCCAGATGGTTTCACTGGAGATTCTACCAAACGTTCATAGAAGAACCAGCACTAATCCTACTCAAACTATTCCAGAACAAAAGAAAGGATGAGATCTTTCCGAATCATTTTCTGAAGCAACCATAGCCCTGATATCAAAACAATGCAAACGAACAAACAAACAACAACCAAAAAAAAAACCAAACTCACTGCTGTCGAGTCGGATCTTACTCATAGTGACCCCTCATTGGGTTCTGAGGCAGTATCACTATGAAAGTAGATTGCCCAACCTTCCTTTCAAAGAGTGGCTGGTGGGTTTGAACTGCCAGGCTTCTGGTTAACAGTCAAGTGCTTTAGGTACTATGCTACCAAAGGTCCTTAAAACCATGCAAAGACACCACTAAAAAGGAAAACTATAAGACCAACAACCCTCATGAATATAGATGCAAAAATCTTCAACAAAATCCTAGCCAATAGACTCCAATAACACATAAAAAATTACATCATAACCAAGTGGTATTCATACTAGCTACGCAAGAATGGTTCAACATTACAAAAATAATCATTGTAGTCCATCAGATAAGTAAAATACAGGAAAAGAACCACATGGTTATATCAATCAATGCAGAAAAGGCATTTGATAAAAATCCAACACTCATTCCTGATTAGAACTCTCAGAAAAATAAGAATAGGAGGGAAATTCTTCAATATCATTAAGGGCATATTAGCAAAGCCAATAGCCAGTATTATTCTCAATCATGAGAGACTGAAATCTTTCCCCTTGTGAATAGGAACCAGACAAGGATGTCCTGTATCTCCACTTCCATTCTACGTTATGTTGGAAGTTCTAGCCAGGGCAACAAGGCAAGAAAGGAAAATCAAAGGCTTTCAAATTGGTAAGGGAGAAGTAAAATTATCTTATTTGCAGATGATATAATCCTATACATAGAAAACCTAAGAAACTCAGCAAGAAAACTACAGGAACTAATTGAAAGATTTAGCATAGTGGCAGGATACAAGATCAATATACAAAAATCAGTTGGATTCCTCTACACCAGCAAAGATATCTCTGTAAAGGAAATCAATATCATTTACAATAGCTACCAAAAGGAGAAAATACTTGAGAATAAATCTTAGCAAGGACACAAAAGACATATACAAAGAAAACTACAAAACAATACTTCAAGTACCTATAAAAGATCTGCATAAATGGAAGAACATATCATGCTCATGGATAGAAATATTAAACATTGTGAAATGTTAATACTATCCAAAGCAAGCTATACATTCAATGCAACCCCAATCCAGATTCCATCAACATTCTTCAGGGACATGGAAAAGCCAATCACTAATTTTAAATGGTAAAGAAAGAGCCCTCAGATAAGCAAAGCATGACTGAAGAAGCAAAACAAAGTAGGAGGTCTCACACTTCCAGAACTCAAAACCTACTATACAGCACAGTAGTCAAAACAGACTGGTTTTACTACAAGGATAGACACATAGACCAGTGGAACAGAATTAAGAACCCAGAAATAGATCCCTCCACCTATGATCAATTGATCTTTGACAACGGGCCAAAATCCATTAAATGGAGAAGAGATAGTCTCTTTAACAAATAGTGCTAGAAAAACTTGACATCCATTTGCAGAAAAATGAAACAAGGTCCATACCTCACACTGTACATAAAAACTAAGTCCAGATAGATCAAAGACTTATATGTAAAACCAAAAGCTATAAAGTTCATCAAAGAAAAACTATGGGCAAATTTAGGGGTCCTAATATATGGCATTAATAGACTACCAAGTGTAGGTAAAAAAGCACAAATAGCAGAAGATAAACTAGATGATTGGGACCTCCTAAAAATTAAATTCTTATGCATATCAAAAGAGTAGAAAGAGAACCTATAGATCAGGGAAAATATTCAGCAATGACATATCTGACTAGCGAATTATCTCTGAAATTTATAGAAAATTCTAACACTTCATTATCAAAAAGACAATTCAATTAAAAAATGGGCAAAAGACATGAACTAATACTTCATCAAAGAATATATTCAGGCAGCCAACAAACACATGAAGAAATGTTCACTTTCTTTATCCTTAGAGAGACGCAAATCAAAACAATGAGATACCATCCTATCCCAGCACTAATAGCAAAGTTCAACAGAAAACAACAAATGCTGGGGAAACTGTGGAGAGATTGGGACTCTCATACACTGCTGGTGGGACTGTAAAATGATACAACCATGCTGGAAAAAGGTATGGCAATTGCTTTAAAAGCTGGAAATAAAAACACTATTTGATCCAGCAATCCCATTGTTGTTGTTGTTGCTATGTGCCATCGAGTCAGCCCCGACTCATAGCGACCACTCCTTGGGTTTCCAAGGCAGCATCACTGCAGAAGTAGATTGTCCAACCTTCCTTCTGAAGCAATCCCATTTGTAGGTATATATCCTAAAGTGAGAGCCAGGAAATGAATAGATATGAGCACACCCATGTTCATCCCAGCATTATTCACCATAGCAAAGAAATAGAAACAACCTAAGTCCCCATCAATGGAGCAGTGGGTAACCAAACTATGGTACATACACCCAATGGAACATTATGCTACACTAAAAAATAATGTAGAAACCGTGAAACACCTCCTAACATGGATGAGCTTGGAGGGCATTATGCTGAGTGAAATAAGTCAATCACAGAAGGACATATATTAGTCCACTATTATAAAAAGGCAAGTAAAGATTTACATATGGAAGGAAACTTCCTTTGTTGGTTACCAGGGATGGAGGGGAAAGAAAGGAAAATTGCTAGATATGGAAGAGACAAGTATTGATTTGGGTGAAGGGGAAAATAACATATCAAAAACAAGTGACCAACACAATAACACTAAGGAAAGGAAGACACAGAGAGGTCCACAAGGGGTATAGACAAGAAAGATTTAAAAAAAACTTTTACATATATAATATTGCATTATCAGTGTGGTAGTTAACATTTGTGTGTCAACTTAGCTGGGCCTGGCTGACTTGCTGGGCAGCTGGATGTAGTATTCTCCATGATGAGACTAGTAATCAATTCCATGGTAGAATCTACTGTGAGCCTTAGGTATGTGGTCTGCTTCCTGTATATAAGCAGAAGCCTTGGGGAATGGTCTCTAGCTTATGGCATGCTTGACCCCTGCATGTAGCCGTGTCGTTCTTCAGCAGCCTGCCATGCACTGCTGACCTCTGGTCTTTCAATAAACTTGAATTAATGGCCTGACATGTGGTTTGGTAACATCAGGAGTGTGCCTTTTTATTTGTCGACCTGGGGTTTGTCACCCTCAGCAGCCAGCAGCTGTGTGAGTGAAAAAAAAAAAAAAAAAAAAACCTCTAGCTTCAGTGGCCCAGGAGCAGGAGGCAGAGCTGAGGGGCTTTCACCCAGCCCCTAGAGCCTGGCACTTTGAACTCAGACTTAAAGCTTCCAAACTGTAAGAGAATAAACTCTTGTTTGTTCAAGCCATCCCATTTGTGGTATATTCTTGTCAGAGTGGCACTAGGTAACCAAATCAGCAATAACAAACATTAACCTATGGATGGACACGTAGGTAGAGAGGCTGAATGACTAGGTACGTCTAGGAAGAAGGGAATATACCCATAACAATATATAAGTTTGGCAGATGATATTTTGACTTATATATTTGTATGTGCTATAAAAATGGCCATAGCTAGAGAAAGCTCACAGGGGCCAAAGTTATGATAACTTCTTAGCCACAGCCAACTACCCTGAGGGAGCAAGTTGCTGGACCTGTGGGCCTAGAACTGTGGTCATGGGGGACATCAAACTCATTGGCATAACATACTACTCAAAAACATTGTTCCACATCCTACTTTGTGAGTAGCAACTAGGTTCTTAAAAGCTTGCAAGTAGTCATCTAAGATGCATCAATTGGTCTCTCCTCATCCAGAGAAAAGTAAATTGAAAGAAACAAAAGACACAAGGAAACAATTAGTCCAAAGGACTAGTGGACCATGCAAACCTCAGCCTATATGACCTTAAGACCAGAAGAACTAGATGGTGAACAGCTACTATTGTCAACTACTCGGAAAGGGATCAGTATAGCAGAGTCTGCATAGAGTGGGAGAAAAATGTGGAAAAAAAAACCAAAATTATAAAGAAGACCAGACTTACTGGTCTGATAGAGACTAGTGAAACCCCCAAGACTATGATCCCTAGTCATCTTCGGACCTGACATTGAACTCATTCCAATAATAAACAGGCATATAAGATCAACATTTATACCAGGTAGGTAAACTCCTAAGGAGCTCTGGTGGTGTAGTGTAGTTGGTAAGGGATTTGGCTGCTAACCAGGTTGGTGGTTTAAACCCAGCTTCCGGCTTGTACCCACAAGAGGAAGATGAGGCAATCTACTTCTGTAAAGATTTACAGCCTTGGAAAACCGGGGGGGGGGGCGGGTAACTATGAGTTGGAATCTACTCAATGGCAGTGGATAGTGAGCAGATACACTCCTTAGAACTATCAACCATGGGAGATCAGAAGGGCAGTATTTGCACAGGGAGATAGCTCAAAGGGAATGAGTACATAGGAAAGAAGGACACAGGGAAAGAGTAACCACAGGGAGGAAATGGGAAGAAAGCTTTTACATTATGGGGATTGCAATCAGTGTCATGAAACAAAATGTGTATGAACTATTGTGTGGAAAATGAATTTGCTTTGTAAACTTTCACCCAAATCACAATTAAAAAAAAAAAAAAAAGATGTAGCAAAAATCCCTGTTTCCCATCCTGTACTTCACTCTCACCTTCTATGGCAACCTAAACCAAAAACCAAGCCAGTTACCATCAAATTGAATAAATTCTAAATTATGGTGACTCCATGTCTGTCAGAGTACAGAACTGTGTTCTGTAGGGTTTTTGATGGCTCATTTTTCAGAAATAGATTGCCTAGATTTTCAAGGTATCTGTGGGTGGACTTGAACTTCTAACCTTTTGGTTAACAGCTGAGTACATTAACTCTTTGCACTCTTCAGGGACTCCCTGTACGGCAACATAGGCCATGAGTTCTGAGTTTTCTAGTCTCTGACGTCAAATTGATACATTTTCTACCAATCCTTAAGTAGTAGCTTCCTCCCTCCTGCTAAATCCAGTGAGACTATTTCATTTGCTTTATGTATTCCAAAGAATTGCTGAAATCTTTCCGTGCACTCTACCTTTTTGTTTGGCTTGTGGAGTATAAAATTAAAAAAAAAAAAAAAAAAAAAAAAAAGTTCTCTGCTATCCTTTTCGTGGGATTTCAGGAGGAAATGCAAATTAAAAGTCATTATGCCATGTTCATCTCCAATGAATATATCATTTTATTTCTTGGCTGCTACTTCCATGGGTGTTGATTGTGGATCCAAGTAAAATGAAATCCTTGATAACATCAGTCTTTTCTCCATTTGTCATGATGTTGCTTATTGGTCCAGTTATGAGGATTTTGTTTTCATTATGTTGAGGAATATTTCATACTGAAGGTTATATTCTTTGAATTGTATCAGTACATGCTTCAAGTCTTCTTCACTTTCAGCAAGCAAGGTTGAACCTTCTTCCAAATATCTTTTTCATATAACCCAGTTTCTGAGATTATTTGCTTAGCATACAGATTGAATAAATATGGTGAAAGGACACAACTTTCATGCACACTTTTTCTGATTTTGAACCAGGCAGTATACCCTTGTTCTGTCTGAATGACAGCCTCTTGGTCTATGTACAGGTTCCTCATAAGCAAAATTAAGTGTTCTGGAATGCCCATTCTTCCTAATTTTACCTATAATTTATTAAGATGCACACAGTTGAATGCCTTTGCATATCCAATAAAACACAGCCTTGTTAGAGACTCCTTATCCTGCCAGTTCCCCTTTCTGTTGCTCCAGTCAACCAGCAGGACCAAAGTAGAAGGGTAGATAGAATGCTCCTTAAAACCGAGAATGGCCAGACTTCATTTCTTATATGGTCATGTTATCAGGAGGAACCACTCCTTGGAGAAGGATATGATGTTTAGTAAAGTAGATAGGAAGATGGGGCAATCTACTTCTGTAGTGATACTACCTCAGAAACCCAAGGAAGGGTCAACCTCGACAGCACATAACAGCACAACACAACAACACACAACAACAACAAAGTAGATTAGCAAAAAATGGAAAGATCCTCAACAAGATGGACTGACACAATAGCTGAAGCAAAGGTTTCAAGTATAGCAATGATTATGAGGATGGTACAGGACTGGGCAGTGTTTAGTTCTGTTGTGCATAGGGTCACTATGAGTCAAAACTGAGTCAATGGCATTTAACAACAAAGCTTCAACTAGCATGATTCTGTTTCATCAGTTTTCTGTATTGAACTTCAGGAAAGATGTCTTTGACCCAGGAGTTCTGTAGCTAAAAATTTTCTGAAAACAATTTAACATGCATTTCTGATGCTGTTTGATGACTCTATAATTTTCTTATTTGTCAAGTAAATAGTTGTTGAGTCTCTGCTCGATTCTATGCACTGAGGTAGGCACTGATGTTTTCCTACTTGATATAAACTGATTTAATGATAATGCTTTTTATTAACACCGATATTATAGTACCTATAAACCTCACTTATTTGAAATATTGTTATTGTTGGTGCTAGGTTCTGTCGAGTCAACTCCAACCCACAGAGACCATACGTACAACAGAATGAAACACTGGCCGGTCCTGTGCCAGCCTCACAATCTTTGTTATATCTGAGCACAGTTGCAGCCACTGTGTCAATCCATCTCATTGAGAGCCTTTCCCTTCTTCGCTGACCCTCCACTTTACCAAGCGTGATATCTTTCTCGAAGTAATAGTCCCTTCTGACAACATGACCAAGGTAGGTGAGAAGAAGTCTGGTCGTTCTCATTTCCAAGGAGCATTCTGTCTGCTCTTCCTCCAGAACAGGTTTGTTCATTCTTTTGGCAGTCCATGGTACCTTCAGTACTCTTACCCAAAACCAAAACTCAAAAGCATCAACTCTTCTTCGGTCTTCCTTATTCACTGTCCAGCTTTCACATGCATATGAGGTGATTAAAAATACTATGGCTTGGATTAGGCACACCTTAGTCTTCAGAGAGACTTCTTTGCTCTTCAGCACTTGAAAGACATCTTTTGCAGCAGATTTGCCCACTGCAATATGTGCAAATTCTGATGTCTTAACTGCTGCTTCCAATGGTGTAAATTGTTGAACCAAGTAATAGGAAATCTTCTACAACTTCAATTGTTTCTCCATTTATTGTGATGCTGCTTATTGGTCCAGTTGTGAAGATCTTCATTTTCTTTATGTTGAGATGGAATCCACACTGCAGACTGTAGTCTTTAATCTTCATCAGTAAGTGCTTCAACTCATCTTCACTTTCAGCAAGTAAAGTTGTGTCATCAGCATATCACAGGTGGTTAATGAGTCTTCCTCTAATCCTGATGCCACGTTCTTCTTCATATAGTCCAGCTTCTCAGATTATTTGCTCAGCATACAGATTGAATAAGGATGGTGAAAGGATACAATCCTGACACACTTCCTTCCTGATTTGACAGCCTCCTGGTCTATGTACACGTTCCTTATGGGCACAATGAAGTGTTCCGGAATTCCCATTCTCCTCAATGTTATCTATAATTTGTTATGATCCACACAATTGAATGCTTTTGCATAGTCAATAAAGCAGAAGTAAACATCTTTCTGGTATTCTTTGCTTTCAGCCAAGATGCATCTGATGTCACAATGATATCCCTCATTCCACATTCTCTTCTGAATCCAGCTTGCATTTGTGGAAGTTATCTGCCAATATACTGCTGCAACCATTATGGATTATCTTCAGCAAGATTTTACTTGTGTGTGATTTTAATGATAATGTTCGATAATTCCCACATTCTCTGGGATCACTTCTCTTTAGGATGGGTACAAATACGGATCTCTTCCAGTCAGTTGCTCAGGTAACTGTCTTCCAGATTTCTTGACACAGACGAATGAGTGCCTCCAGCACAGGATCTGTTTGTTGAAACATCTCAATGAGATTCCATCAATTCCTGGAGCCTTGTTCTTCGCCAATTCATTCAGTGCACCTTCAACTTTTTACTTCAGTCTCTGTAGTTCTTGATCATATGCTACATCCTGAAATGTATGAACATCGACCAGTTCTTTTTGGTACAGTGACTCTGTGCCTTCCTTCCAGCTACTGTTTTTAAAATTGTGCTTTAAGTGCAAATTTATAGAACATAATTCATTTTACATTCAATATTTCATGTACATTTGGTTTCACTCCCCATTTGCCATCCCCAACCACAACCTCCTCTCTCTTCCCAGTAACCTCCCCCCTCCCTTTGCCCTTCTTAGTTATGCACTCCTGTGTGTCCTGCTTTTCCTCCATGTGAATGTTGCCCCTCTAGTGCCCCCTGGGCGATTGCTCCAAGGGATATATCTCTGTAGAGTATGTGGGTGCATCACCCTGGGTTGAGCAGTCTGCTTGTATGTCTTACTTACTATTGAGCTGAGAGCCAGACCTTGGGAGTGAGTTTTATCCCAGGCCCAAAGTATATTCCAGGATATAGTGTTGGGGGCCTCATCAGACTCCATCCAACCAGTAACTCTGGTCATTATTGTGTTTTTGAATTTTGTTCCACATTTTTCCTCCCACTCTATCCAGGATCTTCAATTTTGATCCCTTCCCCAGTGGTTGGCATTGGTAGCTAAGTACCATCTAGTTCTTCTGGTCTCAAATTCCATCATGCCCTAGGGCTGATTGTTCCCAAATGCCCTTGGTTTTATTCACTCTTCTTCACTTCTGATGATAGAAGATGATTAGCTGCATCTTAGATGGCCACTCAAAAGCTTTTAAAATCCCAGTCACTACTCATCAACATAGTTTGTGGAACAAGATTTTTATGTATTTTATTGTGCCAATTGAGCCACTATCGTTCTGAGTCAGCAGATCAGGTGGCTCCCTCTCCCATAGTGTCTGGCTGTCTATGGGGGATTGCTCTATGTCTATCTTCTATTGCTTCTGTAATGATTGCAGGTATTTTGTATCACTGGTATCTGTGCAAGATTAGCCTCAGCTGAATCTGTCTTTAGTCTGGAGTATAATCCTGTTCACTGACCCCATCTGATTCTCAGTTGTCTATATGTTTATCTTTAGCCTGGTGTTTGGTGTTAATGGTAATGCAGTATTGTGGATATACTGGTATTAGCCTCTGTCATCTATATCTATGTACACAATTCCCCAATGTACACAATGTCCTCCCTTTCCCCAACATTACCATGCTGGTCACAAACTATTTCCATACCATCCCTCCCCTTACCCAACTCAACATGTGGCCCCCAACTAACCCAAAATTATCCCCTCCCCTTCCCACCCCTCCCTGGTAATCTACAAAGTGAGTTCTCTTCCCTAAGCAAACCCTTCCATGTCTTTTTACAGTAATGGGCTCATACAGTATTTGGACATCCAATTTTGCCAGCACTATTTAGGAGCTCTGGTAGCATAGTGCCTAAGGCACTTGACTGCTAACCAGAAGGTTGGCGGTTCAAACCCACCAGCCACTCCTCGGAAGGAAGGTTGGGCAATCCTACTTCCGTAGTGATACTGCCTCAGAAACCCAAGGAGGGGTCGCTATGAGTTGGGGCCGACTGGGCAGCATATAACAACAACAACAACAACATTTGTTCAAGAGGCTATCTCTTCCCCAATTAATGGGTTTTGGACCTTTGTCAAAGATCAGCTGTCCAGAAATGGATGGGTCTATTTCTGCATTGTCAATTCTGTTCCATTGGTCTATCTGTCTATCATTGTAGCGATACCATGCTGTTTTGACTACTGTAGCTGTATAGTAGCTCCTAGCATCCGGGAGTGTGAGACCTCCCAGTTTGCTCTTCTTCAGGAGTGTTCTGCTTATCTGAGGTCTCTTTACTTTCCATATGAAGTCAGTAATCGTTTTTTCTATATCTTTAAAAAAAATTTTTGGTACCTGGATTGGGATTGCATTAAATGTGTAAACTGCTCTGTACTATTGAGATTTTCACAATAGCCAGTCTTCCTATCCCTGAACAAGTTAGGTTCTTCCATTTATGTAGATCTCTTGTAGTCTCTTATAGTAGTAGTTCTTTATAGTTTTCTTTGTATAGGTCTTTTGTGTCTCTGGTAATATTTATTCCTAAATATATTATCTTTTTAGTAACTATTATAAATGGTATTGTTTCCCTTATTTTTTTCCAGAAGTCTCTTTGTTGGTAGAGAAGAATCCAACTGATTTTTGTATATTGACTTTGTATCCTGCCACTTTGCTGAACCTTTCTATTATTTCCAGTAGTTCTTTTCGCTGAGTCTCTTGTATTTTCTATATAAGATCATGTCATCTGCAAATAAAGATAGCTTTATTTCCTCTTGTCCAATATGGATGCTTTTTTTTTTTTCTTTCTTTCTTTCATGCCTTATTGCCCTGGCTGGGATTTCCAATACAATGTTAAAGAGGAGTAGTAATAGAGGGCATCCTTGTCTAGTTCCTGTTTGTAAGGGGAATGCTTTGAGTCTTTCTCCATTAATAATAATGTTGGTTCTGTCGTGATGACAACTTTTCATTTATTATTCTTGTTATTTGCATCTTCTCTTTCTTTTGTTAGATTTGCCAATGGTTAGTCCATTTTCTTAATCTTTTCAAAAAAACCAGCTTCTTGTTTTGTTGATTTTCTCTATTTTTTTTTTCTGTTTCATCTATTTCTGCTCTGATCTTTATTATTTCCTTATTTCTAGATATTGTAGGACTCTTTTGTTGTTCTCTTTCTAAATGTTGGAGTTGTTGAGTTAGAGTGTTGATTTTGTTTCTTTCCACTTTTTTGATGTGTGCATTTATTACTTTAAATTGACCTCTGAGTACAGCTTTCACTGTGTCCCATAGGTTTTGGTAAGATGTATCTTCATTCTCATTTTTTCTAGGATTTTTTTTTTATTTCACTCTACTTCTTCTATTACCCAGTTGTTTTTGAGCAGAGTATTATTCAGCTTCCATGTTTGATGTTTTTTCCTTGATCTTCCCATTATTAATTTCTAATTGTATTGCATCATGGTCCAAGAAGATACTTTGTACTATTTCAGTGGTTTTTTTTTTAATTTATTGAGGCTTGTTTTATGTCCTAACACATGTCTATTCAGGAGAAGGATCCACATGCACTGAAGAAGAATGTGAATTGTACTTTTGTTAGGTGGACTGCTCTGTTATGTCTAAGAGGTCAAGTTGGTTGATTGTGTTGTTGAGTTCTTCCGTATCTTTAATGAGCTTTTTTTCTAGTTGATCTGCTCCTCCTTGAAAATGTTGTGTTAAAGTCTCTTACTACTGTTGTAGAATTGTTTATTTTTTCTTTCAATTCAGTTAGGATTTGCTTCACATATTTTGGAGCACTTTCATTGGGTGCATAGATATTTATTATTCTAATGTCTTCTTGGTCAATTGACACTTTCAGCATCATACCATCCCTCCCCTTACCCAACTCAGCATGTGGGCCCCCAACTAACCCAAAATTATCCCCCCCTTCCCTCCCCTTCCTGGTAATCTACAAAGTGAGTCTCTTCCCTAAGCAAACCCTTCCATGTCTTTTTACAGTAATGGGCTCATACGATATTTGGACATCCAATTTTGCCAGCACTATTTGTTAAAGAGGCTATCTCTTCCCCAATTAATGCGTTTTGGACCTTTGTCAAAGATCAGCACTAAAAAAGATAGTGCCCTTCTTTATCTCTTATGCTGCTTTTCACCTTAAAATCTATTTTATCAGAAATTAATATTGCTTGCTCTTTTTTGATTACTCTTGGCTTGGTATATTTTTTCCACCCCTTAACTTTAAATTTGTTTTTATCTTTGTGTCTAAGGTGGGTCTTTTGTAGACAGCATATCAATGGGTTGTATTTTCTTATCCAATCTGCCACTCTCTTTCTCTTGACTGGTGCATTTAGTCCATTCACATTGAGCGTAATTAGTCATAGGTATGGATTGCTGTCGTTCTGTTTTTTTGTCATGTTGTTGAGGTTGCCTTGGTCCATATACTTTTCTATGCTGAGTTTGTTTTGCTGTCAAGTGTTTCCTCTCTTTTCTTCTTTATTGTTGGTTTTGTGCTTACTAAACCCATATGGTTTCCTTCTTTACAGGTTTGCTTAGGGGGGTTGTTAATTTGTGGTTACCTTGGAGTGAATTCTTGTCTCTATATTTTTGAAACAGTCTGTTCTAAGAAGAGATTGTCCTGTTTTCACACCATTTGGAAGTTTTGTATCTAGAACTTTAATTCCCTATATTTGGTTAGTTGCTGATGTCATGTGCAGATTGACTCCCTTGTTTTTTGTGTACAATATTTTATGGGCTTGTTTTGAGTATCTATATCTGATTTGGTTTTAGTATTGATGTCACATGTCCTGATTTTTTTGTTCTCTGTTGTGGGTTCTCTATTGGAAGGACTTCCTTAAGCATTTCTTGTAGGGTTGGTCTGGTTTTCACAAAATTCTTGAATTTCTGTTTGTCTGAGAATGTCTTGATTTCACCCTCATATTTGATGGCCAGTTTGGCTGGGTATCAATTTCTTAGTTAGAAGTTCCTTTCCTTCAGTGTTTTATATATGCCTTCCCATTGCCTTCTTGCCTGAATGGTTTCTGTTGAGTAATCAGAACTCGGCCTAACTGCTAGACCATTGTAGGTGACATTTTTTTTTCCCCTGGGCTGCTCGCAAGATTCTTTCTTTGTCTTTGGTTTTGGAGAATTTGATTATGTCTTGGTGACTTTCTCTTGGAATCTATCCTGTATGGGGTTCTTTGAGCTTCTTGGACAAATATCTTTTCTTCCTTCATGATATGGGGGAAATTTTTTGTAAGCAAGCCTTCCAAAATTTTCACAGTGGTTTTTATTGCCTGTTCTTGTCCGGTAATCCAATGAGGCATATGATGTTCCTTATAATGTCATCCCATGTAAGTTTTAGGTTCTCTTCATTTCTCTTAAATCTTTGTTCTAATTTTTCTTCATACAGGCTGGTGTCAAGGGATTTATCTTCTAGTTGATAAATGCATTCTTCAGCCAGTACTAGCTTACTCTTTTGTGCTTCCACTGTATTGTGTAATTCTGTAATTTTAGTATTCATCATGTGGATTTCTAACTGCTGTTTTTCTATGAGTTCTGATTGTGTATTAATCTTGTAATTTTGTTCTTGAGTGGTTTTCCTGGGTTCTTTCAGGGTGCTGTCTGTGTTCTCCTTGGTTCTATTTGAGGTTTCCTTAAGCATATCTTCTTGTAAATTCCTTCTCGGATAATTCTATTGTCTCCTCTTCCTCCATGTTTAAAGAGATTTTTATTTGGGATTTTGTTTCTATTGTCTTATCCTGTATTTTGTTTGATTTGAGGTTGCCTGTTCCTTCCTAGACATTTTGAAATTGTTGTCTTCAACGGTTAGTTACATATTGACTTGTTTTGTCTTGATTTTATGTTTTAATATTTTTGCAAAGGTGGAGCTGGTGTATTTTATTTTTTTGGTTATTAATTCAGGTGTGCTAGGTTGCTCTGCAGTTTTCTTTGTGATGTTGGAATCACTGTGTGGAATGAGGATGCAAGTCTCTGTTCTTCATGAAGGGGATTTAGAATTGGAACAGGTAGGTGTTGCGGTGGCTTAATGTGGCTCTTCTGTTGAGTGTGGCAGGGGAGAGGTTGGAAAAGAGGAAGAATAGGAAAAAAAAAAAAAAAAAAACCTCTAAAAGGCAGTATCATGTATCCATTTGAGTTGGCTGCCAATGATGACATTATACTGTCACTCACAGGCCAGTAACTCAAACTCAGCAATGATCCTAATGGTTAGATGGCCGCCACTTTGTACCTGGTTCAGACTGCTGTAAAAACCTTGTATTCAGGACCACCCATGCCCCACACTCCAGAACCAAGTTGGTGAAAACCTGGCTCTTTGAAACTTAGGAGGCTGTGGTTGTTCCACCCCAAAAGGCCCTGGTCTTACCCTTAAGGCTGAGGCAGCTCTGCTTCCTGTTTCCTTAAGGCAACCCACTCTGCAGGAAATCTTCCTGTCCTAAAAACACTCAGCTCTCTTGCTCCATGGGCCAGACAAATTGCTACTCCATTTTATGCCAGTCTTCTCTACCAATTAATGCCCAAAGGCAACCTACTCCCCCAGGAAGCCATCTACCCAATGGCACCCGGTTTCTCCTGCATGGTCTGGTAAGCCTGTTGCTGTTTAATGCCAGTCTCTGGGCTCTGCTACTGCTGTCTCTCATGCTGGTCTATTGTCTCTGCTCCTGCTCTCTCTCATGCCGGTCTCCTGGCTGTGCTCCTGCTGTCTGTCATGCCATATGCCGGGGTCTCTCTACTAATGGAGGCAGGGTCATCAGTGTCTTTACAATTAATCAAATTGGAAAACCAATTTAAGAAGCCCACCCTTATGATTTTGTCTCTCTAGAACCACTCCTGGTACCAAATGTGTTAGACTGGGTTCTCTAGAGAAACAAAACCAGTAAAGCTTATGTATAGAGAGAGGGAAAGAGAAATTTATCTTAGGAAAATGTCTCACACACTTATAGAAGCTAGCAAGTCCCAAATTCTTGGATCAAACATCAAGCTGGAGGCTTTTCCCAACTCATGCAGCTGCAGGGACTGAGGAGCTCAAGGTTGGCAGGCAGTATACTGGCCGTTGACTTCAACGAATGATGAGTCCAAGATCTCCAGGCTGAATGGTGGATTGTTCCCTCATGGACAGTTGTAGGCAGCACAACAGAATCCTGATCCACAGAAGAGTGTCTCTTTTCCCAGGATGTCCATAAATATACTGGAAGCAGGCTACACTCCTCGGGAAACTCCCTTTCAATGGATTGGCTGGTCAAAACATATACATCTGATCCCATCATTGTAACAACCCACATCACAATTGCTTAAACCACGCAGAATTGTGATCCAACCAAGTTGACACACAGCTCCAGCTATCACACATAGGATCTCAATCTTCATGTGTTCCATTTCATTTTTGACAACTTCCAATTTTCCTAGATTCATGTTTCATACATTCTATTTTTCCCATTTTGAGTCATGCCACATCAGCAAATGGAGGTCCTGAAAGCTTTACTCCATCCACATTATTAAAGTTGGCTGTACTCTTTCCCAGGAGTGTAGCATAGTGCCTAAGACATTTGACTGCTAATCAGAAGGCTGGCAGTTCAAACTCACCAGCCACTCTTTGGAAGGAAGATTGAACAATCTACTTCCATAATGATACTGCCCCAGAAACCCAAGGAGCGGTCACTATGAATCAGATCAGACTTGATGGCAGTGAGTTTGGGTTTTTCTTTTTGGTTTCCGACCTGAGTGACTCATCATCTGACACTATATCGGCAATATTCCAAGGCTATTCATAAAGTATTCCAGTAATATACAAGTCACTGTTTCACTGCTATTCATAAGGTTTATAGTGGGCAATTTTTTCAGAAGGGGATGGCCCCTTCCTTCTTCTGAGTCTGTCTTAGTCTGGGAGTTCTGCTGAAACCTGTCCACAATGGGTGACCCTGATGGTATTTGATATACCACTGAGGTGGCATCGCCAACAGCCTCATAGCAACGTGCAAGCCACCACAGTACAACAAACTGGCAGATGAATAGTGGTTTGAAACACTACATATTGCTTTTAAGTGCTGTCAAGTCTGCCACTACTCATAGCAACCTTATGTATAACAGAACACAGTGCAACCCTGTGCTACGTCATCCTCACAATCATGGTTGTTTGAGTCCATTGTTGTAGCCATTGTGTCAATTCATCTCATTGAGGGTCTTCCTCATTTTCTCTGACCTTTTATTTTACCCAGTATGATGTCTTTCTCCAGTGATTGGTCCCTCCTCATGACATATACAATGCTGCTAATGATCTTTCTTAGCTATACATCCTCCAAGACAGATTTGTTTATTCTTCTGGAAGTCCATGGTATATTATTCAATATTATTCACCAACACCATAATTCAAAGACATCTATTCCTCTGTGGTCTTCCTTATTCATCGTCCAGCTTCCACATGCATATATGAGGCAACTGAAAATACCATGGCTTTAGTCAGGAGTAGTTTCATCCTCAAAGTGACATCTTTGCTTAGTAATATTTTAAAAAGGCCTTTTGCAGTAGATTTTCCCAATGTAATATGACATTTCATTTCTTAACTGCTTCCATGGGCATTGATTTAATATATAATATGTATTAATGTTATGTGTAATAATAATACAATTATTAATATTAATAATAATAAAACCAAACTCGTTGCCACTGAATCAATTCTGACTCATGATGGCCCTTGTGGTACTGAGTTGAACTGAGCGCTATGCATTTCTCTTGGCTGTAAATTTATGGAATCCTATTGCCAAATCTTTTTTCCAAGGAACTGCTGAGTGGGTTCAAATCACCAGCCTTTAGGTTAGTACTCTACTATAAGCTATTTGCTTCATGTAAGAACCTTATTAATACTAATAATGGATGACTTTTGTATTCCTGAATAAAACTTTCCCTTTGTACACAGTTTCTTTCTTGTTTTCACCAGAAGAGGCTGTATTCCAAAGCCCTGGGTACGCAGTTTTCATTGTATGTACATTATTCTGGGACACAATTCCAGCTGAATTGAATTGTGCCTTAATTGGTCTTGAATAGTTGCTGTTTT
The DNA here is from genome assembly GCF_000298275.1 of Orycteropus afer afer. Classification (NCBI taxonomy): domain Eukaryota; kingdom Metazoa; phylum Chordata; class Mammalia; order Tubulidentata; family Orycteropodidae; genus Orycteropus; species Orycteropus afer. Next base: position 68,387 of record NW_006921925.1, read on the forward strand.
GTGATCCCTGACCTCCTTTCTCCCATCCCAGATCCCCAAGAGCTGAGAGAGAAAATGGCCACTTCTATATGCTATGTCTTTATTTAAGCTCTCTGTCAATCAAGCACTTGCAATTTGTTTCAGTTAATGACAGAAAATTTTAATGGTGGCAGTAAGCTACAGCTCATCAACAGTTACAAGAACCTGCTGGAATTTTCCATAGAAATCAGAGCACTCACTGTGACGTGCTGATTGAGATAATGAGCTGCAAGATAAAAATTAAGGAATAATAAAACGTATTTCCCTTTTTCTTTTTCTTTCTTTTTTTTTTTTTTTCCCCCTTTTGTCCTGTTCAGTAGAGAAGGAGAAGCAAAAGAGGAGGAGGAGGAAGCTAGGAACTCAGGTTTCTGTCTAACACATTCCGTACTTGATTTTTCCCACTTAAACCTTATTAAATTCACTGCATCCAAGGGTTTTGCAAATTTCTACTAGTTGTAGCTTTGAGACTAAAGAAGAATGTTTCTGGAAGAATATAACTTGAATATGTCTTTCATTGTTTGGGTCTGCAAAGCCACGGTGTCAACAGCTTTTCTCCAAATCTCTTTTCCTTTTGCCTCTCCTCTTCCAAATGATCAATTTCAGTGTTGGCTCTGTTTGCACCAGTACCTGGTATGAGCTATAGTCGCTGGCATGTAGACATAAGCCACAAGGTGCCCAGTTGCCTTTTTTGCCCCCAGAATGCAGGAAGAGTCTGGGCCACCTGGCCAGGTTGCTTCCCTCTGGGTCAGTGCCTTGCTTCCCCCATGGAATCCAGTGTATGGATGCACATTCCCACAGCTCTGCATCTTTGCCTAACCCCACCAACCTCCTACTCCCAAGGAAGGAAGGAGTTGGCATGAGAGATGAAGACTGCATGGTGATTACACCTGCAGTCCTGCCCATCTCTTAAGGAGAGCAGCCTAAGTGGAAATATTATTTTTTCTTCTTCAGTCACACAATGAACTTTATTTATGAGATTATAAGATTGAATTATAATTGAACTATTGAAATGGAGGGTTTGAAAGATGGTATGTGCACATATTGTGTGTGTGTGTGTGTTGGTGTTGGTGTTGATGAAGTGGATGCTAATGAAGAGGAAATAACGGATATCTCAAATCTCAAATATCTTAAAATATTCCTTTGCAATTCCAGATTGCTCACATTCTAGCAAGATATTTTAAACAATAGCAAGGACGATAAAATCTTAATTGACCCTGTGGCTAAAAATTTACAGAATAGCATTTCATCATCATAGACAACTTTATGTGAAGGTCTACATTAAGCTTTTATGCTGTTTATTGTACAAAGACAGTACCACTTATGCAGAAATAAAATCTGAAATACTTATGTATATGTATACATAAATCAACAGCTGAATATATGTAACAGTTTCAAACTAATTTAAAATGAGGTATAAATTGATCAGACTTGACATAAAAATGCTTCCCAAAATGTCATTTAAAATTCTA
>NW_006921925.1:70078-74664 GCF_000298275.1 Orycteropus afer afer
GAGTCAGGGCCGACTTGATGGCACATAACAGCAACAACAAACATAGGGTTTCCAAGGGTGTAAATCTTTATGGAAGCAAACTGCCTTAACTGTCCTCCACAGAGCCTCTATATTTATGCTGTGGGAAACTTCTTCATCTAGTTTTCTGCCTTCTGGTTAACAGTCAAATGCCTTAGGCACTACGCTACCAGAGCTCCTACAATAAAAGAGGGGCTAAATAAGCAGAAAGAAAAGCATATCTCTCTCATGCACCTCTGCCTTCCCCTCTCTGCTACATCTTGTTGTTGTTGTTAGCTGCCTTCTGGTGGGTTCATATAATATTATATACATATTATATATTTTATATATATTATATATACATATGGAGGTCTGATGGTGTAGTGCCTAAGGCATTTGACTGCTAACCAGAAGGTTGGCAGTTCAAACCCACCAGCCACTCCTCAAAAGGAAGACTGGACAATCTACTTCTGTAAAGATTTACCTCTATGAGTCGCTATGAGTCAGAATCAATTCGATGGCAGTGAGTTTGGTTTATATATTTATATATATGGGAGCTCTAGTGGTGTAGTGCTATCACATTGGAAACCCAAGGAGGGGTCGCTATGAGTTGGATTCAACTCAACAGCAGTGAGGTTTTTTTTTTTTGGTATATATATATATACACATAGATGAAAACGGTGAAGGAAAACATTGACAATTGTGTGTACATTTTCCACTTCTTCATCTAGTTTTCTGCCATTCTCTCTTAAAACTGATCTTCTCTTGACCAGTGAAAGAGTCCACTGAGGATAAAGGCAGTGTGCTATGAGGGAAGCAAGTTCCACTACTCCACTCCTAACAGAGTATGTGACCTTAGCAAATTCCCATGACCCTTTTATGTCTCATTTCTATCATCAAAATAGGTTTTATAAAATTGTGTTTCAGGGAGATAATGGCAGATAGGTCATAGTTGCAAGACCTCTCTATTCAGATCCACAGGTAGAATTCTCACCTTCAATGTGAGTCTCAGTTTCAATTCCAGGCAATGTACCTCACAGGCAGCCACTAGCCATCTGTCAGTGGAGTCTTGTGTTTTGTCATGATGCATACGAACAGGTTTAAACAGTTTCTAAGGTAGGAGAGACAAGCAAGAAAGGCCTGATAATCTACTTCCAAAACTTAGCCAATGAAAACACAATGGTCTAATCCAACCCAATCATGGAGATGGCACAGGATTGGGCAGCATTTTGTGTCATTGTACATGGGGTCACCCTGAGTTGGGGCCAACTTGGCAATAGCTAACAACAACAAAATGCACGTTTCTTCACATTTTAATGTCTCTGAATTCAAGATACATCTTGTAATGAATGGATGATGTATCATGTTTAATTGGTGGTGTCTTTTCTTTCTTAATAGTACATAAGCAATGGTTTTTCTTACAATAACAATAAAATACCAATTGGATTAAAAGTGTATTATGGGTTTGTGGTATTATTCCAGAGGTATATATTTTCTTGTTAATACAAGACAAATAATGGAGTAAATCTCCCTGGCCTGTTCCATGCAACTAAAGTGACATTCACGAGACTGCAGAAGTGCCTAACTACAATAAAAACCAAGCCAAAAAACAAACTCATTCCTGTCAAGTTGGATCCGACTCACAGCAACCCGTCCTTGGGCTTCTGAGATGGTATCTCTACGGAAGTAGATTGTCCAGTTTTCCTTCCGAGGAGTGGCTAGTGGCTTTGAACCACCAGCCTTTTGGTTAGCAGTCAAATGCCTTAGGTACTACATTACCAGAGCTCCTACAATAAAAGAGGGGCTGAATAAGCAGAAAGAAAAGCATGTCTCTCTCATGCACCCCTACCTTCCGCTCTCTGCTACACTTTGTTGTTGTTGTTAGTTGCCTTCTAGTCAGCCCCCGACTGACAACGACCCCATGCACAATGGAATGAAATGCTGCTCAGTTCTGCACCCTCCGCATGATTGACTGGTTTCAGATCTGACATTGTGATCCATAGGTGTTTCCTTGGCTTATTTTCAGAAGTGGATCACCAGGCCTTTCTTCCTAGCTATTTTAGTCTGTTCAGCATCATAGCACCACACGAGCCTCCATTACAGATGGTGGTGTCTCTGCATGAGGTACACTGTCCAGGAACCAAACATAGGCCTCCAGCATGGAAAGTGAGAATTGAAGCCCCACTGTCCCTCCTGCCACCTTGTCCTTCCCACCTGATCCTAAAATTATGTCAATGACCTGCTTCAGAAGCTCTCCCCCACTCCAATCTTTCCCCCTTCTCCTCTCCTGTCTTCCTGCATTCTTCAACCTGTTGCTCTTCCATTAAAGCCACTGTCATTTTATGTCATTTCATCATTTCAACTCTTCCTCCTATATCCAACCACTCTTCTGTTGGCCTGTAAAGACCTCAGAAATGCAGGCCCATCTATGCTACTGTATTTCCAACACCCCTCACTTAAATGGGATGGAGCCTTCACAGTCCCACAGACATACAAACAGCATGTCTGTTCCCGAATTTTTATTTGTATTCATTCCTGCATTAGAATACTGCTCCTTTTGTTAGGCACCGAGTGGTGCAATTATTTAATGTGCTTGGCTATTAACTGAAAGATTGACAGTTCCAGTCCATCTGGAGATATATTGAAAGAAAGTCCTAGTGATCAAGTTCAAAATATTAGCCACTGAGAACCCTATGGAACAATTCAACTGTACACGCACAGGGTCGCCCTGAGTTAAAATCAATTTGCTGTGTTTTTTTTGTTTGTTGGTTGGTTGACTGTTTTGTCTTATAATATCCTAATATCTGGAGCTCTGGTAGCATAGTGCCTAAGGCACTTGACTGCTAACCAGAAGGCTAGTGGTTCAAACCCACCAGCCACTCCTCGGAAGGAAGGTTAGGCAATCTACTGCCGTAGTGACATTGCCTTGCAAACCCAAGGAGGGGTTGCTATGAATCAGGTTTGACTTGGCGGCACATAACAACAACAATATCTGTCTTTGAAAATCAGCTTATGCCTCATATCCTATGTGAAGACTTCTTATATTTCCCAGATCTCACTGACTTTGTAATAACTATTAAACAGTCCTTCACAGAGGTATTTATGCAATGCAAATGGTATGTGTTTTCTATCATTATGTATCTCTTTGTCTTATTTTCTCAAGTAGGTTATGCACCTGTACAGGTCAGGGTCTTGTCTCACTCTCTTCTATATACTCAACAGCTTAACAACACTGTGAAAGATAGTAAGTGCTCAAACAGTTATAAGTTACTATATTTAAAATAATCCAGGGACATGCCCCCAATTAGGCACTATCCAAGAGTTGGGCAGGTCCATTTAAGGCTACAAGGGCTGCAAAGCAAATTAAGGAGGTAGAAAAGACAGAGGGAAATCCAAGCAGATCAAGCCACATTTTCAGAAATTCCAGGAACCTCATGAACAGTTACTAAAACCATGAACCAGCTGGAATTTTGCTCTGAAATCTGTGGAATGGGATGAGTTCTGCCCAGCTCATGATAGTGTTAAATTGACTTTTTGATATTTGGTCTGGACCTGAAAGTTTACTTTAGTGACATCAGTGCCTGCTTCACGGGGCGTATGACCTGTGTGGTCAAACAGAGCCCCAGGTTTACAGTGCTGCGCTTGGTTGGTTTGATTCTCCTTACCTTCACCTCCTGACCTCTGATATGGATGGCTTTGTTTCCCGAGAAGAGCTGTGAGCTCTGCAAGCGCTTGAATCATCACATTTTGAAGCACACAGTGTTCTGTTCTCAGACTTTGTATTGTCTCAAGCTCCGATCAGAGGGCAGTTACATATTGACCTCAGGATTTTGAAGGTTAGAAAGAGAAAAAATACTTCAGAATATTTATCTTTTTACATAAACATCCTTAAGAAAAGTCCATGTGCTTTGTTACTAGTTTGGGGAAGTGACTACCCTGCAACTTCATGATATCACTTCATATATTCATGTTATATAGGACATATCATAAAGTGTTTTAAGTTTTTATCAAAAATATATTTACTATGAGAATCTATGCTGGTTATATATTTTATCTCCAGCCTACACCTTCACCTTTTATACACCTTCAGCTTTCATTTTGTTTCACATATATAGAGTTGGCAGACAATGGTCCTATAAGTTTATGTGAATGATCAGAATTCCCAGGTGTATAGTAGAGCTGATAAGTGGCAAGGTTGTGGTCACTGCTTGGTCACAGCCCACTACCCAGAGGGACCAAGTAGTTGAACCTGGGACTTGGGACCATAGTCACAGGGGACATCAAGCTCAATTGGTGTAACATACTATACAAAATATTGTTCCACCTCCTACTTTGGCAAGTAGCTACTGGGATCTTAAAAGCTAGCAAGCTGCCATCTAGATGCAATGATGGGTCTCTCCTCGTCCAGAGCAAAGAACAATGAAGAAAACCAAAATTCATGGAAACAATTAGTCCTAGCAACTGGTACACCATCCGATCTGTAGCCTATACAACTATAAGACCAGAAGAATTAGATGGTGCCTGGCTACCACTGTCATCCACTTGGAAGGGGATCTATGTAGGAGATCCTTGATAGAGAAGCAGAACAA
>NW_006921925.1:75119-90808 GCF_000298275.1 Orycteropus afer afer
AAAAAAAAAAAGAGTATTATATGTTCCAGGCACTTGGGCAATTTTCTCTGCTATAACCAAAGTGTACAAGATATATAGAACCCTTCCTTTGACATGCATCAAGGAACTCCAGTGACACAGAGTTTAAGGCATTTGGCTACTAACCTAAAGACTGGCAGTTCAAACTCACCAGTCACTCTGTGGGAGAAAGATGTGACAATCTTCTTCCATAAATATTTATAGCCTTGGAAGTTCTGTGAGGCAGTTCTGCTCTGTTCTATAGGGTTGCTATGAGTAAGAATTGACTTGATGGCAGTGAGTTTAGTTTTTGGTTTGGGTTTTGAAGTGTATCATCTAGAGGAAAATTTGATCCAGAAAAGATTGTTAACATGAGTCAATAAAATACATATTACCTAACCCAGAATGTGAGTGAGGATGTTGAGGAGAGAAAATAAACAGATTCAGTTCAAATAATATGTTGGTGGTGGCATTGAGGAAGAGCAAGACATAGAGAGGTATATGGGAGGTACAGCCAACAAAGATGAACCCTTTTGCACATCCAGAACTGCACTGTCAGTGAAGACAAATATGGGTATATGGGTGGATAGATGGGTGCACAGGCTGAATTATTAGGTATGTCTATGCAGCAGGGAGTGTACCCAAGACCATGTATAAGGTTGGCAGACAAAGGTCCTGCAAGTATATTTGTATGTTCTGTAAGAATTCCTAGGTGTATAGTAGAGCTGACAAGGGACAAGATTATAGTCACTTTTGGTCACAGCCAGCTACCGAGAGGGAGCAAGTAGTTGAACCTGTGGGCTCAAGGCCATAATTGCAGGAGACATCAAGCTCAATTGGCATAACATACTACACAAAACATTGTTCCACCTCCTTCTTTGGCGAGTAGTGACTGGGATCTTAAAAACTTGCAAGGAGCCATCTAGATGCAGTGATGGGTCTCTCCTTGTCCAGAGCAAAGAAGAATGAAGAAAACCAAAGATTCATGGAAACAATTAATCCTAGGAAATGGTACACCACATGATCTGCAGCCTATATGACTATGAGACCAGAAAAACTAAATGGTGCCTGGCTACCAATGTCAACCACTTGGAGAGGGATGTAGGTAGGAGATCCTGGATAGAGAGGGAGAACAATGTGGAACAAAACTCAAAATCATTTGAGAAAAAGAAAAAGGGGGACCAGGTTTTCTGGTCTGATAGAGCCTGGTAGAACCACTGAGACTATGGCCCCTAGCTGTCCTTCAGGTCTGGAATTAAACCCACACCTGTGGTTTCCAGCCAAACAAAAGACAGGCATATGAGTTAAACATTTACCTGATGTACACTCACTCCTTGGAGAGAACAATCATTGTAGAAAGAAGGGCTGTTTATTCACAGGGAGACAGCTCAGGGAGCAGGAATGCTTGGAGGGATGGACACAGGGAAGCGGTAACTATTGGGAGGATACGGGAGGGGAGCTGTTGCATTGGGGTAAATTGTGGTCAATGTCATGAGACAAAGGGTATGTGAACTGCTGTATGGAAAGTGAATTTGCTTGGTAAACTTTCACCCAAATCACAGTTTAAAAAAAAAAAAAATGTTGGATTTGTAAAATCTTCATAGGCTTATAGATCTTTTGCCCAAGTAGAAGATTAAATCTGGTCTCTCTTTAAGCATGTTTCGAAATATAAATTTCTAAAGATGTCACAGATATTATTGGTTTGTCTAAAAACTTTAGAAAGAAAATATTTGAAGATTCCTGGTAAAGTGTGGTGGCATAATGCCTAAGGCATTTGACTTCTAACCAGAGAGTTGGTTGGCTGTTCAAACTCACCAGCCACTCCACAGAAGGAAGACTGGGCAATCTATTTCCATGAAGATTTACCACCTTGGAAACCCATTGGGGACCGCTTTGAGTCAGAATTGACTCAAAGGCAGTGAGTTTGATAAAGGCTCTGTTGCTATCTTGACAGAGAAGTTTCAACTAATGAACAAGACTAAGGTAACTGTCAAAAATAAAATTAATAGGTGAAATTAAAATGGTTTCTGTGCAGAGAACCCAAGACTACCCAAACCCTCAGGGAAATATATGCATGCAGAAAATGGTGAAAGAAAACTCTTTATTGCTACTAAATTTTGGGCCCAAATCACAATGTAAACCTGAAATAAATTAAGATGAATCATTCCTTTCGAAGAAGTCCCTGAGTAGTACAAATGGTTACGCACTGGACTGCTAACTGAAAGGTTGGCTGCTCAAATCCACACAGAGGTACTCAGAAGAAAGACTTGGTGATTTACTTCCAAAAGTTCACAGCCATTGAGAAGCCTATGTATGGAGTGCAGTTCTACTTTAAAGCACATGAGGTCACCATGAGTCAGAATTGACTTGTCACAACAGGTTTGAGTTGGATTTGTTTTGTTTTGATTCTCTTGAAGATCTCAAAAAACAGATTCAACAATGTTTATCTTATCTCCCAAATCTAGGGACAGTCTGCCTAATATGAAAAGCTTAAATTAACTGTTTTCAGTGAATTGTTTATGTAACACAAAAGGTTGAGAGGTACAGTATAGGAAAAATAGGAATTTAAAATCAGGGTTCTTGGGTTTCAATTCTTGAGTAGCTTCACACTCACTCTATGGATGGTCCTTCTCTTACTCCTCATGGTCTTGTCTAATTGTTCTATTCAGTTGAGAACATTCCTTCCCTACAGAACACATTTCTTATGGTGCTACTCTATAAATATATCTCTTCTAATACTGTAGGTGGTTCAAACCCACCAGCCACTCCTCAGAAGGAAGATCAGGCGATCTACTTCTGTAGTGATACTGCCTCGGAAACCCAAGGAGGGTCGCTGTGAGTCAGGTCTGATGTGACAGCAGTGAGGTTTTTTTTTTGGTAATATTGTAGGTGCCTGCTTTTCCAAAGTCTACAGCACATAATCTGTGTCTTATCATGCACTCTTCTCCAGGTCAAATATAAAGAAACCATAGCCACCTTCTTCCAAAATGTCAGTATACTATATCACTACCTACCTCTCCTTTTTGACTTCTAGTTTAGTCTAGCACTTTAAGTCCTTGTATTTCTTTCTCTTTCTAGTTTCTCTTATATCTAGCTACCCCCTTGAAATGAAATAGTATATCTTTAATATCACAGTGGCAACAAAAACCTCCATTCTTCTTACTTTCTATGGAAATTCCAAAGGAATTAGGCTTAAGGGGAAGAAGAGCAAGAGAAAAAATATAACAAAAATCCAGGGATAGTACACAAACATATCCTTTAAAAGATGCTTTAAAACATATCCTTTAAAAGATGCTACTAAACATCCTACAATGCAAAAGACAGCCCCACAACAAAGTGTCAATATTGCTGAGGTTGAGAAACCCTGCTATATTTTACTCATAGAAAAACAACAAAAAGAAGAGGGACTGACCTCGTCAGGAATTGCTTTAAAAATCCCCAAAATGGATCAATCAGTTCCAGAGGAGTCAACTATTCAGGGGCTAGTCTTCCGAGGCATGCAACAAGAGTTCAGTGCTCAGAGCCCTCTCTTCCTTCAGTGTTTGTCTTTTTAACAACATCAACACCTACTGCTCAGTCTTCTCTAGTAATTGGACAAACTCTGCCCCCTGACTATGAGTTAAACAGCTGGAAACATGACACTGACACACAGAAATCAGAAGTCTTAAAACATAATGGTTGCAGATGCGTAAAAATAGTCTGGCTCAAACAGTGTCAAGAGTTAGACACTCTAATCATAAGCGTTAGGGAGCATATTCTAAAAATATTCCAATTAGAATCTGAAAATCTGGGAGGAAATTCTTAGTAGATTTGATTTTACATGAAAATCAGTGCTTGAAGCAGTCAAGGATACACCACCTACTTGTAAGAAATGGCAACAAGAACACAATCTTACATTTACAATTTTAACTTTTAGCCATCACCCTAACACTGTTTTGGTTCTTTTATATCAATTTACTGTAATCATACTGTGCTTCTATTTTTTCTTTGACATAATGTGGGAAAAAGACTTTTGTGGAATTCCAACTGTGAATATTTGCATTTTTGAACATTATCTGCATGGCACCATGTTCCTCAAACAATTGAAATCACAGAGCTTTGCAGGTAGCAATCACAGTAATTTCATACACAGATAAATTATTATGCTGAGCAAGAGCTCATAGTAGTGGCACTCTAAAATACCAAAGAAATCAACCAGAAAAGTGCTGCGAAAAAGGAAACATTTACCTAAAATATTAAAAAAAATATGTATTTAGTTTAGAAATATGTCTTCTACTGGAGCCACTTACATTTTTCTTGTGTGTAAATATGCATGTGTGTATATGTACGAGTACATATACATGTATGTGTATGTACTCGTGCATATACACATGTATACGTGAATACATTCAAACACCTTTTTTTTTTTTTTACTACTATAGTCAGAATGGGAGCTCTGGTGGTGTAGTGCCTAAAGCATTTGACTGCTAACCAGAAGGCTGGTGGTTCAAACCCACCAGCAACTCTTCGGAAAGAAGATAGGGCAGTCTACTCCTTCAGAGATACTGGCTCGGAAATCCAAGGAAGGGTCACTATGAGTCAAATCAACTGGACAGCAGTAAGTTTGGGTTTTGTTGTTGTTGTTGTTGTTTGTTATCATTAGAACTATATCACTTCAGAAAGGATAATAAAACTCAGTATCAGCTCAAAGCTGACTCCTATGTGGTGGAGGTCAAATATGCTTCCACTCTCCAATCTTTTTACCAACTCTGACACCAACTGTCCCTCCCATAGCCCTCTCTGCTTCTCTTCTAGGATTATAATCCATTGCAGTGGCAGCACAGAAGTCACAGACCACACTTACAGTAAAGTGGTTTATTAAGGAAGTAACAGAACACAACTCAGGATCAGGATCAGGAAGTCCATATGCAAAGTCTGGAAGCCTCCCTCAAAGTGGAGAGAATATTCTTCCTTTTTCAGTGCAGCTTTCTCCACTCCTCTTCACCACGCAAGCAAGTAGGCACTTCTATCTGCAGTGCACGCGCCCTCTCAACAGTGCAGTCTTTGTCTTAGCCTCCTCAGGACAGTCCTCTTCTCAGTCTCCTCAGGATAGGCCTCTCTGCCTTCAACCTCTCTGCTATCAGCTTTTCTGTTAACTGACCCAACTCATAGCCAGGGCAGCAGTTTTGTTCCACTTTCTTTGCTGCATTCCTAGCAGCAGGTTTCCTGTATGATGTCCTTGATGTCATCCCAAAATTCATCTAGTCTTCAGAAGGAAGGAATTGATGTACTTGAATTATGATGTAGGCAAAGAATATTGAATTTACCAAGACTTCCAGAAGAATAAACAAACCTGTCTTGGATGAAATATAGCTGGAATTCTCCTTAGAAATGAGGAGACTACTGACTCTGCCACAGGGTCCCTTCTGGACCTGTTGTAGCCAGCTCTGTCACAGGACGTCTTCCAGGCTTACTGCTGCCAGCTGCCTCACAGTGTGTCTTCCAGCCCACTCACTGTCTTCAGTGTTATAGCTTGTGTTATAGCTCTTTTAGGAGGTTCCTTGCCTCTTCTTCTTTCCTCTTCTCACTTCTCTTGCCTTTTCTTCTTTCTGCCTTTTTCTGTCTGCCAGCCTCTGGTACTGGGTGCATATATAAGCAAATTCCTGGTCAATTTCAAGGCATGTCTCTCCCACAAGGGCCACAAACTGACCGATCCTCTTTCACTAGGACACAATCACTAAATTTGTATAACAGGTTATAGTCACTTCACTTGTGTAAGTGTATTGACCAGTCCCTGCAAAATGGGCAAAAGAGACAAATCAGTGTAAACTGTAGTCCAGGGCCAGATAAAAAGTATCCAACTTCAAGCTGTTCCCTGCATATCCTGAAAATTCAATCAAACTAAACAAAAGTAACAAACCCTCTAGGATAGAAGAGTAGGACAAAGATAACACCTCAGGGCTTAGTGAAAAAAATCTCTTAGGCTGTTTTCCAAAAGAACCAAGGCAAAAGGTCACATAACTCATTTCATCATAGTTGCCATAGAGTCACAATTGACTCTGTGGCAACTGGTTTTATATATACCTCTGGAAACTTTAATTATTAATTAATACTTATGTTCTTATCATAACAATAACCGTATTTATTTATTTATTTATTTATCATTGTGCTTTAGGTGCAAGTTTACAGAGCAGAGTTTGTTTTACATTCAATATTTCATGTACATTTGGTTTCACTCCTCAGTTACCATCCCCAACCCTAATCTAGTCTCCTCCCCTCCCTGCCTGGTAAACAGCCCCTAAGCCCCTCATAGTTATGCATTCCTGTGTGTCCTGCATTTCCTTCATGCAAATGTTACCTCTCTGGTGCCCCATGGTCAATTGCTCCAAGGGATGCATCCCCATAGAGTATGTGGTTGCAGCACCCACCTAACGATAAATTTAAAATATGTAGTAGTGGGCATTATAACAGACAGCCCCAAATAAGCAGTTTCAGGATTGTCAGAAGCCGAGTGTCCTACTCCAGATTGCCCACCTCATACTGAAGAGAAGCAAGTCTCTGCTCATGGCACATTATGGATTTTCCTACTCAAGTTTTGTTCTTACAGACATATTTTATCTCTTATGACATACTCAAAAGAAGAAAACATAAATAAACAAATCTTTAAGTATTGCTAAACCATCCACAATCAAAAACAAGGGGTTATTCTTTTGTTAGGTGCTACCAAGTTGGTTCTGATGCATAGCGACCCTATGTACACCATAATGAAATGCTGCCCAGTCCTGCCTTATCCTCCTATCCATTTCTATGCTTGATCCCATCATTTTAGCCACTGTATCAGTCCCTCTAGTTGAGGATCATCTTCTTTTTTGCTGACGCTCCACATTACCAACCATGATATTCTTCTCCAGGGACTGGTCTCTCCTGACAACATGACCAAAGTACAAAATGTGAACTCTTGCCATCCTCATTTCTAAGGAGAATTCCAGCTATATTTCATCCAAGACAGATTTGTTTATTCTTCTGGAAGTCTGTGGTAAATTCAGAATTCTTTGCCTACACCATAATTCAAGTGCATCAATTCCTTCCTTCTGAAGACTACATGAATTTTGGAATGACATCAAGGACATCATACATGGAGAAAGGAAAGGATCATTAAAAAGACAGAGAAGAAAGAAAGGACCAAAATAGATACCAGAAAAGATCTGAAACTTGCTCTTGAACATAAAGTATCTAAAGCAAGTGTAAGAAATGATGAAGTAAAAGAATTGAACAAAAGATTTCAAAGGGCAGCTCAAGAAGATGAAGTATTATAATGAAATGTACAAAGACTTGGAGTTAGAAAACAGAAGAAGACATTTGACGTTTCTTAAGCTAAAAAAAACTGAAGAAAAAGTCCAAGTCTTGAATTACAATATTGAAAGATTCTGTAGGCAAAATAGGAGTTGCGGTGGCGTAGTGTCTAAGGCATTTGGCGGCAAACCAGAAGGCTGGCGATTCACACAGGAAACATCAAAAGAAGATTGAAAGAATACACAGAGTCACTGCACCAAAAAGAATTGGTTGACATTCAACCATTTCAGGAGGTAGCATATGATCAAGAGCCAATGATATTGAAGGTGGAAGTCCAAGCTGCACTGAAGACATTGGCAAAAAACAAGGTTCCAGGAATTCGCGAAATACCCATTAAGATATTCCAACAAACAGATGCAATGTTGGAAGCACTCATTTGTCTATGCCAAGAAATTTAGATGACAGATACCTGGCCAACTGACTGGAAGAGATCCATATTTATGCCCATTCCAAAGAAAAGTGACCCAACAGAATGTGGAAGTCATCAAACAATGTCAGTAATATCACATTTCAGTAAAATGTTGTGGAAGATAATGCAAAAACAGTTGCCATAGCACATCGACAGAGAAGTACCAGAAATCCAACCCAGATTCAGAAGAGAACGTGGAACTAGAGATATCATTGCTGATGTTAAGTGGATCTTGGATGTAAGTAGAAAATGCCAGAAAGCTGTTTGCCTGCATTTTCTTGACTATGCGAGGGCATTTGACTATGTGAATAATACCAAATTATGAATAACATTATGGAGAATAGGAATTCCAAAATATGTAAGTGTGTTCATGAGAAATCTGTACATGACCAAGAGGTTCGAACAGAACAAGGGAATATTCTGTGGTTTAAAATTAGGAAAGGTATGCATCAGAGTTGCATCCTTTCACCATACTTAATCAATCTGTGTGCTGAGCAAATAATCCTAGAAACTGGACTATATGAAGAAGAATGTGGCATTGGGATTGGAGGAAGACTCATTAATAACCTGCAATATGAAGATGACACAACCTTGCTTGCTATAAGTGAAGAGGACTTGAAGTACTTACTGAGGAAGTTCAAAGAATACAGCCTTAAGGATGAATTACCACTCAATATTTTAAAAAAAGACTTCACAATTGGACCAACAAGTCACATCATGATAAACAGAAGAAAAGATTGACATTGTCAAGACTTTCATTTTACTTGGATCCACAATCAATGCCCATGGAAGCAGCAGTCAAGAAATCAAACAAAGTATTACATTTAGCCATACTTCCACTGAGAACCTCTTTAAAGTTTTAAAGAGCAAAGATGTTACTAAAACAAGGTAACTCTGCCCAAAAGAAAAGGAAAATACTTGCAGTGGAAAGAAATAGCTGTGAGAAGAAGAGTGAGGTCCAGTGGGAACCTATACTAAACAAAAGGACACAATGCCATAGGGAAAAGATTTTTCATAAGTTTTCAAAGTATCTGTATTCCAATTCAACTCCACATTTTTTAGGGGTATGTCACTTCCTTGAGTTGAGTCTCAGTTTCCTCACCTGTAAAATAGGATTAGGAAATGTACATGAAAATGCTTTGCAACGCCAGAGCTCCATACATGTAATTTAAATTGCAGTTACTAGAAGAAAATATTTTTAGCTGTGCATCCTGAGGATTAAACAATAATGAAACATAGCTGGAATGAAGAAGAGTTACATGGCCCTATTATTAAAACAGTGGCAAGTTTCCATGTGTTTCACAGGACTGGCTCTCCTCCCACCTCCTCTCTCCTGATTCTGAATCAATCAATCATCAGCTAAAGAAGAAGAAAGCTACCCAAATCGACAGGTTCTGTCATCTCAGCAGCTGCTTCAATTTATATTCATAAAATATGGTGCCCTGCTGTGGCCTGTGGAAATGAGAGCTATCACTATTATCCTTTTTATGGCCAAATAAAATGATGATGATGATTGTAAACAATAATTGTAACATATAAACTATAGCTAATATTTCTCAAGTGTTTACTAAGTATCAGGAACCGAGTTAAGTTTTTCATACTGATTATCTCATTTAATGCACACAAAATATTTATAAAATAAGGTTTTATTATTATTCCATTTTGTTGTGAAGAAACTGAGGTACAGCAAGACTAAGCAACTTATTGAAGGTCATTCACAGAATAAACTTTGGAGGCAAAATGAGAGAGTTCAAAAAGATTACGAAAATGCCTAGATTATGCAGTGAGATATTAATGCTATATCTGGCTCACAGAATAAGAGAGTAAAAAAAAGACAAAAGAAAAGAACAAAAAGGAGAGAATTTTGCAGACTACTACACTTACGGTGTGACAGAAAGTATCAATCTGAGATAGGAAAGGAAAAACAGTCAGCTTTTGTAGCATTTATTGCTACTTCTGTCTCACCCTCATATTTCCTCAGATGAGCCAGATGGCAGTCTTTGGCATTCAGGAACATGTCTGATACTTTGCCTTCACTATGATCCCAGGCACATAAATAAATACGTGTTTGCTGATGAAGCAAGCTTGTAAAGTGAAAATGTGTTCTGGTGGTGAAGAAAGTATCTTTATACCTTGTGTCCCACTTCCCTTGTGAAATAGGAGAATATTCAATCCAAGAACATTCAAAGTGTTTTGGCAGTCCCTGGAAAGGTGAGTATGTCCCTTCAGGAAACAAAATTTAATTTGCCCTTTTCCAGGTTGGACTCTGTTGGTAACAGAGTCATGGTGAAAAGTTAGAGTGAACAAAGGAGGATGCAAAGAGGGGAAGGGAGTCAGCTACAAATGGTTAGCACTCAGCTACAAATGGGGGTAGTTCTGATCCACCCAGAGGCAATTCGGGGGAAAAAAAGGCCTGGCCATCTACTTCTGAGAAATCAGCCATTGAAAATCCTATGGAGTGCAGCCCTACTGTGACACACACAGGGTCACTGTGAGTCAGAACCAACTGGATGACAACTGGTCCTGGGCCTGTAATAAAGGGAGTGGCTTAGCTGATGCTGCAGCTGATAACCAGCACCAAGGATCTCAGAATAACCAGAAAGAAAACAAAATGTGACAATTTGAGGAAAAGGATCCAAAGACAGAGATTTGAACTAAAAGTTACATCTAAGGATCATTTGTAAAAAGCCTGGGGTCCAAGTGGAACATTATATGAGCAGAAGATTCTGTGCCTCATCTGGGCATAGAAAACACCTTAGGTGGGACTATGCAGGAAAGTTCAGTACACGTGGCAGATGTGGGGCTAGGACAGACAATTATGAAGGCTGTCCACCAAGGACTTAGGAGAGAAGGAAAGCAAGCAAACAGCAAGGCCATGGGAAATGCGTAATTGTGCTCTAGTGGATTTGGTGACTTGCACTAGTGTTTGCAGATGGGAACACATCCGTGTGTCCAAAAGGAGAAATAGCACACACATCTGAATTGGAGCTCAAACCACGAGCTCAGATTGGGATTCAACCCTCAGAAGATAACCTGGACCCTCTCTACTACAAACATTGATTCATAAGAGTAATATGAATAATTACTATCTCACCCATTTAAATGGTGGTGGGAGATAAATTATGTCAGCATTTCTTCTGATAGTTGTAAAACATATTGCCCAAAAAGAGTTAGGGATTTAAAATAAAATTGTATTAATACTAATAATATTTCTTTTGCTGTCAATACCTATGGTTATGAGGAGCCTAGCTGGCACAAGCATTTTGTGATCAGCTCCTAAGGGAAAGGTTGTCAGTTCAAACCCACGCAGAAGCTCTGGGGAAAAAAAACACTTGGTAGTATTCTTCTGTAAACAATACAGGCAGAAAAACCTTATGGAGCAATTCTACTACATAACATATGGGGAAGGGGATTTGCCATGAGTTGAGGTCCAATTTGACAACAGTTAACAACAACCACCTATGCTTATGGGACCTCCTTGTCTCTTTTAATTATAAGTGGGACTCTGTGGCTGTCATTCTCACCAGCATCCTTCTGGCTACTCTGTAGGGCTCCCAGAAGTTGTGTTTCCTTTCCCATCTGAGATTCTTTTAGGAACATCCATTGTATAGGCATCAGTCCCTACAATTGCATGAAGCTTCTTACCACTGCCTCTCCCACTCACTGTTGAGCTTGTTCCTACATGTGTCTCTGAAGACCACAGTTGTCACCATCACCCCCAACTCTACCCAGACCGACTTGATGGGAATCTTTTCCAATGCTCTCCCACATTTCTGCCAAAAGACACCTCCTCTATCTCACTGCAGTTGGCACTCTGCCGTCATGTTCTGTGGGGACCTGCACAGGCAGAAGCCACATAGCAGGGCACTGAAGACTGGGAAAGCACCTCTCTCCCCAAAAGTGTGACATTATGTCACATGAACACAAAAGTCAGAACGCTGGCATCCCTTTGCACCCCAGAGTTGTTGTGACCTAGTCTTTTCCATTTTTACTCATTTCTCACAAGCAAAATGACTCATCCTGGTAGGCCCACCCTGCTAGTCCACACAAATTACCTGCACTCCTGTAATGAGCACTGTCTTAGTGCCTGAGTGCTGTAATACAAATACCAAAATGAGGAACCTTGAAGAAAAAAAATATATTTTTTCACAGTTCTGGGAGCTAAAAGTCCAAATCAGGCTCAGCCATGTTGATTTCCTTCTTGTCAGTAGCCTTGGGTGTTCCTTGTTCCTCAGCTGGTAGGCAATCCTAACATGATGTCTATCTCCTCCCTGTGTGTGTCTCTGTGTCTATACTGGTCTTTTCATAGCTCACAAGTTGATTAGGTTTAAGACTCACCCTGCACTGGTATGACTTCATTAACGTTAACAAAAAAAAAAAAAAAGCCCCTATTTCCAAATGGTCATATTACAGGTACAGGTATTAAGATTTCAACACATATTTTGGGTGGGTTGGGGACACAATTCAATCAATAACAGACACAGTTAATTTTTGAGCTAAAACTCATGAGCTCTGTCTTATAAACATTCACCAAGTCATATGCAACAATTTGAGTTTAATGGAAGAATATGAATACAGGACCTACTGGGGACATTGTTAAAATGTTCTTTGTCAATCAACCTTCATTTCATAAAATCACTCATACCATTGGAAAAGGTTACCATTTGGCTTTTGGTGACCTTTATCCAATGACCCAAATAGCCCCAAAGTCATGTGCCACTAGTAAAGGGAGAAGGATTAGTAAAGGAATGGCTAAGAACTACCATGTGGTGAGGGAACAATACTATCAACTCCTGGGCCCTCTCCCCTAGTGGCTTTCCTCTGTAAATTACCTTCTCAAGGAACCAAAGACATGGTCACAACCTTCCTCATGATGACCTCACAGCAGAGGGATGCTGTGTAAGAGAGAGAATCAAAGTGGAGGTGATAGGACTTTAGAGGTTTTCATGTGGGAGCCAGATACGACTTACCTTAGAATTCAATTAGATTCAAGGGAGCATGGTGAAGTATAAAAACATTAGTATTAACCAAACCAAACCTTGCTGATGTGGAGATAATTCCATAATCTCACAGAGAAATAATAATGGCTGCCTTAGACATATATCCACAAGGATATTATGAAACAGTCAGATTCCCCACCAATGCATCCGATGTGAAGTCACCACCCATCTATCAGTGGAGGCTTTCATACTGCTGTGATGTTGAACAGGTTCAGGGGAGCTTCCAGACTACGGTAGACTGGGAAGAAAGGCATGGTGATCTACTTCCAAAAACTAGCCAGTGAAAAACCTGTTCATTACAATAGTCCAATCCACAACCAATCAAGGGGATGGTACAGGACCAGGTAGCATTTGATTCCGTTGTGCATGAGGTCACCGTGATTTGGGGATTGATTCAACCCAACAATAGCATCATGCTCATGATAGGGAGGGAACTCCAAGAATGAGCTTGTGATGCTGCACTAATCCACTAAGCCCTTTTTTAAAGTCTTGTCTTCCAGAGCAGCAAGTGACAGGACAACTGATTCATTGAGTCCACTCTCCAGTGAGTCTTGAAGAGGGAGGAGAAGGGTGTAAACTTCTTTGGATAAAGGGTGCAGGTTGAGCCAGCTACAGACAGGAGTGGAGACAAACAGAAGTTGATTATCAGGGAGGACACAAGGAAGGAAGGGAGAGAAGCTGACCGGGAGGACTTGCCTGAGAAAGAACCCTGATGTTCAGCAGGATATTCTCGGGGGAAATTCCAAGACACGCAGAAGCCATGGCTGTGTCTCTATTTACATGTTATCTGTGTTGTTTCCTCCTACCCTTTCCTCTGCCTTACTGTGGTTACCAAAGGATAAGCTAGCAAAATAAATAAATAAACAGAGCTGTTTGAAACTCAAGCTAATCTCCTCATCTCATGGTTGTCTGCTCTGCTGAAAAGGTTTAGTGAGTCAGGAAGGTCAAATATTGGCTTTATTTTCAGTTATTTATAGATTTCCTTTATCACTGTTTTCTCTAACTCTGTCTTTAATTTGGGGGCGGGGGAGAAGAAGTAGTTTAATTCCTTTCCACAAAAAGCAGCCGTAACAGAGCAAAGGTGAGATTTTAAATGACAGATTTCCCCTGAAGGTATTTCCAGAATGTTTAGCTTTTATGGACAAAACCCCCTGAAGGTGAAGCATATGAGGGGATAGGTACATAAAAATCACCAGCATGGAGAAAACCAGGCTTGGCTTATATCATCTGTGCTTATTTATGGCATTATATACCTTATTGTACGTTTCGTAAATACACCAGCCTGGTGAATTGTCTTCATTTCACTCCTGAAGCTACACTGAGTCATTTGCTATCTTGGTGCAGGATTTTCTTTTCTGTGTTCATATTTATGAATTTGCCCTCTTGAAAAATATCAAGGTCAATTTCTGCCATGTGTTGCAAAATGCATAAGATTTAACTGAAGGTGATGTTGATTATGCATGCATCCAAATATAGTTCTGGGTCTTAAATATTTATTTAAAAACTGAAAACACTTAGATAGGAATGCATACAAAGGCATAAAGTAAACAAAACAAGAAACAAACAGAAGAAAAGTGAAATGAGATCTGAAATACATTCTCTTAACCCTCAGCATCATGGTCAGAATCTATTCTCTGCAATGACTGGCTTTCCCTTAATAACAATGGTCTAAATAAAGATGTGAAGGTAACTCATAATAGCTAGCAAAGCAAGTTTTCAAACAAATTGGGCTTTTATTTAGTTCCTGTTTTGCTTTTCTGAGGATGCACTTTTCTGCTTTTAATGAAAATGCACAGTAAATTCAACTCTAAAAGTCTTTTGAAATGAAACAAAAAAAAAAAAAAATCAAGGAAGACTAAAGACTATGGACAATTCACTAAGCCTCTCTGTATACAGTCAGGTTCCTGGAGCTCTGGAGTTCCAACAACTTCCTGGACAGGAATCCTAATGAAAATTTCACGAGAAAAATTAAATCTTTTAAGGAATTCAATTTATATATGCATGCATTCATTCATTTCTTCCCTGAAGAACCACTGTATGCCAAGTACCATATTTGGCACTAATATATATATATAGAGAGAGAGAGAGAGAGATAGCAGTAATATTTGGCACTATGGTTATATAACTTTTTTAAGGATTCAGTATAGCATAAACATGGAGACGATTTAGTGATTACTTTTGTTTTATGGATTAGGAAGGCTTCCCAAAAAAGATAACATTTGAGTTGGACTTCAAAGGTTGAACAGGAATTCTCCAGGTGAACAGAGATGGCTACTCCAGGCAAAGGGAAGAGCATGAGCAAACTTGTGGTAGTTCCTCTGTAAATTTCAGGGCTACTTAAGGAGAAAAAACTTTCTTACGTATTTTTGTTATTTATGAACTCAATATGGCATAGTGCCTAAGCATTTGACTGCTAACCAGAAGGCTGGTGGTTCAAACCCACCAGCTACTCCTCGGAAGGAAGGTTGGGTAATCTACTTCGGTAGTGATACTGCCTCGGAAACCCAAGGAGAAGTCACTGTGAGTCAGGTCCAACTCAGTGGCAGTGAGTTTGGTTTGGTTTTGGTTTATTTGTTACTGAATTCTAAGAGCTCAATAAATATTTTTAGAATGAAGGAATCAATAAGTACTGAATAAGCACATATATTTATAGTCCCTTCATAGTAGTGATGAAGAAGGCTAGATATTTACTTTCTTTTTTGCAAAATAATAATATGCATGTTTAAATACAATAATGCTGAAAGGATTCTAACATCTCACATTTCAATTTTCACCATCACTCAGTCCCACTCCCCAAAAGCAACAATTTTAACTCTTCTGGATGATTCAAATTGTATTGATTGCCATCTTTCTTTTTTTTTTTTTTCTTTCACTTTTTTTTTTTTTTAATTTTTATTTATTGTGATTTGGGTGGAGATTTACAGAGCAAAATCACTTTCCATACAGCAGTT
>NW_006921925.1:94416-99397 GCF_000298275.1 Orycteropus afer afer
GCTCAAGGGTCCAGGATTGTCTTCTGTGTCTGTGTTAATTGGTTTCCCTTTTCTTTGTTGAAGAGGGTCTGTGTAGTCTTTCTGGCTAGTCCGCCATCTTGCCGGCTCCTGCCTGATTGCCATCTTTCTAAATAATATGTGTATACTGCCATTACTGTATTAATCAAATTTTGACATTATTTATTGATTTCTTCTCAATGGTTGTGATTGATGAGAATTATCATTACCACTTCTCTTTCCCTGTCCTGTCTACTTCTGACACATTTATTTATATCACTATTTTAGTTGTATCAGTAATAAACAATGTTTGTGTCTTGATTATGTAATTGATGTTTGCTGTAAAACCTGGCAAGCAAAGTGAACTGTTACTATAAACTTTTGATTTTTAATCTTTCTTTTTCATTAGCTTATTTTATACATACAAATCATGAATTTTTCTCAAAATGATCCTTTTGACCTGCTATTCACTCATTGGTCATTTTCTTTTAAAACACTTAATTAGAACAGATGGTCCATTAAGCTCCCTCATTTCCCTGAGAACTTTGCTCCTGGGGGGTCCCTTCCTCTTGCTCTAATCTGGTTAAATTGCTCTTTCACCAAGCAGGCCTTCAGGAATTCCCTTCCTGGCACTGTTGTTGGAGACACTGTTACCTTAATCTATTTCTTGATTTCTTCCATAGGTTTAATGGAAAATATTCTCTATGGAAGGATGCATGGGTATTAAATCTTCCTTGAATATTCTACAAAGTCTTTATTTTGCCCTTAGCTAAATTGCAGTTCAGTTTTTTTTCAGGCTGCTCAAAGCATTTCTTCATTTGGTTCTGGCACTCCAAGTTAATGTCTACTAAGAGTTTTTTTTCCTCTTCTCTAAATTTACATTTTGATAATTTTATTTAGCTACTGTTGTTGTTGTTGTCATGTGTTGTTGAGTCGGACCCGACTCAGAGCAACCCCGACTCATAGTGACCCCTCCTTGTGTTTCTGAGGCAGTATCACTAGGGAAGTAGATTGCGCCATCTTCCTTCCAGGGAGTGGCTGGTTAGCAGGGAAGTGCCTTAGGCACTATGACCCCAGAGCTCCTTTATTTAGCTATAACATTTTTAATTTCAAAGAGTTTTTTCTTTGTTCCTTTTTTATAGCTTTTACTCATTTTACAAAAACAAAGAGGACTTTAAACAATAAAAAAAGATTTGTGCAGGACTGCTCTGGTTTTAAAATGAAATTTCCACATCCCAGACATCTTCACAGTCTGAGGAACACCTGAAAAGTTTTCATTCTGATGAATCAGAGGCTTGTCTTCTCCTAATGCTTTCTTTTGTTCCCTGCAACTTCTTGTTTCCTCCTGGTCCTCCTTTTATGTTTATGTGTGCTCTCTCTCACTGATTTTTGAGGGTCTGTTGATTATTACCTCTTTATTCTTATTTATAAGCTCAGTGGAACCTCCATGTGTGTGGGAAGGAGCGTATCCACTGGCAGTGTTCACTATAGGGTTATTGAGTGGGAAGCTGGCCTTTGCTTTGGAGATCTTGTGTTGCCAGTATCTCTAATAAAAAAAAAAAGGTTCTTTGGTATTACCAGCTTCATCCTGGAGGGCTTCTCAAATTTTCTGCCTGTAGATTATTGACCAGGTTACCTGGAAGAAGGAAGAGGAAGAAAGCTGAAGTTTCACTTTTAACTTAACCTCCTGCTTTTAATATTTACATTTCAATATAAATATTGAAATAGATCTTGTTTTTTCAAAAGAACCACAGAAATAGAGAAAGATTATAAAAGTTCTATCAAGTAGCTGGACAATCTGAAAGTTTAAAGACTGTGAAATTTAAGGACCAGCATTTTGCATATTAATAATCCCAAATGTTAAAGATATTTGCTTAATGATGTCCTTGAGAGGTGTCAGGAAACGGAGCATACATTTTCACCACGTCCTGCCCTTTCTCTGCCCTTTTCATCCATCAGTGCTCATAACATCTTTTATTAATTTTTATTTCCTAATAATTTTTATAGGAAAAAATTAACATTAAGACAACCTTGAAAAGGAAAGTAGCATATGATTATCCTTGAACTTAAACCCCCACTCCCCCCAATCCTATTTTCAGCCTGTGCCTTCCCATAGGTCTTCACCATGACTAGTTCCCACAATCCAGAAGATAGGATAATAAACCTCCAGTTCCCTGTCTAGAGGAATTGCTGGGCAATACAAATGGTTAATATGCTCAGCTGCTAACTGAAAAGTTGCTGGTTCTAGTCCGCCCAAGCTATCTCAGAAGAACACCAGAAAAATCAGCCACAGAAAACCCTGTGGAGTACACTTCTAGTCTTGGCAGCCAAGAGTTGAAGTTGACTGGATGGCAACTGGTTCATCAACTTGTTCTTTGCCTAGAGAGCAGGAGTTAGTCACTGGCTATGCAAGATGGGCAAGACATGAGAGTCTAGCCATTCAGTACAGACTTTCAACCCCACTCCGCTTTTCTCAGACGCATACCTCAAGGAGACTTCAGGGGTACCTTGTGCATTAGAGTCCTAAATTTGTTGTGTGTGTGTGTGTTTTAGGGGAGATTGACTGGCTTCTCCTGAGTGTCTTACTCTGTAAGACATTTAGGTGTGGCTTCACCTATATCACTCTTCTTTCTGCTTGTATCTATAACAATCTGCTGAAAATTCCCATCTGTTGCGGGCTCTTTTGCTCTTCTTTTCTTGTTTCTTGGATTACTGTTATTAAAAAAAAATCTTATCCTATAATGTTAATCAGACATCATATGGATTAAGAAATTGAACTTACATGGTCAATATGCAATCTATTGTAAAGTTTTCATTTTGGTTTTAATATCCTTCTGAAAGAGAGTGTTTCATTCTGTTGTACATAGGGTCGTTATGAGTCAGAGCCAACTCGACAGCACCTAACAACAACAACATCCTTCTGAATTGGTGCATTTTTATAATTACCTTCATTTATTTATTTAAAATAAGGGTATTTTTATTTACTTTAAAAGGCAAGAATCTAAAACATTCAGAGCTAAAAAGTGGAAACCAAAGGAAAGGACCCAAAACCCAAACTCACTGCTGTCAAGTGGATTCCAATTCATAGTGATCCTATAGGACAAAGCAGAACTGCCCCATAGGGTTTCCAGGGCTGTAGATCCTTATGGAAGTAGACTGCCACATCTTTCTTCCACAGAGCAGCTGGTAGATTTTAACCACCGACCTTTTGGTTAGCAACTAGGTGCTTTACCCTATGCATTACCAGGGCTCCAAGGAAGCGACAGTGACATATCATTTCTTTCTTTCTCTCTCTCTTTTTTTTTTAACTTTTATTGTGATTTGTATCAAAGTTCACAAAGCAAAGTTGTTTTCCATTCAACACTTCATATACATTTTGTGTCATGATAAATTGCAATCTCCACAGTATAACCTCTCTCTTACCACTTTCTCCCTGTGTTTACCTTTTACCTGTATCTTTCTTTTCTGTGCGTTCCTGCCTTCTGAGTTTTCTCCTGCACAAATGCTGCCCATCTGATCTCCCATTGTTGATTGTTCTAAGTGTACCTCCCTGGTGCAAGTGTTCACCTAGTTGTTGTTGTTGTTATGTGCCATCGAGTCGACCCCGTAGAATTGTCCATTATTTGGCTGAAGGTTAAACCATGAGAGTGAGTTCAATTCCAGGCCAAAAGGGTGACTAGGGGCCATAGTCTTGGGAATTCCAACAGTCTCTGTCAGACAAGCAAGCCGAATCTTTCTTATGATTTTTAGTTTTGTTTCACATTTTTCTCCCACTCTATCTGGGGTCTCAGTTCTGGTTACCTAGTGCTGCTCTGACAAGAATATATCACAAATGGAATGGCCTTAACAAACAGTAGTTTATTCTTACAATTTGGAGGCTTTAAATCCAAATTCAAAGTGCCAGGCTCTAGGGGCTGTATGAAAACCCCTTGATCTTGGGTTCAGCTTTGCCTCTTGCTCCTGGCCCACTGAAGCTAGAGGCATCTCTTCACTCAGGCAGCTACTGCCTGCTGAGGCTAACAAGCCCAAGGTTGACAAATAAAATGGCACAATCTTGATGTTACCAAACCGCACAGCAGGCCATTAATTCAAGTCCCTTGAAAGTCCCAAGGTCAGCAGACCATGGCAAGCTGCTAAACAATGACATGGCTATATGCAGGGTTCAGATGTGCCATAAGCTGGAGACCATTACCAAAACTGCTTCTTATATACTGAAAGCAGACCACCTACCCAAAGCAGCTACTCAGCTGCTCCCAGTAGATTCCACCACGGAGTTGATTACCAGTCTCATCATGGGGAATACTACATTCAGCTGCCCAGCCACTCAACCCGGCCCAGCCAAGTTGACACACAAACTTAACCCCACAGTCTCCAATTGTGGTCCCTTTCTGAATGGTTGGCAGTGGTAGCCAGGTGTCATCGTGTTCTAGTCTCAGGGTCGTATAAACTGAGGTTCCCATGGTCCACTAGTGCCTTGTAATAATTGTTTCCATATGCCTTTTATTTTCTTCACTCTTCTTCACTCCAGATGAGGAGAGACCAATAATTGCATCTTAGATGGCCACTCCAAATTTTTAAGACCCCAGTAGCTACTCACTAAGGTAGGATGTAGAACAATGTTTTTGTGCAATGTTATACCAATTGAGCTTGATGTCCCCAGCTACTTTGGTTCCAAGCCAATAGACTCAGTGACTCACTCCCTCAAGGTGTTTGGTAGTGGCTAGGAAGTTGTAATATGTATGATGTGTGTGTATATGTATATATATAATGCAACCACTGCTGTGGAGTCAGATCCAACTCATAGCGACCCCTCCTTGGGTTTCCGAGGTAGTATCACTACAGAAGTAGATTAACCAACTTGCCTTCCAAGAAGTGGCTGGTGGGTTTGAACCGCCAGCCTTCTGGCTAGCAGTCAAATGCACTATGCTACCAGAACTCCCATACACACACACACACACACACACACACACACACACATATATAT
>NW_006921925.1:99804-103570 GCF_000298275.1 Orycteropus afer afer
GGCACTTGACTGCTCACCAGAAGGCTGGCGGTTCAAACCCACCAGCCACTCCTCGGAAAGAAGGTTGGACAATCCTACTTCCGTAGTGATACTGCCTCGGAAACCCAAGGAGGGGTCGCTATGAGTCGGGGCCGACTCGACAGCAAATAACAACAATGACAACAACTGACACTTTTGGTGTACTGTCTTTTTTTTCACCCACATCAATATATGTCTCTTACTTAGCTAGCAATTTTCCTTCCTCTCCCCTCCCCTCCCCTCTCTGGTAACCAACAAATAAGATTTCCTTCCAGGTGTAAACCTTTCCTTGACTTTTCATAAAGTGGACTCATACAATATTTGTCCTTTTGTGACTGACTTATTTTACTCAGCATAATGTCTTCTGAGTTCATCTATGTTATAAAGTGTTTTCGTTATTCTTCAATGTTGCATATGTGTATGTACTATATTGTGTGTATGTAACATAGTTTGGTTATCCATAGTTTGGTTATCCATTCATCTGTTAATGGGCACTTAGGCTATTTCCATCTCTTTGCTATTGTGAATAGTGTTGTGATGAATATGGGTGTGCATAGATCTTCTTGTCCTAGCTCTCACTTCATTAGGATATGTACCTAGTAATAGGATTGCTGGATCATATGGTATTTCTATTTCCAACTTTTTAAGGAAGCACCATCCCATTTTCCATAGCTGTTGTACCATTTTACAGTCCTACCAGCAGTTTATGAGAGTTCCACTCTGTCCACCCCCCTGCCAGCATTTATTGTTTTCTGTCTTGAGTTTTGCTATTTTTGCTGGGTTAAGATATCTCACTATTGTTTAGATTTGTATCTCTCTAATGGCTAATGATTTTGAGTATTTCTTTATGTGTTTTTGACCACCTGAATATCTTCATTTGTTAAATATTTGTTCATGTCTTCTGCCCATTTTTCAATTGGATTGCCTTTATGATGTTGAGTTGTTGGAGTTTTCTTCAAATTTTTTAGACAAGTCTCTTGTCAGATACGTTGTTGCTGAGTATTTTTTCCCAATCTATATGTTCTCTTTTTACTCTTTCAGAGAAGTCTTTTGATGCACATAAAAATTTAATTTTTAGAAGGTCCCAATCATCTATCAGTGTATTTATGCCATAAATTGGGGCCTCTAACTTTGCCCCTATTTAATTTGATGAATTTTACAGTTTTAGGTTTTATATTTAGGTCTTTGATCCATATTGAGTTTGTTTTTGTGCATGGTGTGAGGTTTGGATCTTGCTTCATTTCTCTGGAAATGGATGTCCAGTTTTGCCAGCCTTATTTGTTAAATAGACTGTCTCTTCTCCATTTAATGAGTTTCAGCCCTTTGTCAAAGATTGGCTCTCCACAGGTTGATGGATCTATTTCTAGGTTTTCAATTCTGTTTCACTGGTCTATGTGTCTGTTATTGTATCAATATCAGGTTGTTTTGACTATCACGGCTCTATAATAAATTTGAGATCAGGCAGTGTGAGACCTCCTACTTTGTTCTTCTTCAGTAATGTTTTGCTTATCCAAAGTCTCTTTCCTTTCCTTGTAAAATTATTGATTGGTTTTCCATCTTTGAAAAATGTTGATGGAATCTAGATCAATATTGCATTGAGTCTCTAGATTTCTTGGGGTAGTAATGATATTTCACAATGTTCAGTCTTCCAATTCATAAGCATAGCATGTTCTTCCATTTATGTAGATCTCATAGTTCCTTGTAGCAGTCTTCTATAGTCTTTTCTTGATCTTCCAATTGTTGATTTCCAATTTTATAGCACTGTGATCCAAGAAGATGTGTTGCAGTATTTTCATGTTTTTACATTTATTGATGTTTCTTTGTGGCCTAACATATGTTCTTTCAGGGAGAATATTCCTTGTGTGCTAGAAAAGAATGTATAATATTGCACTGTTGTTGAGTGAAGTGTTCTGTATATTTCTGTAAAATCAACTTGGTTGTTTATGGTTTGTTTGTTTTTTTCCTTTTGTGTCTTTGTTGAGTTTCTTTCTCATTGTTTAATCCTTCATTCAAAGTGGTCTGTTAAAGTCTCGTACCATTATTGTGCAGCTGTCTATTTCTCTTTTCAACTATATTAAAGTTTGATTTATGTATCTTTGGACTCTTTCATTGCATGCAAGGATCTCTGATGGTGTGGTGGTTAAGGCTTTTGATAACCAAAAGGTCAGTGGTTCAAACCCACCAGCCACTCCATGGAAGAAAGATGAGGCAGTCTGCTTCCATAAAGATTGGCTTTGGAAATCCAATGGAGGTCATGAAGAGTCAAAATTGACTCAATGACAGTAAGCTTGGTTTTGTTTTTAGTTTCATTGGGTGCATAGATAGGAGCTCTGGTGGCATAGTGTCTAAGGCTTTTGACTGCTAACCAGACAGCTGGCCACTCCTCAGAAGGAAGATTGGGTGATCTACTTCCGTAGTGATACCACCTCAGAAACCCAAGGAGAGGTCACTATGAGTTAGCTCTGACTCCACAGTGGTGAGTTTGGTTTTTTGGTTTTGTTTTTGGGTGCATAGATATTTATTATGGTTATGTCCTATTGTTCAATTGACCCTTTAATCATTATATAATGTCCTTCCTTGTCTCATATAGTGGTTTTTGTCTTAAAGTCAATTTGATCAGAAATTAATATTGCCACTCCTGTTTCTTCTTAGTTGCCCTTTGCTTGATATAATTCTTGGTTGGCATTTTTTTTCTTTCAGAGTTTTATATGCCATCCCATTGCCTTCTCACCTTCATGGTTTCTGCCAAGAAATCAGAGATTAGTCTTATTGGTTGCCCTTTGTAGGTAATGTTTCATTTTCATAAACTGCTTTCAGGATTCTTTCTTTGTCTTTGGTTTTAGAGACCTTTAATTTTTAGTTTATTTTTGTCTTTATGTCTCAAATGTGTCTCTTGTGGACAGCATATTCATGGGTCATGTTTTCTTATCCATTCTGCATGTTTTCTTATCTATTATCTCATTTTCTTGATTGGTGCAGTTAATCCATTTACATCTACTGTAATTATCAACAAGTATGAACTGATTGCTGTCATTTTGTAATGTGTTTTTGTGGGTGTGTGTGTTGCTGCTTATTTGTTTGTTCCATATAATTTTCTGTGCTGAGCTCATTTTGTTTATGAATTTTCTTATCCTTATCTTCATTGCTATTGTATTAGTATTTGCTTAATATTCATGACTTCCCTCTTTTTTTATTTTGATGAGAAGGTTTATTAATTTTCTTTGAGGTTACCCTCTGATTTGTTATGTTCTTCTCAATTTTAAAACAGTCCATTCTATCTCAAAATCATTTTGACTTCCTCTCTATTTGGAAGTTCTTGAACTATACTACTTATTCCCTTTTTACTCTGTAGTTGGCCCATTTATCAATTGATAACTCTTGTTCCCTGTTTTCAGAAGACTGCACAATCTATTGCCATAGAAATACCACCTTGGAAATCCAAGGATGGGTTGCTATGAGTTGGAATTGACTCGATGGCAGTGAGTTTGGTTTTTTGTTAAGTTTATTTTATTTTGGATACTTCCATATCTGGGTTGGTTTCTGGGTTATGTTATCATGTGTGTTAATCACAGGTTGCTATCTGCTATTGTTGGTTCTCTGTCTGAAAGACTCCTTTTAGCATCTCTTGTAAGGTTGGTATACTTTTTATTTTATTTCTTTACAAATTCCTTTCATTTATGTTTATCTAGAAATGTCCTAATTTCACCATCATACTTGAAGGACAATTTTCCTGAGTATATAATTCTTG
>NW_006921925.1:104331-125032 GCF_000298275.1 Orycteropus afer afer
CATAGCTTGTGTCAGGCGCACCTTAGTCCTCAAGGAGACATCTTTGCTTTTCAACACTTGAAAGAGGTTGTGGTGGTTATGTTAATGTGTCAACTTGGCTAGGCCTGGTTGAGTGGCTGGGCAGGTGGTGGTAGTTATTTCCCATGATGAGACTGGCAATCCACTCCATGATGGGATCTACCACAAGCAGCTGAGTAGCTGCTTTGGGTATGTGGTCTGCTTTCCATATATAAGAAGCAGCTTTGGGAATGGTTTCTAGCTTATGGCATGTTTGGACCCTGCATGTAGCCATGTCATTGTACAGCAGCATGCCATTCTCTGCCAAAACTGGGACTTTCAATGGACTTAAATTAATGGCCTGCTGTGTGGTTTGGTAACATCAGGACTGTGCCTTTTTACTTGTCAACCTTGGGTTTGGCAGCTTCAGCAGCCAGCAGCTGTCTGAGTGAAGAAAAGTCTCTAGCTTTCAGTGGGACAGGAGCTGGAGGCAGAGCTGAAGCCCAAGGCTGAGGGGGTTTTACCCAGCCCCTAGAGCCTGGCACTTTGAACTTGGATTTAAAATCTCCAAATTGTAAGAGAATAAACTCTTGTTTGTTAAGGCCATCCTATTTGTGGCATATTTTTGTCAGACCAGCACTAAGTAAATAGAACAGAGGTCCTTTGCAGCCAATTTGCCCAGTGCTATATGTCGTCTGATGTCCTGACTGCTGTTTCCCCTGGCGTTGATTGTAGAATCAAGCAATGTGAAGTCTTTGACAACTTCAATCTTTTCTCCATTTATCGTGATGCTGCTTATTGGTCCAGTTGTGAGGATTTTTGTTTTCTTTATTTGAGATGTAACCCATACTGCAGACTGTATTCTTCAGTCTTCATCAGTAGAGTGCTTCAAGTCATCCTCACTTTCAGCAAGCAAATTTGTGACATCAGCATATCACTGGTTGTTAATGAGTCTTCCACCAATCCTGATGCCACATTCTTCATATAGTCCAGCTTCTAGATTATTGCTCGGCATATAGATTGAGTAAGTATGGTGAAAAGATACAACCCTGACACACTCCATTCTTGATTTTAAACCAAGCAATGTGCTCTTGTTCTGTTCAAACAACAGCCTCTTGGTCTATGTACAGGTTTCTCATGAGTACAATTAAGTGTTCTGGAATTCGATTCTTCTCAATGTTACCCATAATCTGTCATGATCCACACAATCAAATGCTTTTGCAATAGTCCATAAAACCCAAGTAAACATTTTTCTGGTATTCTTTGCTTTGAGCCACGATCCATCTGACATCAGCAATGATATCCCTTATTCTACATCCTCTTCTAAATCTAGCTTGCATTTCTGGAAGTTCTCTGTCAACATACTGCTGTAACCATTTTTGAATTATCTTCAGTAAGATTTTACTTGCATGTGATACTAATGATATTGTTCTATAATTTCCACATTCTGTGGGATCAACTTTCTTTGGAATAGGTACAAATATGGATCTCTTCCAGTCAGTTGGCCAGGTCGTTGGCAAATCTCTTGGCATAGCTGAGTGAGTGCCTCCAGTGGGGCATCGGTTTGTTGAAACATCTCAGTAAGTATTCCATCAATTCCTGGAGCCTTGTTCTTCACCAATTCTTTCAGTGCAGCTTTGACTTCTTCCTTCAATACCATTGGTTCTTGAACATATGCCACCTCCTGAAATTGATGAAGATTGACCAGTTCTTTTTGGTACAGTGACTCTGTGTATTCCTTCCATCTTCTTTTGATGCTTCCTGCATCATTCAATATTTTGCCCATAGAATATTTCAATATTGCAACTTGAGGCTTAAATTTTTTCCTCAATTCTTTCAGCTTGAGAAATGCCCAGTGTGTTCTTCCCTTTTGGTGTTCTAACTCCAGGTCTTCACACATTTCATTATAGTAATTGCTTTTGTCTGCTTGAGATGCTCTTTGAAATCTTCTATTCAGCTCCTTTATCTTGTCATTTCTTCCATTTCTTTTAGCTACTCTTTTCTCAAGGGAAAGTTTCAGAGCCTCTTCTGACATCCATTTTGTTCTTTTCTTTCTTTCACTTATTTTTAATGACCTCTTGCTTTCTTCATGGATGATGCTCTTGATGTCATCCCACAATTCTTCTGGTTTTTGGTCGTTGGTGTTCAATGCATTAAATCTATTCTTTAGATGGTCTCTAGATTCAGGAGGGATATATTCAAGGCCATATTTTGGCTTTCATGGACTTGTTTTAATTGTGTTCAACTTCAAGTTGAACTTGCCTATGAGCAGTTGATGGTCTGTTCCACAATCAGCTCCTGGACTTGTATTGGCTGAAGATATTGAGCTTTTCCATCATCTCTTGCCACAGATGTAGTCAATCTGATTCCCATGTACTCCACCTGGCAAAGTCCATGTGTATAGCCACCATTTTTGTTCATCTGCAATGAATAAGTCATTGGTCTTCCAAAATTCTATCATGTGATCTCCATCATTATTTCTATCACCAAGTCCAAATTTTCCAACTACTGGTGATTCTTCTTTGTTTCTAACTTTTGCATTCCAATCACCAGTGATAATTAACACATCTTGATTGCACATTCAGTCAACTGCAGACTACAGAAGTTGATAAAAATCTTCAATTTCCTCATCGTTGGCTTTGGTAGTTGATGCGTAAATTCGAATAATTATAATATTAATGGGTCTTCCTTGTAGGCATATGAATATTATCCTATCAATGACAGCACTGTACTTCAGGACAGATCTTGAAACATCCTTTGTGATGATGAATGCCACGCCTTTCCTATTCAAATTGTCATTCCTGTCATAGTAGATCATATGGTTGTCTAATTCAAAATGGCCAAAACCAAAATTTCACCTCAGTAATGACCCACCAGCCACTCCTCGAAAGGAAGATGGGGCAATCTACTTCTGTAGTGATACTGCCTTGGAAACCCAAGGAGGGGTTGCTACGAGTCGGGTCCAACTCGACAGCACATAACAACAACAACAACAATGACTAGGTTATCGATCTTCATGTGTTCCATTTCATTTTTGACAACTTCAAATTTTCCTAGATTCATACTTTGTACAGTCCATGTTCCAATTAGCAATACATGTTTGCAGCTGTTTCTTCTCAATTTGAGTCGTGCCACGTCAGCATACGAAAGTCCCGAAAGATTTACTTTATCCATATCATTAAGGTTGGTTCTACTCTGATGAGGCAGCTCTTTCCCAGTCCTATTTTAAGTGCCTTCCAATCCAAGGGGCTGGTCTTCCTGCACTGTGTCAGACTATGTTTCCAAGCTATTCATAAAGTTACCCAAAATGTATCAGACAGTGTTTCTCTGCTATTCATAAGGTTCTCCCTGGCCAAGTTTTTGAGAACTGAATGGCCTCTTCCTTCTTCCTAGTCTGCCTCAGTCTGTAAATTTTGTTGAAAACTGTGCACCATATGCACCTCTGCTGGCATTTGAAACACTGGTGGCACAGAGTCACAGCAATGTGCAAACCCCACAGGATGACAAACTGACAGACAAGTTTGTCTCCCCTAGCTGTTGAAAACCTCACCACCACCACCCTTACTTAATTCTTACTTGGATCCTGGCTTTTGTGGTCCCTGACACTCTCCCCCTCCTTTTCCTGGTTCTAAGGGCTGAGCCTGCCTGCCTCCCACCCCTTACCTGGATCATGAGGCCCTTACCTGGATTCAGTGGCTTTGTGGTCCCCGGTGCTCTCCCCCTCCCTTTCCTGGCTCTGGAGGATGGGGCCTGCCTGCCTCCCGCCCCTTACCTGGATCCTGAGGCTTTAGGATAGATTTAGCTGAAGGTAATCTTACATATGCACTTGTGCTACAAAACTAGCCACACACATTACAGAAGCAACAGAAGACAACCATACATCTTGAGGGAGAGACTCACCAGGACTGCCAACTCAGGATAATAGTCATGGGGGTCATCAAACTCAATTGGCACAACATAGTACATAAAAGTCTTGTTCCACAATCTACTTTGGTGAGTAGCATCTGGGGTCTTAAAAGCTTTTGAGCAGCCATCTAAGATGCAACAATTGGTCTCCTCTCATCTGAAGCAAGAGTGAAAAAACTCAAAGGCATCTGGAAACAATTAATCCAAGGATATGATGGACCCTGAGACCAGAAGAACTAGATGGTGCCTAGCTACCAATGCCAACTGCTCATAAAGGGATCAAACTTGGAGATCCTGGATAGAGTGGGAGGAAAAATGCAGAACAAAATCCAAAAGCACAAAAATGACCAGAATTACTGGTCAGATAGGGTCCGGTGGAACCCCCAGGTCTATGGCCCTGGGTTACCCTTCAGGCCTAGAACTGGACTCACTTCCATGGATTGGCTCTCAGCCCAACAGTAGAAAGACCTACATGCAGAACACTATCACAAGGTGATGCACCCACCTACTCTAGGGAGATATATCCCTTAGAGCAATCACCCATGGGGCACCAGAGGGACAGCATTCACATAGAGGGAAAAGTAGACAGACAGGAGTGCATAGTTAAGAAGGGCACAGGGACCCCCATCACAGGGATGGAAGGGGAGAAGAGTTTGTTATGGTCAGCAATGGTAATCAGGACATGAAATCAAACGTACATGAACTGTTGAATGTAAAACAAATTTTGCTCTGTAAATTTATACCCAAAACACAATAAAATTTAAAGAGAGAGAGAGATAATAGTAAAGATAAAATTTAAAAATACAAAAAGAAAATAAAAAGATAAGAGAAAGAGAAGAAGAAGAAGAAGAAGAAAAGAAGAAGAAGAGGAAGAAGAAGAGGAAGAGGGAGAGGAAGAAGAGGAAGAGGAAGAGGAAGAAGAAGAAGAAAAGAAGAAGAAAGGAAGAAGAGGAAGAGGAAGAGGAAGAAGAAGAAGAGGAAGAGGAAGAAGAAGAAGAAGGAGAAGAAGAAGGAGAAGAGGAAGAAGAAGAGGAAGAAAATACCAAGGAAAGGAAAAAAAGGAAGAAAAACCAGGGCAAGGAAGAAAAGAAAAAAGAATAATTTTTTAAAAAGAGAAAACTGGGAAACTGTGAGGGCAAGTTACCTAGTTCAGGAAGGAGTTCCTGCCAGCCCAAAAGTTGACTAGGCCAGGGTACCTGTCTCAGAAGAACTTCCTGATTGCCCAGAATGTATCTAGGGGTAAGGCTCCTGGACCCAAAAGAAATTCCTGCTGACCCAAAAGATGATTGCAATTAGGTCACCTGGTCTCAGAAAAAATTCTTTCTTTCCTAAAAGGTGTCTGGGTATAGGATGCTCAGTCCCAGAAGAAGTCCCTGCTGGCCAAAAAGGTGGCTGTGAGAACGGCACCTAATCCCAGAACTAGTTATTGCCTATACAGAAGGAAGCTGGGAGTGGGGTGCCTGATCCCAGATGGAATTTCTGCTGTCCTGAAAGATGTCTGAGGACAGGGTGCCTAGACCCAGAAAAAGTTCCTGCCAGACCAAAAGGTGACTGAGAGCAAGGTACATGGCTCCAGAAGGAATTCCTGTTGGTCCAAAAAGCAGCTGGGGGCAGGGGGGCTGGTCTCAGAAGAAGTTCCCAAAAGGCTGCTGGGTTCAGGTCACCTTCCTAGAAAAAGTTCCTGCTGTCCCAAAAGGTGGCTGTGTGTAATATACCTGATCCCCAATGGAGTTCTTGCTGGCTCGGATTTCTGGGGGACACCTGGAAAAAGTTACTGCCAGTCCAAAAGGCAGCTAGGAGCAAGGTACACGGTTCTAAAAGGAATTCCTGCTGGCCCAAAAGGCAGCTACAGGCAGGGTGTCTGGTCCCAAAAGAAGTTACTGCCATCCCAAAATGTGGCTGGACACAGGCTATCTGTTCCCAGAAGTTCCTCCCATCCGAAAAGTTGGCTGAGTGGTAGGGTCCTTGGTCCCAGAACCAGTTCCTGTCTGCCTAGAAGGTCACTGGGGGCAGGGTACCTGGGCCAGGAAGGAATTTCTGCCGGTCCAGAAGGTGGATGGAGGTGGGGGATGTACAAGGGGAACAAGAGGAATATTGCAGCTTTCTGGTCATGCAGTGCTCAACAAGTAGATTTGATTATCAGGTCCCTACCTCTGTCAGAATGCTGCTTACAAATATTCAAAATAGCCATGCTGTCAGGCCAGTGACAGTGCACACTCCTTTTGTCTTCTTATTCACTGTCTTCATTCAGTTTCTTCTACTAGTCTGTATTTGATCCACTTCTTTATCCTTTTCTTTGAAGCTCAAGCTTCCAGGACTATCATCTATATTTGTTTTAATTGGTTTCTCATTTCTTTGTTTTAAAAGGTCTTTGTAGCTTTCCTGTCTATTCCACCACTTTGTTAGAAGTCCCCCTGCATTACAATTTAGAAACAATTGATGAAATATAAACATGTGAGAAGAAAATATAATATAAAATGCATTTCCAATGTCTTTTCACTATTATTTCAGCTGTTTTCCTTACTATCCTCTGAATGAAAAATTGTCCCTCATTTCTAAGAAAAGATTTCTTTAATAAAGTAAAAGCATTTGGGATAAGAAAACATGATTGTTACCATATATAATAAAATATGTAGAATAAATATTTTTGTAAACATTGACTTTGGAAGTTTGGAGATGAGAAGCAAGAAAGAAACAAGACCACCCCAAAGGATTAAAACTAGGTGAGCCTTTTCAGTTTATTAATTTGCTCAGACCAAATTGCAGAATCTTAGGTTTGCAACAGTTATTTTTCCAAAAAGTTGTTGTGTTTCCGAATACATTTTGGTAAATTTTCTTAAAATCTTCTCCTTTTTAATTTGTCCTCATTTATTCAATTAATATGTGTTTAATGGGCACTTTCAATGTGCTGAAACAGAAAAACTAACTCCTTTATGTTCAAGTCAATTCTGACTCATGGAGACATCATGTACTACTGAGTATAACTGCTCCAGGGACTTTTCTTGGCTGTGTTCATTTTGGAACCAGATTGCCATACCCTTCTTCCACGGAGCCACTGGATAGATTTGAACTGCTAAACTGTAGGTTAGTAATCGAGCACAATGTATGCCACTCAAGGACTCACTGTGCCCAACATTGAGGTAAATACTGAGAGTGAAAGAAAAATAAGACATAGTCCTCAATGTTAAGAATCATAGAGTCTAGCTTGGGTAACAAATATGTAAACCAGCAATTTCAATACAACATGATCAGCGTTTAACAGTTGAAAACATAAAGCACAGAAGAATCGTTTTCAAACCTGTTCAACATGGAGTGGATCTATTTTCTCCTTAGAGATGTTCTTAAGTCCTTGCCAATTAGAAATTCTGAGATCCTAGTAATGGTAAAGGAGCTCTGATAATGCAGTGCTTAAGGCATTTGGCTATTAACTAAAAGGCTGGTGGTTCTAAGCCACGCGCTGTTTCCATGGAAGAAAGAGGAGGCAATCTGCTTCTGTAAAGATTTACAGCCTCGGAAACCCAATGGGAGTCACTATAAGTGAGAATCAAACTGGCAGTGAGTTTGGTTCAGTTTTATTAATGGTGAGTTTCCACGTTACAAGTTCAGGCTTGTAAGTCTACCGCCTTGTATTGGGAGACACAGCTGAGCATGAGGCTGCCGCTCTGCATTTTCTTCCCAATTTGCCATTTGACTTCACTGTCAAACCTCTCTTTCACTTCTTAGTTTCTCCCTCTGCAAATTGAGATGTTAATACTTGTCGTGACCAGAAGGCTGGTGGTTCAAACCCACCAGCCACTCCTCGGAAGGAAGGTTGGGCAATCCTACTTCCGTAGTGATACTGCCTCGGAAACCCAAGGAGGGGTCGCTATGAGTCGGGGCCGACTCCACGGCACATAACAACAACAACAACAAATACTTGTCTTGAACTTCTATTATAAGGGTGAATTACATAATGAGCATAAGTCCTTGGAGTGACAGGTGGAAAAAAAAAAAAAAAAAGTAAGATCTATGTTCCAACACAGATGGTGAAAATAACGTGGAGCAATTAATTACTAACATGCACAGTCAATAAGGTTAATTCTCAAATCAGTGCTTCTCAGATTTTAACAGGCACAGCTGGGGATCTTGTTAAACTACAGTTTCTGATTCAGAAAGTTGGGGTGGACCCAATACTCTGCAGTTCTGACAAACCCCTATTCATACTGATGCACTACACTTTGAGCAGCAAAACTTTAAGTTATTTCAGGCCCTACTCTGAGTGGGAAAGGAGCTCTGATGGTTCTGTGGTTAAAGTCCTGGGCTGCTAGCCAAAAGTTCAGTTGTTGGAACCCATCAGCTGCTCCATGGGAGAAAGATGAGGCCGTTTGCCTCTATAAAGATTTACAGCCTTGAAAACCCTATGGGGCAGTTCTATCCCGTCCTATAGTGTCTTATGAGTTTAACTCAACTTGACGGTGGTGGGTTTGGTTTTGGTTTGTAAGTGGGAATATAATTTTCATGATTTCTAAATATGTATTTACTTGCCAAAACCACTAAAACATCATTAGGATGGCAGTTGTCAAACATTTTGGTCTCAGAAACCCTTTTATATTTTTAAAATTTATTGTAGAACCCAGAGAGCCTATATCTTTCTATATTTAACATATTTGAAATTAAAATGAGAAAATTTTACAACACATGATTCAGAAGCACTCGTTTATCTAAATTTATCCATTGGAATGACAATATCATTTCACATTATGGGGCCTCTGGAAAACTCTACTGAACACTCATGAGAGGATGAGGATGAAAATAGCAAATGATATCTTATAATTATTATGAAAATTATTTTGACCTCATAGATCCTCTGAAAGGAATCACTAATTGATAATATTGTGCTTTCAGAATATACAGATATACTACAAATTCTACCAAATAAATCAGATAATAACCTTTAGTCATCCAAGTCACTTAAAATATATTGTTGGGAACCTTATATATGCAAAACGCAGCATGTTAGATACCGAGACCCTGCCCATTGAAAATATATGTTACAGCTGTGGTTTTGAATCCTGGGCACTTCTTAAAAATATCAGTCTGAAACTACACAAAGCAAACCCTGGTAGCACAGTGATTAAAGTACTCAACTGCTAACCAAAAGGTTGATGGTTTGATCCCACCAGCTGTTCCATGGGAGAAAGATGTGGCAGTCTGCTTCTGCAAAGATTTATAGTCCTGGAAACCCTATGAGGTAGTTCTACTCTGTCTTATAGGGTCACTAGAGTCAGAATTGACTCACGGTCTATGGACATTACTTCAAAAAGAAAGAAAGCTTAGCAGATGACTCTATTGTACAGCCAGGATTGAAAATCATTGAGCTAAAGAGACAGACAGAATATACAAACCGAAGTTCAATGTAGAATAAAGTAAGCAAAGGTGATTCAGACAGGCTAGGCTAGAGTCTTGATACTAACGCTAATCATCTGGTGATCTTACACAATGTGCTCATCTTTTCTCAGTTTCATTTACTTAACTGTAAATGTGGTACTAATTAAAGTTTCCACGTTCAGAGAGTGCTGAGATTAAAGGGGGTACACATGTAAAGAACCATTCTTAGCATGTGAGCTTTATGAATGAAGATGTTAAGACTATAGACTCTCACCAGACAAAACGTGAATTAAGTAAATCTGTGGGGTGGGAACATTTGATTTGAACTGTGAAGGAAGCTAAATTTAATCCAAAAGTAATTACAACTCTCACTATCTCCCTAACACAACTTAGTTTACCACAGGCCAGGGATATAATTCAATCTACATTTTTGTTTTTGCTTATTTAATCTTTGATAGAGCAAAGGGCCCAGCCTAGTAGATCTGGCTGGGCAAAAAGAATTTTTGGCTTCTGTTTACAGGTCCTGAAAAGGATTATTGATCGAACACTAGAGTTTTCATGCCCCAGTAAATTAATAATTTATTTAATAAAGATCACCACAAAGCTGGTTCCTATGAAATGAGGGTTAACAATGTCTCAAATGTCCAACTTTTCCAAACTGCTGTATGGCTCTATCATCTCTAACAGAAACTATTTCTCTCTCTTCCCCAGTATTCTCCCTCTTATCTTTGATATTGGTAATTCACTGCAAATGTTTCACAGAACTCATGAACCATACTTACAGGTAAGTGATTAGCAAAGTAACAGGGTACAAACTGGAATCAGGATCACCTTAGAAGTAATAGGAACCACTTAGGACACAGTTCCTTGATCAGGACAGCTTCTTCTCACCTTCTGTCACTGGACCCTGCTGGGATTTTCTGGGGTAAGTGTTACAACGCTCAGCTCTGTGGATTAGTAAGCCCCATGGGAGTTATCTCACGCTGGCGTCTTGATTCCTGCTGTCTCATGCTGTTATCACTCTTGCTATGGCTGCACTCTCATCTCTCACTATCTTCCATGTTACACCAACTTATCTCCTGAGTCTAGGAGGTTCCCCACAGAGATCCCAGGTCCAAAGGACATATTTCACTCCCATCTCTTTTTCTTGGGTGGTAGGCCCCCTTTCTGTCTCTGGCCTGGCTAATTTTAAGCCTAGCAGGATGGCAAAACTAACCAATCCCCTTGTTAAGCTTCCATATACCTTATTTGCATGGCTCCACTCCCCAAAAGATGTCATGCATGTTATTTGCATTACTAGTAAACTGTTCAGTCCTCTTGGGCCACAAACACCTTATTTGCATAGTTCCACCCAGTTAGTGTGTGGGAGTCACAAAGACTATGGCTAGAAGAGCCATTTTAAGTAATTCACTGCACCACACCCAAGAAAGGGGCTCCTCTGAAACCAGGACAAACCAGGTTAACCATTCTGCATAAACAGTATAGTTAACTGTTAGTATATAAACATTACTTTGACATTAATGTAGAAACTTTGAATCATAGGGCCCTATTCATAAATGTATGTATTTGAATAGGAAGCAAAACTGCTACACAGCTAATTTATCTGTAAAGTCAAGATAAAAAATTGGGATAAACAAAGAAGTTGTGTCAGCACCAAGCAATCCTAGGGAGATATGGAAATTACCTGATTAATTTGCTCAGCATAGAAAAATTCAAGAGCTCTTCCAAACTGACAATCTACACTGCAGTATTCAGAAAATTAACACATCCCTACCTTGTGATGGGTAAAAGATGTAATATTCAAAACATGTATAAAATTGTAGGTTCTTGTTTTTGTTAGCTGCTGTTGAATAGGCTCCCAATTCATAGAGACCCCATGCACAATGGGATTGGGTTGTTGTGATCCATAGTGTTTTCACTGGCTGATTTTCAGAAGTAGATCACTTGGCCTTTCCTCCTAGTCCATCTTAGTCTGGAAGCTCCACTGAAACTTGTTCAGTGTCATAGCAATATACAAGCCTCCACTAAAAGACAAGTGGTAGCTGCCCATGAGGCACATTGACCATCAAATGAACCTGGCCTCACATATAGAAAGCAAGAACTCTACCACTGAACCACCACAGCCTTCAATGAAATGTTATAGTTTGTACATTAAAAAAAAAAAAAAAAATTGGTACAATTCAGAAACTACCAATGAGAACAGACACCTGTCCAATCAGATCTGATGTCAGACATAAACAATTGTTTTATCTGTACTTCCATGTATCCACTGACTCCCAGCTCCAGGACAGGTAGCATCTCATCTCTTATTTCCTACTACTCTCTTCATGAAAGTGGATTCTTCAAAATGTTTTACCAAAACTTCCAATGATCCCAGCTGCCCTCTGCACTCATCAGTTTAACCACTTAACAGAAAAAAATCTCTAATTTATGTTGCAGTGATATTCTGAGAAAGGAAAAATGTATTTTTGAATTATTAATGTTAATGCTGTAGGTCTTTTCAAAAGAGGTCTTTTTCAATTCTTCTGACATTATAGAAACCGACAAAGTGAAACAACTAGCAGAGAAAAATAAAAATGTAATCTCCATCCACAAAAAGCTAGGAAATGTATATAATCCTGGACCATAATATTTAAGAAAGCACTAACAAAAACAGTGAACATCAAGAGACGAAGGGATAATATTCATAGTAACAGATCTCGGAGAAATAGCAGAGTACAATTCTCTAAGTTTTGTCCCTTCGAGGGACAAATCCAACAATCTTTTGTTTTAAATAATAGACTTGGCTACTCAGTAGCTTCAGGAAGCAAAGGAGGTGATATTGAATGAGGAACCTCTGAGACAAGACTCTTTTGCAGGAAGCAGTCTAGGTGGAGAAGAGAGAATGCTGATTGCTGATTTGAGTTAGAAAGAGAAATACTAGATTTAAATAACAAATTCAGACAAACATGAATTTTAAGAATTTCTTTTAGCTTGAAATATGTCACTCATCCACATTAATCTCTTACAAAAAGCTGGTCCAGGAAAAATAGACAAAAGACTTAAGCACACCATTTCAACAAAAGAAGTAAACAAATGATCAATATGTGCATTAAAAATTTCCGCACCATCATTAGTCATCAAAGACATGTAAATTAAAATGAA
This sequence comes from Orycteropus afer afer, assembly GCF_000298275.1. Classification (NCBI taxonomy): domain Eukaryota; kingdom Metazoa; phylum Chordata; class Mammalia; order Tubulidentata; family Orycteropodidae; genus Orycteropus; species Orycteropus afer. Next base: position 116,746 of record NW_006921925.1, read on the forward strand.
AATGAGATAACACTAATCTTTGCCAAAATAAACAAAATTAAAAAGACTTACCAGACCAAATATTAGCAAGGCTGTAGATCAACTGGAACTCTCACTCATTATTGATAGGAATATATTCCTTTAGAAAGTGATAGATATACCACTTTGGAAAAAGATTGGGCACTGGTTACTAAAACTAAATATACACTTACCTTCTTATTCAACAATTCCACTCCTAGGTATTTACCCAAGAAAAATGAAAACATATGTTCTCAAAAAAACTTGGACAAGAATATTTGTAGTAGTTTTAGTCATATTACCCCCACACATGAAAAAGTTCAGAAGTCAATTAAGAATAGAAGAATTGTTAACAAAATGTGATAGATTCATCAAATAGAATACTACTAAACAATACACAACACAAAACAGCACACTGCTGTCAAGTCAGATCTGACTCATAGTGATCCTTCCTTGGGTTTCTGAGGCAGTATCACTACAGAAGAAGATTGTTCAATCTTCCTTCCAAGGAGTGACTGGTGGCTTTGAACAGCCAGCCTTCTGGTTAGCAGTCACATGCCTTAGGCACTACACCACAAGAGCTCCCTACTAAACAATAACAAAAAACAAATACTGATATGAGCACCAAGAAGAATTAATCACAAAAACATGTTAAGTGAAAGAAGCCTTACAACAAAGAGTGCTTACTTTATGATCCTATTTATACAAGTCTTGAAAACTGACTAAATTGATCTGTGGTGATGATGAAAAAAATATCAGAGAACTATTTTGGAGGAGAAGAACATGAGAACTGACCTGGAAGGGACATTAAAGAATTTCCTAAGGTTATGATAATATTCTACATCTTGATAGGGTTTGGTTACACATATGTATATATTTGTCAAAACTCAACAAATATATATTTAATATGTATGCATTTCATTGTGTGTTAACCTCACATCAAAAGGAAAAGTTGTAACAAATGTTTAACTATTTTTATTATATATATAATAAAACCCACTACTTATCTGTCATACTGTGGTAGCTTGCATGTTGCTGTGATGCTAGAAGTTATGCCACTGATATTTCAATTACCAGCAAGCTCATCCATGGTGGACAGATTCCAGCAGAGCTTCCAGACTAAGACAGACTAGGAAGAAGAACATAAAGGTCTGTTTCTGGAAAAAAAATAAAAAAGATGTGACAGTTAAGTTTGTGTGTCAATATGGTTGGGCCTGGTTGAGTGGCTGGGCAGCTGGTGGTAGTTATTCCCCATGATGAAACTGGTAATCAACTCCATGGTGGAATATACTGTGAGCAGCTGAGTAGCTGCCTTATGGATACGATCTGCTTCCTGTATATAAGGAGAAGTCTTGGGGCATGGTCTCTAGCTTATGGCACATTTGAGCCCTGCATGTAGTTGTGTCATTGTTCAGCAGCTTGCCATGCTCTGCTGACCTTGGGACTTTCAATGAACTTGAATTATTGGCCTGCTGTGTGGTTTGGTAACATCGGGACTGTGCCTTTTTACTTGTCAACCTTAGGCTTGTCAGTCTCAGCAGCCAGCAGCTGTCTGAGTGAAGAAAAGCCTCTAGCTCCAATGGGGTGGGAGAGGAGACAGAGATGAAGCCCAAGGTTGAGGGGCTTTCACCCAGCCCCTAAAGCCTGGCACTTTGACTCAGACTTAAAGCCTCCAAACTGTAAGAGAATAAACTCCTGTTTGTTCAGCCATCCCATTTGTGGTATATTCCTGTCAGAGCAGCACTAGGTAACCAGAACAACTGACCACTGAAAACCTTATGAAAAGAACTAGAATAATATCTGATATAGTGCTGGATGATGAGCCTCTCAGGATGGAAATCACTCAAAATATGACTAGGGAACAGCTACATCCACAAGTAGAGTCAATCAGGATGACTTGGATGGAGCTTTTGGGACCTTCATTTGCTGATGTGTCACAACTCAGAATGAGAATAAACAGCTGCAGACATATATTAAAAATTGGAACCTGGAATATTGTGTTGTTGTTATTAGATGTCGCTGAGTCAGCATAAACCCATAGTGACCCTATGTACAACAGAATGAAACACTGCCTGAGGTGGTTACATTTGTATGTCAGCTTGGCTGGTCCTAGTTGAGTGGATGGACAGCTGGTGGTAGTCATTCCCCATGATGAAACTGGCAATCAGCTCCATGGTGGGATCTACCACAAGCAGCTGAGTAGCTGTTTTGGGTATGTGGTCTGCTTCCTGTATATAAGAAGCAGCTTTGGGAATTGTTTCTAGCTTATTGCACACTTGGACCCTGCATGTAGCTGTGTCGTCATTCAACAGCCTGCCATGCTCTGCCGACCTGGGGACTTACAATGGACTTGAATGAATGGCCTGCCATGTGTTTGGTAACATCAGGACTGTGTCATTTTATTTGTTGATCTTGGGCTTGTTAGCCTCAGAAGCCAGTAGCTATCTGAGTGAAGAAATGCCTCTAGCTCCAGTGGACCAGGAGCTGGAGGCAGAGCTGAAGCCCAAGGCTGAGGGGCTTTCACCCAGCCCCTAGAGCCTTGGACTTAAAGCCTCCAAATAGTAAGAATAAACTCCTGTTTGTTAAAGCCATCCCATTTCTGGTATATTCTTATCAGAGAGGCACTAGGTAACCAGAACATATTCTGGTACCAAGAGAGTAGGGTGCTGGTCTGACAGATACCCAAAATGTGGAAACAGGAGTGGAGTGTGTCCTTGACCTGAGACCCTGGCAGAGAGACCCCAGTTATGGCATGAGAGACAGAAAGAGCAGAGCCAAGACACTGGCAGAGAGATACTGGCAGAGAGATCAGCATGAAAGATGGTAGTAGCAGAGCCCAAAGACTGGCATTAAACAGCAACAGTGTTACCAGCCCATGGAGGAGAAAGCCAGGTACCAATGGGTAGGGAGCTTCCTGGTAGAGTGGGTTGCCTTCAGGCATTAATTGGTGAAAGAGACGGCATGAGATGGAGTATCAGGTTGGCTAGCCAATGGAGCAAAAAAGTGGAGTGTTTTTTGGGGGGTGGGCAGGAAGATTTCCGGCAGAGTGGGTTACCCTCAGGCATTAATTGGCAGAAGCAGAGAGACCAAGGAAACAGAAGCAGAGCTGCCTCAGCCTGAAAGGGTAGGGCCATGGCCTTTTAGGGTGGAACTACCACAGCCCCCAGGTTTCAAAGAGCCAGGCCTTCACCAACTTGGTTCTGGAGCATAGGGCTGCTCATTCATGTGAGTCAGTGGAATGGAGCCATAGCCACTGCCCAAGAGTGAGGGGAAGGGGCTGCCATGCCCAAGAGGTAGAGGAACGGGGCCCACCAGGCCACGGGGGTGAGGTTGCCATTCAGGAGCTAGGGGACTGGAGCCACCCAGTGGAGGAGACCTGTTCAGATACCACCTATTGAAGATCTGTACAGGTGCCAAGTTGACAAGGGGTGGAATTGTGGTGGTTATGTTTGTATGTCAACTTGGCCAGGTCTGGTTGAGTAGCTGGGCAGCTGGTTGTAGTTATTCCCTATGATGAGACTGGCAATCAACTCCATGGTGGGATCTACCACAAGTAGCTGAGTAGCTGCTTTGGGTATGTGGTCTGCTTCCTATATATAAGCAGCAGCTTTGGGAATGGTCTCTAGCTTATGGCACACTTGGACACTCCATGTAGCTGTGTCATTGTTCAGCAGCCTGCCATGCTCTGCCAACCTGGGGACTTACAATGGACTTGAATTAATGGCCTGCTATGTGGTTTGGAAACACTGGGACTGTGCCTTTTTATTTGTCAACCTTGGGCTTGTCAGTCTCATCAGCCAGCAGCTATCTGAGTGAAGAAATGTCTCTAGCTCCAGTGGGCTGGGAACTGGAGGCAGAAATGAAGCCCGAGGCTGAGGGGCTTTCAGTCAGTCCCTACAGCCTCGGACTTAAAGCCTCCAAATAGTAATAATAAACTCTTGTTTGTTAAAGCCATCCCATTTGTGGTATATTCTTATCAGAGTGGCACTAGGTTACCAGTACACTGCCCAATTACACGTCATCTTCAAAATTCTTGCTATACTTGAGCCCATTATTTCAGCCACTGTGTCAATCCATCTCATTGAGAATCTTCCTCTTTTTTGGTGACCTTCCAATTTACCAAGCATGATATCCTTCTTCAGGGAATGGGCCCCTTCTAACAACATGACCAAAGTAGGTGAGACAAAGTCTGGCCATTCTCCTTTCCAAGGAGCATTCCATCTGCACTTCCTCCAGGGCAGTTTTGTTCGTTCTTCTGGTAGTACATGGTTAGTTCAGCATTCTTCATCAACACAACTCAAAAGCATCATCTCTGCAGTCTTCCTCATTGTCCAGATTTCAAATGCATATGAGGTGATCAAAAATACCATAACAACTTCCCATAAGATGGAAGAATAGGCAGACAAGCTACACAGACCCTCTTCAATAAAGAAACAAGAAACCAACTGACAGAGATATAGAAGATAATCCTGGAGCCCTGAGCTTTGAAAGGAAGTATACAGAAGTGGATCAGGCACCAACTAGTGGAAAAATCTGAATAAAAACAATGAGTATGGAGACAGATGGAGCTTCAGACTGTCAGCTACTCTGACAGCACCAACAGCCTGAATATTTCCAAATGGTGTTGGGACCTAAGAATTGACCTAAAGATCAGACCTGCTTACCAAGGACTGCAGGGATGACTGTGCTGTGGCCAATGACTAGGAAGAGAAACAGCAAGGAAGAAGACAACCTGAGCTGTGGACTTTCAGCTGTCCAGAGGGAGCAGCCATTTAATTGTTTACAAGTTGTGGTCATTTTTTATATTTAATGTGACCAAGGTCACAGCCATGTTGAATGTTTACAAGCAGTGGCCATTTTGGATATTTAAAGTGACTTAGGGAGCAGCCATTTTGAACGTGTACAAGTAGCAGCCATTTTGGATATTTACAGTACCCAAAGGTACAGCCATTTTGAATGTCAGACATTTTGGGTATTTAAAGTGACAGCATTCTCATTTGGATTCTAGGGACCTAAGAATAGGGTCCATTTGCCAAGGATGGCAGGGACATATGGGAGGCTGACAATGGGAAAGGAGACAGGTGGTGAGTGTATAAATGCTGCCAACTAGCAAATAGAGGAGCACAGTACCCTATTTACATAGATAACAACCAAAGAAAACAGAAATCACCAATTAAAATAAACACAAAAATGTCACAATATCTCAGAGACAACAGAGTATCATAGTCCACAAAAGAAGCAAGATAAAGAAGGAAAAACAAGAGACCAGGACCCAGAACACATCCCTGAGGAAGAAGCATTATTAGAACTCCCTGATAAGGAATTCAAAAGAATTATAGTTAGATATCTTCAATGGATTGAGAGACAGATCGAGGAAAACACTGACAAAATTGAGGAAAACACAGAAAAAAACCTAGAATAATTTTGAAAAACAGTACAAGAAAAAAAAAAATAACAAAATAAATGAAAAATTAGAAATGATACAAAAAGTACAGATAGAAATCCAGAAGGTTAATACTAAATTTTCAGTTCTAGATAACACATTGAATAGGCAAAGGAATAGAATTGAATCAATGGAAGACAGAGTTAGTGAGATTAAAGACAAATACCTCACTACTTCTTTGGAAAAGGATCAATCAGAAAAAAAGATCAAAAGAAAATGAAGAAAGCCTAGGGTTCATGTGGGATATCATCAGAAGGAATAACCTATGTGTAATTGGAATTCCAGAACAGGAAGAGAAATGAAACCACAGAAAAAAATTGTCAAAGATTTGTTGGAAGAGAATTTCTCTGGTATGATGAAAGATGAAAATATATCCATTCAAGAAGTGCAATGAACCCCAAAAAGGACAAACCCCAAAAGAAAATCACCAAAATATCATCATCAAACTCACCAAAACCAAAGACAAAAAAGAATACTGAAAGAAGCATGGGAAAAAAGAAAAGTTACCTACAACGGGCAACCAATAAGACTAAGCTCAGATTTCTTGGCAGAAATGATGCAGGTGAGAAAACAATGGGATGGTATATATAAACATTGAAAGAAAAAAATTTCCTACCAAGAATTATATGCACAGCAAAACTGTCCCTCAAATACGATGGTGAAATTAGGAAATTTCCAGATAAGCAGAAATTAAGAGAATTTGTTAAAACCAAATGAACATTACAAGAGATGCTAAAGGGAGTCCTTTGAACAGACAACCAACAGCAGCAAACAACAAGTGATCATTAACACACATGATGACATGACCCAGAAACCAACCCAATCACCAAAGTATCCAAAGCAAATAAGCCGACAAGATTGTAAACAAGGAACCAGAGAGATCAATTGACAAATGAGGACAACTACAAAACAAAAGAGGGGGAAAAAAGTGTAGTTACAGAACTTCTAAATAGTAGAGAAAGCCAGACAACTACAAGATAGAATGGACTGTTCTAAACTCAGGGAGAAAATTATAAATCACAGGGTAACCTCAAAGGAAAATAATAAACCTTCACATCACAATAAAAAAGAGGCCCGGTACAAATATTTAGCATATACTAAAACAATAGCAACAAAGGAAGTGATAACACAATTAATAAACAAAATGAGCTCAGCACAGAAAATTATATGTAACAAAGATATCAGCAACACCACAAAAGGCACATAACAAAATGACAGCAACAAATTCATACTTCTAGATAATTATGTTGAATGTCAATGGATTTAATGCACCACTCAAGGGATGGAGAGTTGTAGACTGGATAAGAAAACATAACCTTAGAGAGAAAGACAAAAATAGAATAAAAATCAAAGGTTGGAAAAAGATATATCAAGCAAATGGCAACCATAATAAACCAGGAGTGGCAATATTAATGTATGATAAAATTGACTTTAAGAAAAAAACACCATAAGACACAAGGAAGGACATCATATAATGATTAAAAGAGAAATTGAACAAGAAAACATAACTGTAATAAATATGCATGCAATGAAAGAGCCCCAAAATACATACCAGACTCTAATAGAACTGAAAAGACAAATAGATGACTCCACAGTCACAGAAGGAGAGTTTAATACACCACTTTCAGTCACAGATAGAACAACTGAAAAGAAATTCAACAAAGACACAGAAGAACTAAACAATACAATCCACCAACTTGACCTTATAGACATCTACAGAGCAGTTCACCCAACAACAGCACAATATACATTCTTTTCCAGTGCACATGGAACATTCCCCAGGATAGACCATATGCTAGGCCACAAAGTAAGCCTCAAAAATTTAAAATACATTGAAATACTGCAAAGCATCTTCTCAGATCACAATGCTGTAAAATTAGAAATCAACAATAGGAAGATGAATGGAAAAAGAACAAACACATGGAAACTGAATAACAATCTCCTTGAAGACAACTGGGTAATAGAAGAATTAAAAAATAAAATTAAAAAATTCCCTGAATCAAATTAGGATGAAAACATAACATACCAAAATCTTTGGGACACAGCAAACAAAAGCAGTAACCAGAGGCCAATTTATAGTAGTTAATGCACACATCAAAAAAGAAGAAAAAGCCAAAATCAACACCTTAAACTAACATCTCCAACAATTAGAAAATGAGTGGTAAAAAAAACCTAGAGTCACCAGAAGAAAAGAAATGATAAATATTCAAGCAGAAATAAATGAAAGAAAATAGAAAGACAATAGAAAAAAATCAACAAGACAAAGTTGGTTCTTTGAAAAGATTAATAAAATTGACAAACCACTGGCAAGTTTAACAAAGGAAAAGAGAGAATACAAATAACACAAATAAGAAATGAATTAAGTAACACCACAATGAAAACAACAGAAATTAAAGAAATATCAGAAATTAAAAGGATAATATCAGGATAATATATCCAACAAATTCAAAAATCTGGAAGAAATGGACAAATTTCTAGAAACATACTACTTACCTAAACTAACAGAGGCTGAAGTGGAAATTTTAAACAGACCCATAACAAAAGAAGAAATTGAACAGGTAATAAAAAAAAATTACCAACAAAAAAATGCCCTGGCCAGATGGTTTTGCCAGAGAATTCTACCAAACATTCAGAGAAGATCTGACACCAATCCTACTCAAATTATTCCAGAACATAGAAAAGGATGGAATCCTCCCAAATTCATTCTATGAAGCAAGCATAACCTTGATACCAAAACCAAGCAAAGACATTACTAAAAAAGAAAACTACAGATCAATATCCCTCATGAAAACAGACGCAAAAATTTTCAACAAAATACTAGCCACTAGACTCAAACAGGGCGCTCTG